>NC_064569.1:35485213-35789759 GCF_937001465.1 Orcinus orca | reverse complement strand
GTGCTCTTACAAGAGGGAGTGAGAGCATGTCCTTCTACTCTGCCGTCTTGATTCAGACCTCTAATTTATTTTTTTATAATTTTTATTGGAGTATCATCACTTTACAATGTTGTGTCAGTTTCATGTGTACAGCAAAGTGAATCAGCCATACATATACATATATCCACTCTCTTTTAGATCCTTTTCCCATATAGGCCATTACAGAGTATTGAATAGAGTTCCCTGTGCTATACAATAGGTTTTATCAGTTTTATCTATTTTATATATACTAGTGTGTATATATACACACTATATACTATTTTATATATACTAATGTGTATATGTCAATCCCATTCTCCCAATTTATCCCCACCCCGTTATCCCCTGGTAACTGTAAGTTTTTTTCCTACATCTATAACTCTATTTATGTTTTGTAGATAAGTTCATTTGTACCCTTTTTTTAGATTTCACATATAAGCAATATCATATGATATTTGTCTTTCTCTGTCTGACTTACTTCACTCAGTATGGCAATCTCTAGGTCCATCCATGTTGCTGCAAATGGCATTATTTCATTCTTTTTTATGGCTGAGTAATATTCCATTGTATATGTGTACCACATCTTATTTATCCATTCTTCTGTTTATGGACATTTAGGTTGCTTCCATGTCCTGGCTATTGTAAATAGTGTTGCAATGAAAATTGGGGTGTATGTATCGTTTTGAATTATGGTTTTCTCCAGATATACACCCAGGAGTGGGATTGCTGGATCGTATGGTATCTCTATTTTCAGCTTTTGAAGGAACCTCCATACTGTTCTCCATAGTCTCTGTACCAATTTACATTCCCATCAACAGTGTAGGAGGGTTAAAATTTAAATTGATGGAAACAGTCTTTTTTGCAACTTCATTAAGTTTAAGGTCAGATATAACTTAGAGATTAAATTACAAATACCAGCTCTATCTTGCCTTTCAAGAAGTCCAAGTCATATGTTCTAGTTATATTTGTTAAAAATGTCGAAGCCAGTTAGCAAATGCTTGCTTGAAGTGACAACACAACTATTAGCATTCCTCTTGCAGTTCTCTTCCTCTCATTTTATATTCATTAGCTTCAAAAAGAAGAACAACTCCAATATAAAATAAGATTATCATGAGCAGAAATGACATCAGGAAAAAAAGGCTTGGAGATAGGAGATGGAAGTTTGAGCATGGTTAATGGCAGCAAAACTGTATAGCTACAAATACCTAAGGATTGCACAAATGAAATAAATCTAACTTTGATTCAATGATGTAAAATTATGTTTGGGATCAGTTGTGACAACATGTGATGTTGTGAAGAGAAATGAAATGGCATGGTCAAAGCAACAGACATTGGAATAAATATTAGTCTCATTATTAATATTATGAATAGAAATAGGAATAAGTTTTAAGGAGACAATATCTGTAGATTGTGAGAAGCACAAATTAAATGTCAGAGAAGAGTGAGCAATTTGAATTATGTGGAGAAGGACTTGGCTAGTTTTGGCAAATGACAATTCCAGAGCTAAAATAGCTGTATGTGTTTGGACAGAAGGGATAGTTAGGAAATTGGTGCTACCCTTAGTGAAGGTGAAATATTGGTGAAAAGGCAAAGACATTATGGTTCTAATTTGGATCTCATATTCATTGGTGTGGTATAAAAATAGATCCCTAGGATTTTGATAATACATAAAAATATTTTTACTTTTAATTCCATTTTAAATTTCCTCCAAGTAATTTTACTTTAATATGAAGAATGTGCTTTTAAACAGATTTTTACAAATTTTTCATATCCTTAAATAAGAAAGTGACGGTAAAGAAATGGGACTGAAATTGTAGAACATATACGTTTGTTTATACTGAGTTGTTGTGAGGTCATACGTCCTAATCAGCATTAAACATTGATTAAAACTGTCAAATTTAGCAATGCAATTTAGTCAGTGATTTATGTGTAAACGAACAATTGGAAATTGGAGTGGCTTCATATCTTTCACGAAAGCACTGTGATGATGTTTAGATTAATCTAATAACTTTGAATGGGCAGCAATTTGGATATTGTAATGACTTGTTTGGGGTAAAATAAATATATATGTGTTAAGTTAATTTTTAATATTAAAAGTACTAATCTGCCTTCTAGGAATGAATGCGGTTCAACTTGATGAATTTTCACATCCAACATGGCAAGACAATCTTTCAAATGAGCCTGTCTGTTCCTTAGTTTCAAGCAAGTTGGATTCAGCCAAAACAGCTACTAACTAGGCATGCATACGCACAGATAAAAAGTGCAGAAGTAGAGACAGATGGACTCCCTGTGGCCAAAGAGGTTTGGGAGACACTGTGGAGGAATTGGGGCTTCATCTGGGCCCTGAAGGGTGAATGCAATTTAGTTTGGTAGAGAGAAGTAAGTAAAGAGAAAGAGTAAGACATGTCTCGGAATTTTTTGCAACAGGAGGCTTACGTCCAGGCGTGTTAGCAGGTTACACTGTAAAGATAGAGACCAAATTGTGGAGGAACAGTGGGTTACATGGAGTGATTCTGTTCTAGATTTGCCAACCACTGACTTAGAGCAAACATCTGAAAAACTTCTCAACTTCAAACATGTTCCTTGGCTGTGAAAAGTGGGTAACTCTATTTGCTCTCCCTAGGTTACAGGGTTATTGTGAGAATGAACATATAATGCCTATGAACATGAACTGTAAGAATCAAGGTTTTACAAAAATGTCAGGTGGGGCTTCCCTGGTGGCGCAGTGGTTGAGAGTCCGCCTGCCAATGCAGGGGACATGGGTTCGTGCCCCGATCTGGGAAGATCCCACATTCCGCAGAGCAGCTGGGCCCGTGAGCCATGGCCGCTGAGCCTGCGCGTCCCGAGCCTGTGCTCCGCAACGGGAGAGGCCACAACAGTGAGAGGCCCGCGTACCACAAAAAAAATAAAAAAAGTCAGGTGGTCGATCTTTACAACTGTGTGTGTGATGTTACCAGCCCTAGCTGTGTGCTGTACTCTGCTTGGTGATTTTACTCTGCACCCCAGCTCAGTTTCCTCTCCTTTCTTATAATGATTATTTCAGACCTTCACCATTCCCTACAAACCTTTGACTCTACCCATTCTCTTATTCTCAGCAGCTAACTTCTTTACCAGCAGAACAGAAAATGGAGACGTAATTCCTCATCCTCCTGTTCTCATTACATAAACCCACATGCTTCACACCCACCCTTTCTGCTTTTCCTTAGTCTCAGTGGAGTAGACACCCTTCCTCCCAGCAGTCATGGGTTCATCTCAGTGTGGAGTCTCATTGCTTCCTGTCTTCAGAGGAAACTTGCTCCATCCAGTGCTCTCAAATGCAGTTTTCAACTTCTTTCTGGTTGCTCCTTCCCATCAGCATTTAAATACCCTTAAATTTCTCCATTAACCCCACTTCCCCTTCTAGCTTTTGCGTTATTGCCCCCCTTGTTCTTTATAGGCAAATTTCTTAAAGACGTGATCTGATTTCACTGTCTTCATTTCTTCGTGTCAGGTGCTCTCCTTAAACCACTTCAGTCGAGATTTTTCATCCCATATCCCCTCCAAACTGCTCTCACCAGGGTCACTGATGACTTCTGTACTGTTAAATCAGACATCTTTCAGTCCGTACCTTGCTTGACCTCTAGGCAGCAGTTAATTCTATTGATCACTCCTGCCTTCAAACACTTATTTACCTTGTCTTCATGAAAGCACATTGTATTGATCGGGTGTCAGAGTTGCAAACAACAGAATCCACTCCGGCAGTTTAAACAGAAGAGGAATATAATGAAGGATGTTAGGTGGCTCACAATATATGTGGGAGGACAGCTTTAGGTGATGTTAAGCCACGACAACACCTATCACATCTGGGTACAGATCCCACTCTCTCCACCTCTTGGTGTCAGCACTGCAACTCACACAAATACTGCACACTTTTCACTGCCGACACCCAGGACTGGACTCCGGAAGTTGTACCACTGCCTTCTCCACCGTGCTTACTAGAAGATCTCACAACCTGCTTAGTCAGGAGTTCTCTTCTGAATTGAAGTTTGGCATGAGTGCCCCTGATTGGCCGTCCTAGGCCATAGGTCTATATTCTAGCTGCCAAGTACACTGAAAACTAGAGTTGTGACTTCTCTCTTGGGCAGATGGAGATTCCCCAAATAGAGAAGGTGCATTGAAGAGGTGGTAGCTACCACTATTTCAACATTCGTCTACCTCCAATGTGCTTCTAATTTCACTGCTACATCCCTGAGCAGTCTTTCTCAGTCCCCTTTCTTTACTTGCCCCTGGAATGTTGAAGTTCCCCAGGGCTCCGTCTTAATTTTTCTTTCTTCATTCTGAACCCTCTCCCTGGGTGGTGATGTCTAACAGCATGGCTTTAATTACCTTCTCTGTGCTTAGGACCCCCAAATCTTGATCTCCAGTTTTGAGCTCTAGGGCCACATATCTGACTGCCTTTTGGACATTTCTACTTGGATATGTCTTAAGCACCTCAAAATCAGCATGTCTAAAGCCATACTCCTCTGTAACCCAAATTCATTCCTCCAGTTCCCCACAGTACAGGGCCATCTAGTTGCTGAGAAGGAAGATGTTATCCTGGAGAGCTTCCCTCTCTAATCTGCAGGTATCCAGTCAGTCCCAGAGTGCAGTCACTTTTATTTATTTATTTATTTATTTATTTATTTATTGCGGTATGTGGGCCTCTCACTGCTGTGACCTCTCCCATTGCGGAGCACAGGCTCGGGACGTGCAGGCTCAGCGGCCATGGCTCACGGGCCCAGCCGCTCCGCGGCACGTGGGATCTTCCCAGACTGGGGCACGAACCCGTGTCCCCTGCATCGGCAGGCGGACTCTCAACCACTGCGCCACCAGGGAAGCCCTGCAGTCACTTTTAGATCCCATATATATTGTTTTGAATCTGCCACACTCTCTCCATATTTAACTAGAATAGACTGTCACAGTCACAGGGACCCAAACTACTAGGAGAGCTTCCTCCTAGCTTCCAGTTTTGCTCTTCTCTAATCCATCCTCTACCTTGGAGTTAAAAAGATCTTGCTGAGCAACTCATGTCATCTCATTCTCCTGCTTAATGCCCTTCTGAGAAGCACACACCGCCCCGCCCCCCTCCCCACCCCATGCGTGTGCTTATGTGGGCCTAGGGTATCTCTGGAAGGTTGCACCAGAAATTAGTAACTGTGGCTGTCTTGGGAATTTGGATGGGAGAACTGAGTGGCTGAAGGTCAGACTTACTTTTACTGTGCACTCTATTGTATCTTTAAAATTTTTATACCATGTGAACATATGATGTATTCGAAAATTGACTGAAAAAACCAGTAGATTCCCATTGATCGCAAGATAACGTCAAACTCTTTCATGCGGTTTGCAAGACCTCAACACAAAACCGCTCCTGCTTGCTTCGTGAGACACATTGAACGTCTTGCTATTCTTTGAATATGTAAAATTCTCTCACTTTCCAGCATTTGCACATAGTTCCCTTGTTTGAAATGCTCTCTTCTTTCCCATATCCTTTAGTCCTCTGCTCAGATGTCACAGCTTCTGGGAAGCCTGTTTTTTTGGTTTTTTTTTTTTTTTAATATAATAGTGTTTATTTATTTTTACTTATTGACAGTTTTGCTTTATTTATTTATTTATGGCTGTGTTGGGTCTTCGTTTCTGTGCGAGGGCTTTCTCTAGCTGTGGCAAGCGGGGGCCACTCTTCATCGCGGTGCACGGGCCTCTCACTATCGCGGCCTCTCTTGTTGCAGAGCACAGGCTCCAGACACGCAGGCTCAGTAATTGTGGCTCACGGGCCCAGTTGCTCCATGGTATGTGGGACCTTCCCAGACCAGGGCTCGAACCCGTGTCCCCTGCATTGGCAGGCAGATTCTCAACCACTGCGCCACCAGGGAAGCCCTGGGAAGCCTGTTTGACTAGATTTTGAGCCCTCACTTTTTTTCTAGGTAGTACTATCCTTATCAAACTCTTATAATGAACATAATCATCATTATTATTATTATTATCATTATTATTAATTGTGTCTCTTGTCAGAAAGACCATAAGCTCTGCAAGGACAGAAACATCTGGCTTATTCAAGGCTATGCCATTGGTTTTCATGTTAACACTTTGGACATAGTAAGAATTCAATAAATATTACTTACATATGGATAAACTACTCATGCGTTTGTTTCCTCTGCCCCTTAAGCTAGGAGTAATATAGTCTGTTAAGAGTAGCAAGAAACTGATATAATGCTAGTGGTTTCACTCTTCTTGAAGAATGTACCGTACAATTTACAATGAATGAATTTTAAAAAATAAATGAAGGAAATATGTGGCTACTGTTTTGAGATGTCAAAAAAATCATATGTTTAAGTAGCATATGATAGATATAGTTTTTAATACATAAAAATTAATATTTGGTAAACAAACTCATTAATGCCACTGACTTTAAAACATGATTGCTGGCAATTCCTTTAAATACTAGCTTATTTGTAAATGACATTTTAATTTATTCTTTACTGATTCTTCACTGAGCAGCCTACTTTTACTTGCAAATCTTTTATTCTTAAAAATACTCGTATCTTCCCAAATGTTACTCTCAAATCTCTTTCCAGAATTACATTTCTCAGAACTTCGTCTTTTTCTTGATTTATGAATTAAGTTTTTGATCTCTTTGCCAACTTTCCCAAGGCAGTTTTTCACAGCTGGTGGGCCAAGATTTAGTAATAACCCATACTGATCTGTATCATTCTTCAATATGAGGAGTCCTTGCTGTTGAGCTGTATGACTTAAGATCTTATTGGCTGAGCCAGAAGGCATTAGTGTTCATTACCATGCAGGACAGTATTGAAAATGCTGTCGCCTTAGAAATACACCACGCTTTAAAAAAAAATGGCACCAGTGACGTGCAAGGCATAAGATGGGGGTAGCTGGGTTGCGTGGCAGAAGCACATAGGTGAGGGGGCAGCATGCCTGGGTGCCCACTGCCTCCAAGGTTGGTGTGGAGACCAGTCTATGGCCAAAAGGAACATTAACTTGGGACCTGGGGTTTGGAAACAGTGTTCTCATTTTGATTGTCACTCGTTAACCGTGTAAACTTGTATTAGAGGGATCTTCCAAAAACACAGATCGGATTCAATTAACCCTCTCCTAAAACCTTTCCCATTTTGTATAGGATGAAGTCCAAATTTTTTAACGTGGCTCACAAAAGTTTCATGATCTGACTGATCCCTGCCACCTTTTTAATTTGTCTCTGGCATCCCTGTGCCTCCATCTCTTTGATAGTAAATGGCTGGGATTAGTTTAGATGATTTCTAAAGTTCCTTTCAGGGCTAAAAATCTATGATTCTGAGTAGTTACAAAGTCGGCCTCAGCTTTCAGATAGGGTAAAAGGGAATTTATAAATTCCTGTTTCTAAAATGGACCAGCTTGAATTATCCTGGGGCAAGAGAAGTTGTTCAAGTGTAAGAAACACAGTTTACCTCTGCTTTTTTAAGTTTGGTAGAGTAGGATTGTGTGTCCTACAAAATCCTAGAGAATCAGATTCTTCAGTGCAGTCATATAGATCATGTTCTCTTTGTTAGAACTGTAAATTATGAGGGCTGGTAACGACTCGGAAACCTCTAGCCTTTGTCTTTACGGATGATTAAATTAAGGTCCAGAGAGATGAAATGCCTGTCAGGTTTATAATAGAGCCAAAGACTAGACTCCAGCCTTCTTTATTCCCACCGCAGTGTTTTTCCGTGACACAAGACAATTTCACCACCGTGGCTTATGTTCACTGTTCATACAAAAAAGCCCACGTCTAAGTGAATGCCTGGGCAGTATCCTGGGAAGACAAAGGATTCACTCTGCCAGGTCAGGCCAGTGTGAATGAGGATACTTATCTTTTCTCCTTCCAGATGAAAAGCCATGAAAGGGTCCATTGATTCCTTCAGCAGATATTTAGTGAGGGCCAGCCATTATTCTAGAACAAGGTCTCTACCCTCCAGAATCTTATATTCCAATAGAAGTAGACAACAGACATACTAACAAATAACTTAATAAGATGCTTTCAGACGCTGATAAGTAACGTGGAGCAACTGGGGCTGGGAAGGTTACTTTAGATTTAGTAACTACCTAAGACTCCAACTTTTATCAATTCATGAACATTCTCCTCACCTTGATTGTACCTTTTTAAATTAATTCCACAAGTGCACCTTACCAACTCTTGTGAGATGTATTTTTCTATGCTGCTTCCCCAACCTCCTCCTTCCAAATGCTTTAATGTCTTCATATCACAACAAAGAAGATACCATTCTTATATTTGTTGGGCATTTAAGTGCATTTGCATGTGTCTTCTATCCCATAACAGTGTTTGTTTTTTTCCTGCACAAACTTCATTCAAATGGAATGTTCATCATTCCTCAATATTTCATATTTTTGCCATCTCTGCTGCCTACACCAGACTTGAATCTTTACAGTACTGTTTTTTGAACACCTCTGTTTGACAGGAAACTCTCTTCTTTGGCAGCCCCTTCCAACTTTGTGCAAGTCAGTCACTTTAAGCCTACTTCTTCAAAAGCCACTTCCAGTCCTGCCGCACCGTCACATATTCCTTGGTTGCCTCTGTCCTTAGTCATCAACCTTCCTCTTTTTTTCCTCTTTTGACACTTAGCATAAAAGACCTCATGTTGTTATTCATGTAAGTATGTCCTGGCTTCTTAATTTCATTATCGGCTCCTCACGTTGGGGGAGGGAAGAGTTATAAAATCATTTGTATCACCAAATATAAATTCCCTAATGTGTTCTGAATTAAATGGTGCTCAGAAGAAATAAGCACTGCGTTAAGAAAAAAAATGTTTGTTGCTCCCTATTTAATGCACATGGTGTATGTTTCAGATAGACAGTATGTGTCACTTCATAACATTATCTTTTAAGTATTATTTCTTCAGCTAGAGTTTGTTTTTTTGCCTCATGCAGTAAATAGACATGTTTCGTGTTCATTATATACTTGTTGAATAAATGAATGAAGATTTTTTTTAAAAACAACTAGATATTTCAAAGTCTGTACTTTGATCATGTACATTGTGACTTTTAAGGAGGGGAATGGGGACAGGATAGTAATATAATGGTTCTGAAATTATTTGACCATGCAATACTGTGTTTTCAAGCAACCATGAATCTCTTAGAGATAGTACTCTCTAAAATGTAGGCTTAAAACATAGAAGGCACCTAAATGGATAATGATGATGATATTACTATTTCCTGGACTGTAAGTCCTTTTAAGGCAGGGTTTATGCTTTAACTCCCTTTGTACTGAATTTTGGAAGGGATGTTAAAAGCCCCATGGTTCAGCAGTGTACCCTTTGCTTCAATCTCTACAGTGTGTCCAGCCATGTTTGAATTCTTCCACCTGGCAGGAAGCTACCTTCTAGTAGCCCTCTCCGATATTGTGCTGTTCTCCCCACTTAATAGATAATTGTATTGAAGCATAATCTGTCCGTGGTACTATCCACCTATGGTTGTTGTTTTACCCCTTAGGGTCATCAGTATGACTGAAACTCCAGTAAAGTGACTTGGACATAGAAAACATTCAATAAGTATATAGAGAATTGAACTGAATTGTAAGAATTTGACTCACTGAGTTTTTGAATTGGGATTTGGAACTAAAACATACCTTGAATTAAGATTGAATATGTTTTTCACCAGATTACTTTTTAGTTATGCCATTTTTGTGCCTGAATCTGCACATGTAAACGGAAATGATGTTTATGTAGCTTTGTAGTTCTAGTATGTAAATGTGACTCTTTGGAGAGTTCCTTTCCTGAAGATGCGGCATGAGAAATTTAAAAAGGCAATTGGCAATTAGGTATGCAGTATTGCGATGATTTTTTTTGGCATTTTACTTCTTTTCCCCTCATAACACTGCTCCAGGAAATAGGCCTGACACTTCATATCTCTTGGTTGTGAATCCTGTATTCCTGTGTGATCCAAATCACTCAAATTCCTAAAAGGCTTCATATTAAATAGGTTCCTCATTTTTGCTTTACAACCCTATGTTGAACTGGGTTGGCCAAAGAGTTCCCTTGGGTTTTTCCATAAGATGTTACGGAATATATTTTCTCTGACTATATGACAGCTTAAAAAGGAAACATCTGCAAAAGAAAATTGGACAGGCTGATGTCCCCCAACAGTCTGGGATGTAGACCTAACAATGAGCGATTGTTAGAGACAGTATTTAGAAGGCCAACTTACCCTTTCACAAATTATCCTTTATTCATCTTACAAATCAAAATATTCCATAGCTTGTAGCTGTAAATAGAGCCACATTAACAGAAATTACCCCAATTTACTGTCTCTTTTCTCCATCCCGTCCCATAGGACTTTAGTATTCTCAAAGTTCCTATTCCTTAAGTGTTCTTAGGAGGGATCTGGGTTGCTTCATACGTACTTACGAGTTTGATTTGCCAGGTTTGGTGGCTACTCCTGCTGCGGTAGGCTTTCTTCTCTAGGATAGTGTTTGGAGAGAGGCACAGTGTCTTCTGTACTTAATGCTTGTTTCACCTGGACTCAGTCCTGCTTCAGGCACTGAAGCTACTTCCTTGACTCTACCAGGAACTATAATCTCTCACTAGGAACTACTCTTGTTTTGAGGTGATGTCACAGTGTACTCAGTGGTTTTTCCTTTTGATAACCAAGATGCTGTCCCTGGGTTACGTTCATTGTTCTTAGCTCTTTCATCTCCAAAGATAAATTCTTCATGCTTTTGTGCACATGGACTTCTTTGTGGCCATCCCTCTAGCTCACAGCTTAAGCCCAGGGGGGCTTCTACAGTGGTTTTCAGTAACATTGACTCCTCCTCATTACCCTCTCAGAAGGGCAGGGTTAAAGTCCTTTGATCCAGCTGAACACCTTAATAATCCCATATGATTCTTATTATGATCTTAAAACTCTGGAAGCAAATGAGTTTTCATCATATTCCACCAGGGTGCTTGTAGTTTGATTTTTCTTTTAGGCTGTAATCGATTGTGATACTTTCCTTACAGACCAGTGCAAACAAACAGAAGTAGCAGGAGTAGATAATGCTCTATGCGTGCTTGAGAAGAATGTATATTCTGGGTTTTTTTGGATGTAGTGTCCTGTGAATATGAATTAAGTCCAACTGGTCTGTTGTGTCATTTAGGACCTCTCTTGCCTTATTAATTTTCTGTCTGGAAGATCTGTCCATTGATGTAAGTGATATGTTAAATAAAGTCTCCTCCTATTATTGTATTCCTCTGTTTCTCCCTTTATGTCTGTTGGTATTTGTTTTATGTATTTAGGTGCTCCTATATTGGGTGCATATGTGTTAATGAGTGTAATATCTTCTTCTTGTATTGATCCTCTTATCATTATATGTCCTTCTTTACCTTTCTTTATGGAATTTGTTATAAAGTCTATTTTGTCTGGTATGAGTATTGCTATCCCTGCTTTTTTGTCATTTCCATTTGCATGAAATATCTTTTCCATCCCCTCACTTTCAATCTGTGTGTGTCTTTTGCCCTGAAGTAAGTCTCTTGTAGGCAGCATGTTGTAGGTTCTTACTTTTTATCCAATCTGCCACTCTGTGTCTTTTGATTAGAGAATTTAGTCCATTGACATTTAAAGTAATGTACTTATTTCCATTTTAAACCTGGTTTTCCATTTGATTTTGTAGTTCTTCTTGTTTTTGTTCTTGTGGTTTGATGGTTTTCTTTTGCATTATGCTTGAGTTCTTTTTTGTTTGATTTTTGTCAATCTATTGTATGTTTTTGATTTGTGGTTACCCTGGTTTTCAAGTATGTTGATCCATAACTATATCTACTTGCTTTAGACTGTTAGTCATATAAGTTCAAACACATTCTAAAAGATCTACATTTTTTTACTCCCTTCCCCACTGTTTTGTGATTTTGATGTCCTATTTTACATCTTCATGTTTAGCCTTTTGCAGTTAATTGTAGCTATAATTGCTTTTACAAAATTTTTTTTCTTTATATAATGGCTTATTTAAGTGACCTTCAATCCTTTTATATATTTGTCTTTCCTATTGTGATTTTTCCTTTCCTGTAGATTCTTGCTTCTTTTCTATTTAGAGAAGACCTTTCAATATTTGTTTAGGGTAGGTATGGTATTGCTGTATTCTTTTAGTTTTTGCATGTCTGAGAAACTCTTTATCTCTCCTTTTATTTGAAATGATAATCTTGTTGGGTAGAGTATCCTAGGTTGCAGGTTTTTCCCTTTCAGGACTTTGAATGTATTGTGCCACTCCCTTCTGGCCTGCAAAGTTTCTGCAGAGAAACCAGCTGAAAGCCTTATAGGGGTACCTTTGTAACTGACTCTTTGTTTTTCTCTTGCCGCCTTTAGAATCCTCTCTTTATCTTTAGCTCTTTCCATTTTAATTAAGATACGTCTCAGTGTGCGTCTGTTTGGGTTCATCTTGTTCGGGACCCTCTGTGCTTCTTATTCCTTGAAATCCGTCGTCTTCTTTAGATTTGGGAAGTATTCAGCCATAATTTCTTCAAATTTTCGATCTCCTTTTCTCTCTCTTCTCTTTCTGGAACCCCTGTTGTGTGTACGTTGCCACAGTTTTTATTATCCCATAGATCTCGTATGTTGCTTTTATTTTTTTTTCCTTTGTCTTTCTGTCTGCTGTTCTGATTCAGTGATTTCCATTATTCTATCTTCCACATCACTTATTCGTTCTTCTGTGTTATTTAGTCAGTTAATCATTGCTTCTAGATTGGTCTTTAGCTCAGTAATTGTCTAATTTTTATTGGTTCCTCTTTATAGTTTCTAGTTCCTTGTTACAGTGATCTGCATTTCTACTGATAATCTTTTTTAATTCCTTTCGCATTTTTATTACCTCCTTTTTGAACTCAGGGTCTAGTAACTGGTGAGGTCTACTTCATTATTTGTTCTTTCAGAGGATTTCTCTTCTTTCAACTGGCAGTAGTTTCTTTGCTGTCTCATTTTACTTAACTTTCTCTGTCTCTATGAATTTAGGAGAAACCGTTATCTACTGTGATCTAAAAGGGCTGTTTCCATGTGGGAGCATCCCTGTGTAGACTGTACGAGTCCAATATTTTTGTGGCAAGGGCTGTTTTTGATCTGGATGCCAGCCACGTCTTTCCTCAGGGAATGCTGGCTCTTAGCCCCTTGATAAGGAGTGTGACTTGCATTGTGGTGTCCAGAGACTGCACAGCAGTGTTGGACAGGGCCTCCTCTTTACTCTGTGGCTGTCACAGCCCTGTCAGGGGCGGGGTCTGCTCCCCAGTTCTTGGACTAGAAGCCCTGAGATCCAGGTTCTATAAGGCTCTGTTGCCCTTGAATGCCTGCTCTGTCCCAAAGGATGTGACCAGTGAAGCAAGTGAGGCCCAGGGAACCTATGTGCTGTCCATACAGGCATCCGTGGTTTTGCCCAGAAGCAGCCCAAGGTTGTGTGCGTCCCTTACTCCACTGTGTTTGTCCCAGACCTAGTGCTAGGCTGCAGTGTGGAGTGGGCTGGTTCTGGGGGCTGAAGTGCTGTGGCTGCAGGAATCAAGATAGTTATGCTGCTCCCTGGGGCCCGGGCTGCCTCTGTGGCAGGCCTCTCCCAGGACCTGTGTGCCCCAGATCTGGTTCCAAGCTGTGGTGTGGGGTGGGTGGAACCAGAGGGCTCCCTCTGGAAATGAACTGCTGTATACTCCTCCCCAGGGACTGTCCGCCCAAGACGTGCATTTCCGTGGTGCCACTTGACAAAGACTGCCCCTACCCTGTGAGCTCTGAAAATGGGCTTCGAGGCCAGACCCGCCGCCTTCATGTGTGAGCCCACAATGTCTGCCACGTCTGGACCCACCTCCACCTGTGCGAGCACTGATCATGGCTCCAATGCCAGACCCACGGCTGCCATGTGTGTGCTGTGCTGACAGTGGGCTTTGAGATTTGGCATGGACCACTCCCCAGGCCTTCTGGGCTGTCTCCACACAGCTAGAACGAGTCCCCTCCAAGGGCCCTTCTGCCCGAGACTTAGCGCTTAGCCACCGAGCACTAGTGGCCCTGCCCAGCACGCATTTCAGACTTTTGGGAGTGTGGTGAGGTAGCAGCCGTCAGCTCCCCGCTCTCTCCTCCATGATTACTAGCAAGCCAGCATGCACACGCTCCTCTTGAGCAAAGTCCAGGCCCCACCCATCCCAGCTGACCTCTTAGCAGGAAAAGAGGTTCCCCAGGACAAGGGTCTATGTGTGGACTTTCACAGATCCTTCTCAGCAGTGCTGGTTCCATCCTGATGCCTTTTTCTTTCTTTCTTTTTTTAAAAATTTCCAACCTGCTTATGTGGAGATCTTTCTTGCAGCTTTGGTTGTATAAGAGATCTTCTACAGCTTCCAGTTGATTTTCTGTGAGAATTGTCTCACATGTAGATGTATTTTTGATGTTGGGGGAAGGTGAGCCTCACGTCCTTCTACTCCTCCATTTCAGTCCTTCTGAGTGATTCTTAGCTCTGATTATGCATTAGACAAGGGGTCATCAAACTATGGCCTGTAGGCTAAATCTGATTCATCTTCTTATTTTGTAAATAAAGCTTTATTGGAAAATCGTCAGGCTCATTCATTTACATATTGTCTATGGTTGCCTTCATGCTACAACAAGAGTTAAGTAGTTGCAGTGGAGAACTTATGGCCCCCAAAGCCTAAAATATTTACTATCTGGCTCTTTATTGAAAATTTTTGCTGACCCCTGCATTAGACTCTTCACAGAGAAGATTAAAAATAATATTATGTCTGTGTTGCACCACGGATAATTAAACAAGATTTTGGAGTGGGATTTGGGGAGTTGGTGCAAAAACTAATGTTTTTTAAAAGCATCTCACATGAATATAATGTGTAGCCAGAATTAAGAAGAAACACAAATAGATGATCCCTACCCTTCAAGGGTATATTTGACTTACTGGAAAAAGAAACTTACAAAAATTAATAAAGGTACAATGGATATATATCTATAATGGAAACATTTACAAAGTTCCAAGGGAGCACAGCATAGGGAGCATTTTACTTCCTTAGGGAAGTTTTCTCAGAGAGACATTTAAACAGATTCTTGAAGGGTGAATCTACTGGTAGACAAGATCCACTGCGGGTGGTGATAGGGAGAGAAGGAGAAGAGAGAACAGCATATGCAAAAGCACATAAGTAAGAAAGAGTGTGGCCCATTCAAGAAATGACCAGAAGCTCAGTGTGGCCAGAACACTGAGAGGGAAGAGGGAGTGAGATCATAGAATATAAAGCCAGAAAGTAATGGTCAAACTGGGAGGGGCTTTGTATGCTAAGATGTTTGTAATTTACTGTGTTGACTTTCATTTAGAAGTTGAATGGAAAATTGAGTGTCTCTAAATCTCAGTATTTTCATCCATAAAATAAGTAGTTAGCCGCATAATTGCCAAGAGCCCTCTAGCTCTAAAATATAGCGCCCCCCCCCCCCCCGCCCCACCCCAAAAGACTGTGTCAGCTATTTCTTTTGACACTCTCAGGACTGAGAACATACTTGAGTTATATGAATGGCATGACTTTTGTAGTATTGGGTCACCTGACTATCTCCTGTAATTGATCCCTTTATTTTAATAGAACAAATGAGGTCAATGCTACTTCGTGGATTTACCACGAGGATTTGAGAAAGCACACTTCTGGAGGAGAAGCACCTTGCCTGGTCAATGCATTAAGGCCCTTAATAAAGAGTATAACATAATGATAAAATACCTGTAAAATACTTTATGTTTCAGGCAGAGAGGGGCTATAAAATGGGGACAGTTTTATTGTTAAAATTCACATTCTTCCCAATTAGTACTAGTGCTTATTATTATGGCTTAGCATTTGCAAGTCTCTACACTCAAAACTTGGTGTGTGAATTACTGTGGAAGCTCTTCAATATGATGTCTGGTTTTTCTATTTTACAGCTTCTCATTTCTATCAGGCTCTAGATTGTAATTTCATCTCTGTTCAACACTTACTGGTATAGCTGTATCTCTACTCGTATCTCTAATAAACTACATGTTATTGGTTTCATATCTTTAAGTGAAGTTTTTCAAGTTCTGGTGTATATTGAATATTCTATTTACCTCTTGCAGGGTCTCCCCAAGTGTACAGAATAGCCAGTGAATCAAAAAATAATATGTGGTTGGCTCAGTGATTGAAACGTCCAAGACTCTAAGGCAGCCCAGTCTCTATTTTCTGACTCATTTTATCAAACATTCTATCTAAGGTAGATGAATGGACTGAATATTTTTAGATGTATTTTAGAATGATGCAAGTTGAAATATAAAGACATCTTTGAAACTCCAGCAAGAGCTTTTAGGAAAAAATGTTATAATTTCTGTCATTTGAACATCAAAGGTTTCTACTAAAGGAGATACTTTGAATACATTTAAAAAATGCTTTTCAATTAGTAACTTTTGCCCTCTCCCCACCAAAGAAAATTATAGAGAAACTCTAGACTACTGGCCACTGTTGACCCCTTTGCCCTACTTTTTCTTCACAGACGTTGATGAGTGTGCTGAAGGGCGCCATTACTGCCGTGAGAACACGATGTGTGTCAACACCCCAGGTTCCTTCATGTGCATCTGCAAAACTGGATACATCAGAATTGATGACTATTCATGCACAGGTAAACAGTGACTATTTGTGAAATAAAATCTTTCTGTGCCTTAAATTTACTTTTAAAAGTTCCTTTTAACTCTAAGTGTTTGGAGAAGTGTGCCATAAATGCCCCCTTACAACAAAACAAGTTATAAGCAAAAGCATATCTTCTTGATTTGGTAGTTAATTCTGAATCTGTTCTAAGGAAAGGGCTAGCTCCTTGCTCTGGGTAAGAAATTCCTATTAGAAATGTAAAGATAAACTGAGGAACAAAATCAATATTTTACTAATTTTATACTTAAATAGTATTTATACTAAAAGCTTGTGTGAATTCTATGGCAAATCTGAGAAACACCCTTAAATAATGTTTCTTTACATGACAGTTGACTTTTGAATAGAGGAATAATGACATAAGTAATGTAATGTTTTCAGAAATAGATCTGTGGAGTGCTAGGAAATGGGAAGAGTGTCTTCGTGCCTCTGGGGAGTACAGTGGAGTATCTACATCAAAGAAGTTTTGCTTATGTT
Source organism: Orcinus orca (assembly GCF_937001465.1). Lineage (NCBI taxonomy): Eukaryota > Metazoa > Chordata > Mammalia > Artiodactyla > Delphinidae > Orcinus > Orcinus orca. Next base: position 35,772,636 of record NC_064569.1, on the reverse strand, counting down.
TGTGCTATGAAATATCACTCCCATCAGTAGCATCCAGAGTCCTCCTCAGGGATATCTCGAGTGTTAGTAATGTCTGAAGTTGGTCCTAGGATAAGACAACCTATTCACTTCATATTCTGTAGAATATGAAAGAAAGTGGTGCTAACAGAGTAGCTTACAGCCTATGGGGATTGAAGAAATGTGGGTGTGAAATACAACATTCTTTTGGCTTTTTTTTTTAAATAGAAGAAACATATACGTACCATATTTTAGAAAAACATATAAAGTCATAAAACTGGAAAGCACTTAAAGTGTTATCTTGTCATTTTTACTCTTATGTCCCCATCATAAGTTGAAAATATCATAAGTTGAAAATGCATTTAATGCACCTAGCCTACCAAACATCATAGCTTAGCCTAGCCTACCTTAAACGTCCTCAGGACACTCACATTAGCCTGCAGTTGGAAAAAATCAACTAACACAAAGCCTGTTTTATAATAATGTGTTGAATACCTCATGTAATTTATTGAATACTGTAGCGAAAGTGAAAAACAGAATGGTTCTAAGTGTATCGGTTGTTTACACTTGGTTCGCTGCCGCTGCCCAGCATCGCAAGAAGGTATCATACTGCATATCACTAGCCTGGAAAAAGATCAAAATTCAGAATTCGAAGTACATTTACTACAGAATGTTTATCACTTTCGTACCATCATGAAGCTGAAAAGTCGTAAGTCGAACCATTCTAAGTGGGGACTGTCTATACTTGATATCCTATTTATTAGTTAGAGCAAAGGGACTGTCCTTCCTCTAAATTCAAGTGTAGCATTTATATAAAAACAGAATGATGAAAATAAAATGTAATGAGAATTGCCTTCTCAGTCTGTGGAGAATAACCAAAGATATTCTGAAGGTAGAAAATATATTTAACATAGAGTTGCCAGTGGATTTACAGATTCTTGCTTTTTTGTCAGTTCATCCTAAACATTTCCACATTATGGGAACAATTCTGCACTTTTTCTTTAGAAAAAATATAATCACACTGAGTGGCAAAGTATCCTGACGGAGCACTATGGAGATATTTTTCAACATAAAAAGGGAATATAAAAGAACAAGTCTTAGTGAATACATGAAGAATAAAATAAACAGTTTGCCGTAATATTGGTAATATCAATAAATCTGCATTCCAATGTAATGGCTAACAGAACAAAACAAAAAAAACTAAGATAAAACTACTTGAGTGATATTTTGAGATGTACTCATTAAAAATAAAAATGCTAGCAATTTTCAAGGAGTCTGCTAATTCTTCGGCATTAGAGACTTAAAAAGCTTTGTATATTTTTGTACTTCCTAGTGATTCTTTTTGTTTTTCTTACAATCTTAAAAAGTGTTAGAGACAAGTAAGGAAGAGTACACGACACAAGATTTGACCTAGTGTTGAATGAGGAGTGTTTCTTGGAGGAGGGTATTTTCAAGAGGTTCATTTCCATCCTGAGCCTGTCTGTTGGCTGTAAATCCAAGGACTAGTTCAGCTGTCATCCCTTACAGAGCATCTTCTGCTTTGGCTTTACCTCTCCCAGTGTATTTTCTTTCCAAATAAAATCCCACAAATTGCTGGGGTGATTTGTTTTTTTGGACTACTTATGGAGAATTTCCCCTTAAGATTTCAAAGTATCTAATGATAAAAATGAAGTGTCCCTTTGTAGGAATACCAAGGAAGGCCAAAGTCACCTTAGGAAAAGCTGTTCAGGCCATGATTTTTTGCCTAAGGAGCCAGAGCCAGGAATTTCATGATCTGGCAGGTGATGGAATGTGTTTCCTTAATGATGCAGCAGCGTTTCCAGCTAGCACCACTATTTCTATGCTTCCATTTAAAGAAGAGAGACTTTCTTGCCCTGAAATTTTCTACCTACTATGAGTAGGTCTGCAAATTTGAGGATTTCCATCCATACATAAAAGTTGGATTTTCTTGGGAATATGAGTGGATTTTACTTTGTCCTCCAGAGTCAGGTGATCTTTGACACAACATTTTATGCTAAACCATGCAGGGCCAGCACATATTTAGGGTTCCTGTAAAGGCAATGAATGTTTAAATTTTTCCTCGTTGAATCTTTTCCTCTGTCCTTTAGCATTAGCATCTGAACAGAAGGCTTGAAGAAGGCTTGACTCCTCTATGATGTGGGTTTGCCTTATGGCTGAAGGCATCTAGGCAGTACCTTTTCAAGAGCTCTCATAAGACCAGAGTAGGACTTTATATCTCTGATAAAGATTGGGATTTATTTTCTCTGAAGTTTAGAAACAGACATTCACATACTTGCAGGAGTAGGCCTTCCAGAATAAATGTCAGAACACCACTGCAGAGCCATTCTCTGATGTTTGTGTCTGAGCTCTTGAAGTTCTGAATTTGTTTTGTTTCTGTATCCCTGCCCCTCTTTGCTATTGAAGAGCACCCTGCCATAGTGTAACAAGTGACATTGTCAACACTGTACCCAGCAGACTCTCAAAGGTGCTAACCCCATCTGAAAATTAATCATGGACATTCTAATTAAGGAAGAATCCAAGGCAATACATGTTACTTTATAGTCAAGAGCTTTGATCAATAAAAGAAGCCTTTTTTTTGCTTTTATAAGCTTGTAGTGTGGCATAGAAATTATGTATGCTATAGAGTAATCACCTTCCACAGCTGGTAGAATTGCACAGACTTTTTTTGTTTGTTTCACTTTCAGATAATTTGAGTTATATTTTTGCCATAAAGAGAAAATTTTGGAGATGGACGCATTCTTACAGATAATCTAATCCAATTTCCTAACTTCTACAAATGAGGAAATTGAGGCTCAGAGAGATTAATTGCCTTACCTATGGTTATACAGTCAGTGAGAAGCAAAAGGGGGCCAGAGGATAAGACTTTTTATTCTTAGCTCTTACATTAGTCACCATTGGTTTAATTTGCAACAACACAAAAATAAGGGGAGAAGACTCATACTTTATCTAGAACTGCATTATTCAATTTATAATATTCAGTAGTTAAACTGCGTTTCTATAGTTTCACTTCATTAGCTTCAACTCCAAGAGGAACTTTTCCCCTACAGATCGTATAGTAATAATCCTAAATCAGAAGTCAGTAGAAAACATAGAATTTGCCATTTTCTGGGCCTCTGACTCTATTATGCAGTTTCACTGATGACTCAGTTGCACCATTTGCATAGTTTACACTCTTGATAAAGTGTCGATGCAGCACTTTATATTCTTCTGAACTCATTAATATAATTTTCCTTCCAGTGATGGTGTTCTTTTTCTAGTTAATACTTCATAATCTCTGTCCTCATATCCTGTCCTATTCTAGAATAAAGCATGGTTATACCTACAAGAAAAGAGAAAGGAAGGAAGGGAGGGAGGCAGAGAGGGAGGGAAGGAGGAAGGAAGGGAGGAAAGAAAGGATAGAAAAGGCAGAGGGAAGGGAAGGAAAAGGGTTTGGTTTATATGAGCCAAGATGTTAGAAGCCCATTCTTCCATCTCTCTGATTACAAAAATAACTTAATTTTCATGAATAACAAAGTGTCTTTATTATTTATCTAGACTAATGCCTTCCTTGGTTTACTCACATAAGCACTGATTAGATTGGGCAAATCTTTCTGAGTCTTACTAGACAGCTCATCTTGAAACTAGTCTTGTGTAATGCACAAAGAATAAGATAGCTCTGGAAATAAAGATGGGATCAAGAATTTTGGAATTATCAAAGGATAAAAATATTCTGAAGGAAAAGGCATTCATTTCAGATCTTCCCGATATATCTCTCTGCTTTGAGTATTACAACTAAAAAACAGAGTTCTCATTCTTTTTTCGTGTTGATGAGCTTGTAACCTTCCCACTCTTGTGTAGTTTTTTAGAGTGGGAACAGGAGAATGGGAAGGGTGGACCAGTCTACCACCAAGGAATGGAAAAGGTCTTGTCCAACTTAGAGAGAAAATTCATCCTTTAGGGCAGTGGTTGTCCAACAGGGGCGATTTTGTCTTCCTACCTGCCAGAGGTTATTTGACAATGTCTGGACACACTGTTGGTTATCACAACTGTGGGGAAAGGGGGTTGCTACTGGCCTAATGATAGGTAGAAGCCAGAGACATGCTAAACATCCTATAATATTGTTAGACTAGCTATCCTCTTGAGGAAATGTCTTATTTTTCTGGAACGCTTTCAACTGGGAGCTTTTCTCTGGTTACTTTCCAACTGAGTCATTAATCTTTATCCTGCACAGGACATCCAGTATAAGACAGTCCCCCATAATAAAGAATTATATGACCCAAAATGTCAGTGGTGCCAGGGTTGAGAAGTTAGGGTCACCCACTCGAAACTGTAGGATGTACACTTTCTTTTTAATTTCCTTTTTCCTCTCCAGGTTTCTTTTAGGCCTTGTATAGTGATGTCTTCTCTCAGTTCTTGAGGTACCCAGTGTCCTTCCAACGGCCTTTGGCCACAAAATGGACCCCTTCTCAGTAAGGCCCACTCTCCCCCAAGTTCTTTCCTCTCCTTTCTCTTATCAAAACCCTGTTCTTAAGACTCACAGACATAGAGAACAGACTTGTGGCTGCCAACGGGAAAGGGAGGTGGGGGAGGGATGGATTGGGGTTTTGGGGTTAGCAGATGTGAGCTATTATATATAGAATGGATAAACAACACGGTCCTACTGTATAGCACAGGGAACTATATTCAATATCCTGCAATAAACCAGGATGGAAAAGAATATGAAAAAGAATGTATAGATAGATAGATAACTGAATAACTTTGCTGTACAGCAGAAATTAACACAACATTGTAAGTCAACCATACTTCAATAAAATAAATTTAAAAAAACCTGTCCTTAGCTTAACAGGTGGAAAAATCGCAGACCTCACAGAGGTGGCAGAGGGGATTTCTTAGGGCCTCTCAAATTACGCTATCCTGATGCCTCCCCAGTAGCTTTCCACTGACCCTGACTGCTTCCGTTTTTCCAGAGCTTCTAATGCAGGCTTTGGTCCATGTCACATATCACAGAAGGTCCATAAAGTATCTGAGCACAAGAAATTCTTCTAGATACTTGATTTTTGTTGTTAAACAAAGAGCCTCCTCTGGTGTTCCCCAAGGAGTTTTACTTCTTAAAGTACTTAACTTTTTACAGCATCGAAAACTCCTAGCACTTACATTTTATGATCTCGTTGTAGTTACTTCTTTTTCTCTAACAAGGTCAATACTGACTATTTTTTTAAAAAAAATCATCATTACCATCCGATTTGTTGGGCTTTATTACTGTTGGTTTTCTAGCATTTTCAAGAGTTTTAGATGCTATTGACATGCACAGAAGGTTGCAGAGGATTTACTACTGGGCAACCAGAGCAAAGATTTTAAGTCCGTTGTAACCCATGCGTGGCCTTTTCTCAAATAGCTGTCTCCTTTTTGTGTGTTTCTTTGAAGTTCCCTATTAATTAATGCTAGAAAAGGTCATTTGCTTAAAGTGCTTAAAGAGATGGTATTTTGGAAAGGCAGCGTAACATTATTCTTTTTCATTCTGCAGTCTTCCAAAAAGAATTGAACTTGAAGCTGATAATTTATTGTATGGATGTACAATAACTTTATTATCAACTGTTTAAAAATAGCTCTCGGTGGGTTTATCAAAATCACAAGTACAGAAGAAGGTAGATAATTCATTGTGTGGGCACCATGATAATTACTGGTATATAAATAGTGAAGGAAGTAAGAATATTGTGGACAACGGCAGAGAGGATAGGGGGCCAGGAGAGGCACAGATCAGAGAGAACAATGGTAAAGAAGAGGAAGTGAAAATATGCATATCAGCCCTCACAAAACTCCTAAATAAACGTCATTTTAGTTATAAAAAGCCTTGGCTCTTTATCTTTAGTAAAATGCCTAGCACAGAAGAAATCTTTAATAAACATTAGCTACAGTTATTGTCGTTGTCTCTATTGTGATTAGAGAAGTGAGCCTCTTGAGGAAATGTCTTCTGTCCCTAGGAGTTTTTCAACTGGGCACTTCTCTCTGGTTACTTTTCAATGGAGTTATTTTTATTATTATTATAAATAGATAGCCTTGCTGGAGCCATGGATTCAGTGTGTTTTTATTTAGTCAACTGACTTATTATGTACCTGTGAATAGGGGCTTAAAAAAGAAAGAGAAACCTTGGTGTAACTGAATAGCACTCTCTCTGGAAGTTAGAAAAAATCCTCCCATAGGAGGATGTGTTGTACTTCCTGGGATCAGGGAGGTTCCTCCTATTCTTGAGAATGAGTGTTAGATGGGGAGGCTTGGAGCTAGATATCTGCTTCCAGGGCCTGTGGTGGACACTAATCTACCTGGAGTAGAGTCCGTGGCCTCCAAAGAATGAGTGAGTCTGGTCAGTTCTCAAGCAGGGCAGATTTTATGAGCCTGGCTGCTTCCATGTGAATTTCTTTTCTAAAGAATCAAAATCAGCAATCAGACAATCCTGCCATCTGGCCACTAGTTGCCATGACAGTTGGGAAAGACTTTTGCATTTTTATGAGCAATCACTCCAAATTGTCTTTTTTCTGGAATCAGCATTACAAAATACGATACAATTGTGGCATATTTCAGAAAATATGAAGAGTCAGATTTGGGGTGTTAAATACGGCCTCTAATGCTAAAAGCTGCATCATTCATCTCCTGTGGTTTGCTATATATTATTATGCTGTGTCGTTATTACTGAGTAACTTGAACATCTAAACATGGTCACAAAAGCAAATTAAAGTACCAGGCCTTAGGACTCAAAGAATTAATAATGAAAAGCGGTTTTTAAACAAACATAATCAAGAAAACCTCTCTAGAAGAATGTGTACTGTGGTTACCAGGAAGGGTTAATGTTTAGAAAACTTCAGACCATGTTTGGAAAACTTGCAGAGAACAGAAGTGAGACTCGTCTGCACAGTGAGTGTGGAGGCCAAGGCAATGTGCTTATCTCTTTTCTGAAACACATATATGCACGCATACAATTAGCAATCAGCTCAAAACGGAAGAGGCTCAAAGGCTCAGGGAACTGAAGTGCCTTTTTCGAGATGAAAAGCTTGGAAAAGAGCCTGTGCTATCTGAGTCTGTCAGTGAGTGGGGGTCACACACCAGCACCCACGTAGCAGTTTCCAGGCTTGTCAAAGCCTTTAGTCAGCATCTCAGTGCAGCCCTCGTATCCATGTCTGACCTCCAGCTCGGCCGTGGTTTGATCCAAGCACCCGGTGATGTGTGTCCACACAAGCTTGCCTCTGTGCAAGCTCATCTGAGCACTGAGATGATGGGAGCCGCCTCATTAGGCAGCCTCACTTGCTTTGACTTGGTTGGTAAACTCTCATTCACCTTTGTCCCAAACGGATTATGGTTTGAGTTTTATTATGAGACTTTTATGTGAAGAGCACAGAGCTGAAAACTCACATAGGGGAATAAAAAGATTATACATGCCAGGAGTGTACTAATAGTGGTGTCTTAGCAACAGACACCTGTGGAGGACAGGATTATTGAAGTTGAGGTTTAATAGATGCCTTTCACTTTCTTCCTTTATTGTTGGCTTTAACATGTTAGCCGGAATGGAAGTTTGGCTTTCCTTGTGCCTCTTCACTGTGTGCTCCATGAAACAGAGTTCATCGTCTGGCTCTGCTGCTGATCTAATCTTGCAGTGGGTGTGTATCTACCTGGTGACATCGCCCTGTCTTGGTGTTCCCCTTTTCTCCCCAGCCCAAGGTGCCTTTGCAGTGTCACATCCAGGTCACGGGTTTGGGCTCAGAGGGTGAGTTTCTTCTCTCAAATGTGGAGCCTCCTCTCTCCTGTGTGCCTCTGCTGGGGAATGGCAGAGCCTCACTCGTTGTTTGGGTAATGCTTTCACCAGTCTATCTGTCGCCATGTATTTCAGTGATTGGCACTTTCTTCAGAAGACTTCTGGTACTTCTGATACCACATTGGTACTTTCTTCAGAAGACTTCTGATACCACATTGCTTAAACTAAGTTCTTTTATCAAAGGGACTAATATTGTATTAGTTATCTACTGCTGCATAACAAATAACCCTCAAATTTAACAGCTTAAAACAGCATGTAATTATTGGCTCACAGCCTGTGGGTCAGGTGTCTGGGTGTAGAATAGCTGGGTCCTGTCCTTCAGGGTCTCTCAGAAGGCTACAATCAAGGTGTCCACCAGGGCTGGGGAAGGGTTTTTCTTTAATCTTACCTTTGTAGTTGTTGGTGGATTCAGTTCCTTACTGGCTGTTGACTGTTGATTGCCCTCAGCTCCTTGCCATGCGGGCCTTTCCAACATGGCAGCTCGCTTCATCAAAGCCAGTCAGAGAGAGAGCCTGCTGGCAGGACGGAACCAACATCTTTTGTAACCTAACCACAGAAATGACATCCTATTGCCTTTGCTGTAGTATATTGGTTAGAAGAAAATCACTTAGGTCCAGCCTATACTAAAGAGGGGGATTACACAAAGACATGTCTATCATGAGGTGGAGATCGCTGGGAACCATCTTAAAGGCTGCCTACTACAGACATTAAATATTATCAATAGTTAACTAACCTGCTTCAGCTAAGTACAGATAAAGAGCACCAGGTTAAGAGTAATGAAAGAGTAGTAAAAACTCATTGTGTAAGAACTGTGTGAGTGATTGTGAAAAATTCATGATATGTCACACATTTCTTTCACTTTTCTTGACACCAGAGCTTTGATCTGGGTGCATAGTAGGGTTATTGTCCAATTTAATACATGGAGATGGTATAAATAAATCATTACTATACATTGTGGTACATTCTGTAATAAAGGAATGTGCAGAGAGCTGTGGCCACCCCAGAAGAAGCAGTGAGTAATCTGGTTTAAGCCCAATTTGGGGCAGGCATCACTAAGTGACATTTAAATTGAGGTTTTTAAGGATGAACAGACATTTCAGGAGAGGAAGAAGTGAGAGAAGGCATTTCAGGACGAAGGAAGAGTAGGTACCAAAGTATGGGTTGTTGTATAATAGCAAGTTTAGTGTGAATGGAATTGTTAGAGATAAAGCCAGAAAACCCTGTGGAAATTCTAAGATACATTTCATGGTTTCTAAAACATTTCACTCAGTCTGTGCACCTTCTAACTGAGATGTGCATGTTGAAGTGTCCATGTTTTGCTTTGTTTTTGTTTTATGTTACTTTTCTTTTTTGCTGAAAAGTTGATTATTAAACTGATGATACTTCTAACCATCAATGCAGAGCTAGAATCAAGGTGATAGGATATTTCATTTCAAAGAAGACAGAATGCTTTTTCGGTGTTCTTGGAACCCCATGAAAGAATAATTTCAGTGTGTCCTAATGAGAACCGAATTTAGAATTTTCCTAGAACAAAATCATAACCATTAAGTCACTACCTGAGGCATTTTTATACAGTAGAGTTGCACAGACATATCCATTAAATGTTAGGAAATGCAATAACAGCAAACAACAACAAAAAAGATAGGAAATGCCTAAGAGTTCCATAGAGCTCCTCTCTTTAGTTGGTCCAAGTCAAATCTTAATCTCCTCTCTGGGCCCCTCTTCTCCATGAATATTTTGTGGCGTTTTAGTGTACAGATACTAGCTTATTCAGACTTCTTGGATTTGAATCTTTGTTCTGCTGTCTACTAGCTGTGATCTTGAGCAATTTATCTAACCTCTTAGCCTCAGTTTCTTCATCTTTAAAGTGCAAAAATATTACATACTTTATACGTTGTTTTTATTTTTATTTATTTATTTTTAACATCTTTATTGGAGTATAATTGCTTTACAATGTTGTGTTAGTTGCTGCTGTATAACAAAGTGAATCAGCCATATGTATACATATATCCCCATATCTCCTCCATCTTGTGAGACGAAGCATGCAAAGTCATCAGCATGACAGCTGAGACGTAGTAAGCATTTAGAAGTGATAGTTATTATCGTTACCAGTTGTGGTGAACAGAATAATGTCCCTCCAAAGATGTCCGCATCCTCATCCCCAGAACCTTTAAATATGTTTCCTTACATGGCAAGAGGGACTTTGCATATCTGATTAAGGTTAAAGACCTTGAAATTAGGAGATTATCCTGGATCATCTGGGTGGGCTCAATCTAATCACATGAGTTCATTAAAGAGAAGAACTTTTCCTGGCTGTTGTCAGAGGGAAATGTGACTATGGAAGAATGGTCAGAGAGTTACAACATTATTGGCTTTGAACATGAAGGGGGGGCCCTGGACTGGAATAGCCTCTAGAGGAACAACCTGAAGAAGCTGGAAAAATCAACAAACAGAGCCTCCAGAAAAGAATGCAGCCCTCTGGACATCTTGATTTTAGCTTGGTTGGACTTCTGACCTATAGAACTATAAGATAATGAATTTATGTCATTTCAGGCCATTGAGTTGAGAGTAATTTGTTATGGTGGTAATAGAAAGCTAATATACTGTTATTATTAGCTAACACTGTTGAATTGTCCAAAACTATATTTAAAAAATGATTCTCAGTTCCCATCTCTTTTCTAATTGTTGAGGAGCAACAATTCAGTCCCAGTAATACTGGAGCAAGTCTGATGTTTGTGGGGAGAGTTAGAAAGATAGTCTATTAAGTAGAGAGGGGATCCAGTTCATATTTATGTCCAAATTCCTCACTTTAATGATTGAGTTGCTTTTTTCATATTTGGTTTTTGGTGTAAAAGTTTAGGGTGCTCGTTATTTTAAAAACATTTTCCTAGTCTGCTTCTAATGAACACAAACACACGTATCGATACAAACACACAAAATTATGCAGAAATAGACTATACATTTACCCAAACACAGTAAACCCAATGATGACATAATACATTTCCCATCTGCCTACTTTTAAAAATGTTCTGAACTTCATAATATGAAGAAAGTCGGCAGACAGTAACTTTGAAAACACTCTTTTAAAAACGCATGTGTAGACTTAGTTGTTGGGGGAATGCTGCTACCATAGGTCTTCAGGATGGAATGCAGGGATGTCGAGAATGACCTTTCATTCAGGAAGCCTCCATGCCGGCAAGACTATATTTGAGAGTGACCAAAATTGGCTCTCAGAGGCAATATATTTGGCTGTGGGGACATCTTAATGATTGAACATTTAAACAGTCAAAGATTCATTATGAAAATCTGGAATTCCAGCCAGATTTCCAGATTGTTCCCCATTAATTCTCGGTCTGCATCACTGCACCTGAGCTATCAAATGCAGCTGAATAGTAGCAACCCTCTTAGGGGAAGAGGGTCTCCCCAGTTCATCACAAGTCCTCATCTCCCAGCCCCTGAGACTCAGCAGTTCCAGTAAGAAAACTGATGTTTGACTTTCAGAATTCCTATAGCCAGTCTGCCTTGTCCATTTACCTTATCTCTCTGACTCATGAATTAGGGTATTTTCAGTTTGCAACCTATGATTTATAGTATTAAAGTGATAATAAATATGGTCATCTTAAGCCATGGAGATTTTAATACAGAAATAATGTCAAAGGTTTGGCTTTTTTCTGAGTCATGTTCCTACCAAACCCATCAGTCACATTGAAATAAACCTCAGGAGAAGCATCAGACACTTCAGTAAATTTTGAATTCATCTGTATTGGTTTTCCTTGTGAACTTAAATAACCTTAAATAGTAATATCACAAGCAGAATATATATGCCATTCTAGTGTAGTGTTGGCCAATTTTTAACTCCTAAAAATTGAGTTCACTGCGAAGTTTATACAGAACAAATTGTTTAGAACAAAAAATTAATTGATAAGCTAGAAAAGGTCCATGGAAGTGAAACTGTTCCAAATAAGAAATGTTGTTTTGTTTTCTAATGGCCAGTCTATTCTTTGATAGAGGTAATATTTTACAAAAGGGGGTAGCAGTCAATGGCTTGTAAGGAGATGAATGTAATTATCTAAGGGAATATAACACCTAGATTCAGTTTGCAGGATTTCACTGTGAGTTAATCAGCGAAAGAGGCTGTTACCATTTGCAAGTCCTATGCTAGAGGAGCTGGGCCAGGGGCTGTTGGCTTTAGCTTGGTTGATATTAATTATACTTTTGATTTTGTTTGGCTTCTCTTTATACACGTAACAATTAGTGATATTATCCCTCCTTTAGCAGTAAAGCTCTCCACATTTCTATGTAGAACCTGACGAGGCCCGTGATAAACAACTAAGAGAGCAGAGGGGCAGAGAGCCCTGTGTGGCTACCTACCAACTGTCCTTGTGACCACAGGCAGCTCTCAGCCTTTCTGCATCTCAGTTTCCTGTCAGCAAACAGGGAAAATATGATTTGTTTGTATGTAGTCAGCGCTCTTAGGCGCAAGTAATAGGAAAAACTCTGGCTATCTTAAAGTGATTTCCTGGAAAAGTGAAGTGGCTCAGAGAAAACATATAAAGCTTGAAAAGCAGTCTGGAAAATGTTCAGAGACCAGGGCACCTCTGGAGGCTTTGAAGCTCTAACAGTTTTCTCAGGAAGGGGCAATTATAAGATGTTGTCACCCTGCTGCTGGGGACACACAGCCCTGAACATGAGAGCTAACTATCCCATTGCTTTCCAGCCACCCACTCTACATTCAGACTTCCTGGGCAGAAGCATGGAGTTGTTTTAGTTTATGTCACACGGCTGTGTATTTGCCAAGTGACAGGAGGTTGGCTGGGATAAATGTCTTGCCTTCTTTTGGCTTCCATGGTGGGAGAGGTGCTCTGCCTCCTACCTGGACTCACACAGAGGAAGATGTTTTCAAAACACACAAGCAGTTGAGGTGCTGGATAGGCAAAGAGTGGGGCAGGGGTGGAGAGGACAGGAGAGACAGACAGAGAGACAGAGAGAGAAGTCTATATTGTCCTTACTTCTCAGCTGATGTGGGTTCCCTGATAAGACTATAAGTAAAAGAAGGCTGAAAACCTTTCAAAGCATTATAAAAACATAACATGGTATGGTTATTGTTATTATTCCCACTGTCACTATCTCAGTTCAAACCTTCATTGCTTTTCACCTGGACGTTTTAGATGTACTACTGGCTATCTCACTGTCTGTAATATTTTGCCTCTCCACTATTACCTCAACTTTGTCACCAGCTTTGTCTTCCTATCCTGTGCAGTCATTTCCTTCTCTAGAAACTTCAGTGACTTCTCATTGTTCAGAGAGTAACACTGACACAGCTTAGCAAAGCAGTCTGTCTTCCCAGCTTCATGTCCAGCTATATCCTTCTACAAGCCACAGGCTGCTTCTGCTTTGCAAAACGACTCTAGAACTTGATAAGGTACCACACTGTAATGCAAAACTTGATAAGGTACTACACTCTAATACAAATTGTGGTGTAATTGGCTCCAGTCCCGTTTTCCACCTGGATGAACCAAAGGTCTTAGCTTTTTAGGGTACTGGGAGGAAGAAAGGAAGTAGGAAGTTACTGATTTATGATCATCTGAGACTTCAGCAGTTCAATTCAAAGCATATTTAACTTTGTAAGGATTTGGCAGAGAGCATGCTCCAGAGCCTTCCAGCAGGAGAAGGCTTCAATGCTCCCAACATGCGTCAGTCTCAGAGTCTAGCCCTATAACCATCCCTGTCTGCTTCTGCACACCTCTCCCGCACAACAGGGTTGCACCCAAACATAGTGACCTGCACAGCAGACTCCCCTGCTGTGCAAGGGGAGTCAGCCAAGAAAACTGACCCGCTAAATGGCCAAGAACCAGGAATAGCAGCACCCGTCTGCTCCCCTTCCAGCCACGCAATGTATCACACAGTAATTGGGCAACCAAATAAAAGTAGTATTTCCATCAGCCGCATTGCTACCTCTGTCTTACTCGATTAGATTTTTAGACCCCGCTTATCCCATGTGGCAGGTTTTATTGTACCATTCTCGAAGAATGTCTTTGCTGATGTAGTTTTTACTGGCCAAAATCGCTTTCTTTCCCTTTTTCTTACTGAAATGCTACTCACCTTCTGTGAGTCAGCGAACATGGTCTCACCTGAATGAAGATTCTTTGAGTCTTCATTAGAAAGTGTGAGTTAATTTAGCAGCTAATGGCGTGAAGTTCAAGTGGATTTAGTATTCACCTTCTTAGTCACAGTATGATATTTTACTAGATTTCTTCATCTGCATTTCTATAGCTCTTAATTATATCTGTTTACTTCTGTAATTAGTTGTTTACACATCTGTCTTCCCCCATTAAATTATACATGTTATTTGAAGACAGGCTTTTATGTCTTTTTCATCTCCGCACCCACAGAGTAAAATTTGGTGAATTTAATAAATATTTCTTGAATCAGTTAATTAAAGTTGGTATCCTATCTCCATTAGAACGAGAGCAAGCAAGTGATTGGCTAAAGCATTCACACAATCAGTGCATTTTGGTGTTTTCAGAAGTAGTTTTATCAACAGAATTCAAGAATAGGTCTTAGAGCTAGATAGCATCTCTATGGAATGTATAGCTATCATCTTGTGAATGCTTTCCACATTTTAATTAACTTAATCTCATGCAGGAGATATCCCTGTTCATAGATGAGAAGAGAGGTTGAGTAACTTGCTCAAGTTCTCATTTATTCTAAGTGGAGGAATCCTATTCAAATAAGGAGAGGAAAGCACATTTGGCTAGTCTCTTCTTTCATTTTAAGGAAAGCAAAACTGTCGCCAGAGTGTAACTATGTGAGCCAAACATGCATTCGTGAATTTTGTCTCTGAGTCTTACCATTCTCAAGTTCAGGGCCATTAGGTTTTGTATCAGAACTAGTCCCAGGTAGCATTGTATAAGGTACCTACTACCCACTCCTTGGCATCTTCCTCAATGCCTTTGGTTTCTAGTAGGCTCAAATTCCTTCTAGAGGATTAGAATGGATGTGCACTGTCACAATTCGTTACGTCCTCTCCAGCAGAACTCATAAAGCCAGGCATTCATTAGACAACTAATTATTGAGCACTTAGACATAAGACATTGTGCTAATAATAACAAGCGCTAACATTTATTTGTGCTTACTATATGCTGGATACAGTGCTACACCTTTTATATGCATTTTTTCATTTAATCTTACTAACCATCTTTTAGATCAGCACTATTGTCAGCCCCATTTTACGTATGAAGGAACTGAAGCCAAAGAAGTTTATGTACCATCCCAAATCTGTAAGCTTTTAAGTGATAGGGCCACTCGGGGAGGTAAAAATTGTGCCCCAGTAGTATTTTGATTTAGCAAATCAAAATGGCTGCGTGGATCAAGAGTGATTTTAAGTTCCATTCATTCAAGTTTTTCTCTGACTTCTTTTCTTAATTGAATTCTTCACTTCATATTCAGCAGCCAGTATAGTACTATACACAAGCATCACTCTGGAGCCAGAGCACCTGGGTTTGAGTTCTCTCTATGCAGCTTATCTGTATGACCTTTAGCAAGTACCTAACTCAGTGCCTCTGTTTCCTCTTCTATAAAATGGAAATGAGAAGAATAATACTTACCTTACACACTTGATGTGAGGATTGGAGACTATAAGTGTATATATATATATATATATATATATATATATATATATATAGCAGTGCTTGGCATAAGTATTTTTTTTTAATATTTATTAACTGCAATTAGGAAGACATGTGCTTGTTGCTTTGGATGATAAAAATATAAATAATACCTATGCCTATCCCTTGGGGACTTTATAGTCTATGAGATAAGATAGAAACATATTCATTTAGCCAGTTAACTAAAATTAATTAATTGCTAAACAGAGTTACAGGCAATATACTATGGCCATTTGCTTGTACAAAATTATAAGAATGGATGCAAAATGAGGGAAAAAAGAAATGAGGGGAAAAACATTGGCTCGAAATTAGGAAATGAGGGGTGTATGAAAGGACTTATCAGTTATTAGCTGGAAAACTCAACAGTTACTATACCTCCCTGAGACTCTTTCTCTCTTGGTGAAATGGAGAAATTATACCCACCTTATAAACATATTATAAGGATGACTGTAATATCATATATTAACACATATATGTAGAATCTCAAAAATTGGTATAGGCGATCTTATTTACAAAGCAGAAATAGAGACACAGAAGTAGAAAACAAACATGGATACCAAAGTGTGGGGGAGATGAATTGGGAGATTGGGATTGACATACACACACTATTGATACTATGTATAAAATAGATAACTAATGAGAACCTACTGTATAGCACAGGGAACTCTACTCAGTGATCTGTGGTGACCTAAATGAGAAGGAAATCCAAAAAGGAGAGGATATATGTATACATATAGCTGATTCACGTTGCTGTACAGTATAAACTAACACAATATTGTAAAGCAACTATACTTCAATAAAAATTTTTAAAAAAAGGATGACTGTAAAATAACATAATGTTTAACCAGACAATATGAAATTTTATTCTATTATTTAACTATAAAAGAGACTATTGTACTCAAGCAGAAATTTGGAATTCAGAATAAGAAAACATTTCTTTCCCAATCTAACCCATTTTTGCTTCAGCCAACACCCATTTGCTAAAGCCGTGTGTGGGCAACTAAGCTGCCCTGATTCCTCACTCACCCTCCACATCCAATTCATTTACATGTTCTTTGTTTTAGTTTTCAAAATAAGAGCTCAAATCCACACCCTTGTCTCCATCTCCCTCCCATTATACAAGTCCAAGTCACCCTATTGTCACCACCATATTGGTTTTTCATGTTTGCTCTTACTATCTCCAATCTGTTTTGCATACAGCAGTCAGAGCAATAATTTAAAAGCAAAAATTGAACTGTTATGCCATCGCTTATTGCCATTCAGTGGCTCCCTTTACAAACCTATGATACAGCTTCTCCTGACCTCTGCTCCCTTGTCTTATTCCACTCTGCCTTGCTTCTCATGTTTGGTCTCATTGGCCTCTTCTTATTTCCTGGAAAAAATCCCAAACCTATCTCTTCTTCAGAGATTTCCTATATTCTGTCCCTTTTATTTGGAACACTGTTCCTTTTGCAGAGTTGCTTTCCTTATCCTTTAAGTTTTAACTTAAATATTATCTTCCTTGTCCACTTTATCTAATTAGCCTCTTCCCCATCCCCTGTGGTTCTCAATCATGTCACCTATGTTTCTTTCAAAATTTAATACACACAAACCCTCCCATGTGCTTTTCTTACTTATTGCCTATTGTTCTCCAGCTCCTGTAAGCTCCACAAAGGCAGGGAAAATGTCTGCTACTTCTGCTTTGTTCATCACTGGATACCCAGAACGGTTCCTGGGAGGTACTTGATGAATGACTATTAGTAGACATTTGGGTCCATTACTTGATTCAACAAATATTTGTTGATTAGCTACCATGAGCATCAAAGCACATCACGTCAGAGTTTTACAGAATAAAAAATTAATATATTAGGGAATGTGAAATGTTGCATATGTATGTACTTTAACTTTGTCTGGTATAGTGTATCTGTGGAGTTTATTAGTGCCTTTGAAAGACTGACAAATATGTCACCAGGAAGCTGAGACTGAATTAAATTAATACTTTTCTTCTTTGCCATATCCAGTTGCCATACATGTCTGATTCTATTTGAGGAAAAGTTTGGGGTATACTTTCTAAAATACTAGTAGGTGGTTGCCATGACTTTTTCATTTCTAAGTTACATTGCATAGAATTTATCTCAGATTATTATACAAAATTAAACTCAGTTACATGCCACACAATGAGCTCATTTCTCTCAGTCCTGCTAGCCCCTCACTCATGTTTATTGCTAAGCCAAGCCTATTTTGTCTGTATTTTTTCTTTTACTGCAACATAATGATCTGAATATGTTATCCCAAGATTATCCCAGCAGAGGAATAGAATGACGTTGTTAATCTCCTTGCACTGGTTTCTGTGTTCACAGTCTATCAATAGCTGAATCTTTTTGTTAACAGTAGTAAATGTAAATTTGAGGCACTTTCAACCCAAATGTTCTTCTATTATTATTCCTTTCTAGTTTGTCTTATCCTATCAAACATTTCCCTGATTAGATTAGATTAGATTTTCCCTGGTGATTTCATTGATATTGTTCCAAGTAGAAAATCTTACCCGTGTTTCTAGTCTTTTTTTACATTGATATTTTTCCAAGTAGTTTCTAGTTGTTTCTAGTCTTTTTTTAAAGTCTTGTATTTGTTAAAGTATGGTATTTTCTTTTTAATTTTGTAAAATCTCATATGCACATAACAGAACTAGTCCACCAAAATGAATTAGGATAATATATATCAATAGAAACCCTATTGAAGTTCAAGAGAAAACAAACACACATGTTTTTAAAAGCTCAACATTGGTGAATTTAAATATACCGCATTTACATGAAACCCTAAATTTTGCTGCTTTCATATTGCCGCATGTTTTCTTTTATATATGCTTTCTTTTCTTGCTGATAAAGAAGTATTAGATGTGCCCAGTAAAATAAATACAGAAAAGCCCCCAAAAGGAGGAAGGAAATAAAAATCTCCCACTATCCCATCTCCTAAGGAGACTGCTGTTAATATTTTAGAAATAGTCCTTTATCTATGCATGCAATGCATGTATACCTTTTAAAATTAGATTGGAATCATGCTATAATATTATTTTTTAATCTTTTAAAATGATCGATTTGGTATGAATATTTTCTCATATCAATAATATTTCACAGCATTATTTATAATGGTTGTTTAACATTCTACAAAATAGATAAACTCTAATTTATTTAGTCTGTCATATATGTTTGAAATTTTAAGTGCTTACCAAAGTTTCATTGTTACCGATAATATGTGGTGTGGGAATTTTTGAAAGCCTCTTTAATTTCTTTAGGATACATTTCTATAAAAGGAATCATTAGGCCTAACTTTTGTGCATTTTAATACTTCAGATGTATATTATCAAATTGTCCTTCGAAAGTCTGCACCAATTGTATTCCCACTTAGCAGTATACAAGAAGGTTCCCTGAACTCTCTTTTGCACTGGTACTTTATCCCTTTTATCTATCAATTTTAAGATTTAAATATGTATATATCTTGGCGTTTTGATGTCTTTTATTACCAATGAATATGAACGTTGTTTTATCATGTGTGTATTTTTTTTTTTCCTTTTGTGAGTTGTGTGTTCGTATCCTTTGACGCTTTTATCTATTTTGGTTGTTGATGTTTTTCTTATTGATTTCTAAAAATTATATAGGTTTTCAAAATCTTCAGGTTGGATAGCACAATTATCAGGTTAAGAATCATTTAGAAATTCTTGCCTAGAAGATAATCTAGTTACCAGCTTCTTCTACCAGCCCATACCCATCCCAGGAGACTCAAAAACTGAGTAGCGGGAAAGTGCAATAATGACCTCATTGATCAATATTTTCTAGCTTCAAAAAAATCTTGTGAATATCGCAAGGAAGGAAATATCATCCCCATTTCACAGAGGAGAATATTGTACTTCTGAAAATTGAGAAATTTATACAAGGCCTCACAATTTTTAAATACCAGGGCCCTGACTAGGATTTTAGGTGCCAAATCTGCTACATCACCTTTCTTGTGCTTATGATTTCCTCTTTTTCCTTTCCTCATTATTATAATTTATTTTTCCTCACTACTTTTTTTAACAACACATCAGCACTAAAAGGGGCATCTTCCTCAATGTGGTTTTAGGTTGCCTCTCAAGTCCTCAGGGGAGACTGGCTTTATGTCAGGCACTGGGCATTCCTAGATGCCTTGCAAAACATGAATCATTTCATTATCGTTCATCTTGTCCAAATCTCTTTTTATCATGAACTAAATTTGATTGAATTTTGCAGTTAATTTTATTACTTTATTTCTGGAAAGAAAATATTTTAATAAATAGGCTGAAGGAAAAGAGATATGATTTAGCTGACAAGGAATTAAGACCCTCTTTGCATTGTTTCTGGTTCATGCTTTGGCTGTGTATTTTTTTGTTGTTTTTGTTTTTGTTTTTTTTGCAATGTGTGGGCCTCTCACTGTTGTGGCCTCTCCCGTTGCGGAGCACAGGCTCCAGATGCGCAGGCTCAGCAGCCATGGCTCACGGGCCCAGCCGCTCCGCTGCATGTGGGATCTTCCCGGACAGGGGCACGATCCTGTGTCCCCTGCATCGGCAGGCGGACTCTCAACCACTGTGCCTCCAAGGAAGCCCTTGGCTGTGTATTTTGTGCTTACTTATTTTCCCCACTAATTTATCTTTCATATAAGATGATAGTATTAGTCACCATTTTTCTGATACATGCTTTGTTTTGTTTTTTTTTGTTAGTGGTGATGGCTTTGTATGGAGTTAGCCATATGCTCCTTAGTTACATCTGGTTCCAAAAGAAAGTAGCTGTGAGAATTCTGGATAGGAATATCCAGAATATGATATTTGTGGAACATTTTTTTCCTCATTATAAAGTAAACATAATTCTCTCCAACAGTACTCCTCTTAACTGGTTTAATTCTAAAGTTTTAACATCCTCAGTTCCATGTTATCACCCCAAACTCTTTTGGATTCTAAATACATACATATGATGACTGAGAGAAGTATTTGGAAACGAAAGCATCCCAAACAGAAAAGCATCCACCTTATTGGTTATGCTTTACTGCAGAGTTTCTGCTTTATTATATGCTGCACCAAATTTGCCCACCTTGTTCCTCAGATATTTCTATATGAATAGCATGTTAACTATATTATAACAAACATAATATGGAAGTTCATTCAGTCTAATAATGCTAGTTGCTAGGCAACCATGTTCCCAAAATAGCAGCTGAAGCAGTGCAATGTCAGCTATCTGAACAATGTAGAACATAGAAACTGATCACACATGTACTGATTTTTACAAATTTTGAGTTTGTTAATATGGTTTTTAATCAAAGCTAGAGAAAAATTAAGTGCTCAATTGAAAGCTTTTGGAAATTCAAGGAGGCAGATTAATTGTTTGTAGAGACAGACAGATCAGGATTCAAATCCCAGCTCTATTATTTAAATAATCCCGGTAACAGTGGACAAAATATTTACCCCTTCAGCTTCAGTTTTATTGTCATTATTTACAGTAGTGATAATAACATGTACCCTGTGGGGTTGTTGTGAAGGTTCAGTGAAAAATGTTTCACATAGTTCCTGGTGCACAGGAAGTGTTCAGTAAGTTAATAGTATGATGATCATGATGATGATAATTCAAAAGATCATGCTAACCATTTTTTAACCCTTTCGTATTTTTGAAGCAATCAACAAATATTTCTTGAGCATGAGCCTTGAGTAATAAGCTACACAAATAAGTGCTTGCCCCCAAAAGAATTTACAGTTTCATTTGGGAGATATATATATACAAGAGAAAAGATAATGACTGCCCAGCATACGCAAAGGCCCTGAGCTAGGAGAAAAAGTTGATGTGTTCGAGGGACTAAAAAGTGGCCTAGGGTTTGGAGCATAGTGAGCAAAGGGGGAAGGTGGCATGAGGTGAGAATGAAGGGGTGGAATGGAGTTAAATCATTCACTGAATTTTAGTCTAGGTATCATAGTAAACCTTTGAAGCGTTTTTAGCAAAGGAGAGATGTGATTTGATTTATATTTTAAAGACACTGTTTGGAGAACAGTTTGGTTGAAGGTAAGAGTGAACTTGGAAGGACCAGTTAGGAGGCTCGTCTAGGTTAAAGATGACAGTGCGGGGCTTCCCTGGTGGTGCAGTGGTTAAGAATCTGCCTGCCAGTGCAAGGGACACAGGTTCGAGCCCTGGTCCGGGAAGATCCCACATGCTGCGGAGCAGCTAAGCCCGTGCGCCACAGCTACTGAGCCTGCCCTCTAGAGCCTATGAGCCACTACTGAGCCTGTGTGCCACAACTACTGAAGCCTGCACACCTAGAGCCCGTGCTCCACAACAAGAGAAGCCACTGCAATGAGAAGCCTGTGCACCGCAACGAAGAGTAGCCCCCGCTCGCCACAACTAGAGAAAGCCCATGCACAGCAACGAAGACCCAATGCAGCCAAAAAAATTAAAAAAAGATGAGAGTAACCCAGGCTAGGGTGATGGCCCTGGAAATGGAGAAAAGCTAGCAGATTCAAAACATTTTGAGAGAGAATCATCAGGACCTGTGATCTATGGGTTGTACAGAATGAGGTCAAGAGAGGAGTCAAGCATGATTCATCTTTCTAGATTGAGCAGCTGGGTACATTAGTGATAGTGAAGAATGAGTAAAATGTCAAGATGAGCAAGGAAGAGGAATTAGCTTTTTAAATAAGGGAATTAATTGGCAATGAAGGAACTCAAGGTCTTGTTAGGAAATAGCAGGTGGCCCAGTTCAGCTCAGGATGAATCACATGTGTGTCAGGGATGGGATGGGGTGGGGTGAACAAGATAAAGTTGGAAAGGGGTTAGCTGGCACAGGTTCACAGGTGTCAAGCAAATATACGTGGATGTGTGTCGTTTATCCATTTGTGTCCTTATTTACAATCAGGTCTACTCTCTGTAGACTTTCTTTTCTGCTTTCCCCTATGGGCAGGCCTGATCCTCATGGAGGGTGATGAGGACACAGCGAGAAAAACACAAAGAACAGCTGGCTGTCCACTAGGGTAACCGCTGGCCACATGTGGCTGTTCAGCCCTGGAAATGTGGCTCGACTGAATTAACATGATCAAGTGTAAAATATACACTAGATCTTGAAGACTTAATATGAAGAGAAAGGATTTTAAATATCTCACAATTTTTATATTGATATGTTGAAATAATATTTTGAAATGATTGAATAAAATATATTATTAAAATTTTTCTATTAGAAAAATTATGTATGCACCTCACGTTACGTTTCTGTTGGACCATGCTGATCTAGAGTGGTTCTAACTCATGCCAACCTACGTGCACCACCTGAAGAGTGAGTTTCCGTATTGCCAGTCTGTAGTTTCTTGAAGGCGGTGATCCTGATGTGTAGAGCAAGTGAGATAGTGTGAATGAGTCATTCCAAGATGTATTATCAATAAACACTTAACCAGGGTCCTTGGGTGAAGCTACAGATTAGCTTTACCTGCAGCAGAGTGTTAACCCTCTACAGCTCACAATACAGGATATCTGCAAAACATTCCAGAGCTCTGCTGATTTCTCTTCTCATAGTTCGTTGCCCTGCATAGAAGATTTAGCTCTTTCTCCTCAAGATTTGTTTGATAGACTTTTCCTGGGAATTTTCTCTAATCAATTCTTCCCACTCAGAATTACATGCTGTGCACTTCATTGCCATTGGCCAGGTGGTTTCCTGAGGTTAATCATCATAGAAAATGCAAATATATTGAGCACTTTTATATACATACTTCCTTTTTTCTCCTGAAGATGTATTTCAGTTTTATACCCACTTCTTTCTGAACTTGTGAGGCTTGTTTAGTATTGGATGGAAATGGATCAGTGTCATTTATATTTAGGATATGTGGTCAATTATAAAGGTTTAATTTAAGGCTGAGCTTTTCACCTGACAACCTTGTTTTATGTCTGAATATATTTTCCCTTAGGGTAAAGAATTTTACAGGGATGGTATAAGTGCAGGAAGAAAGGTAGCATTTTTTCCTACATAGTAGAAGCTCTTTTAACCAACCACGACTTAACCTACCTACCAGATATATTGATATTTTCCAAAAATAGTATTGTTTCACACACAAAAAATAAGTTGAATATGTATGAAAACCTTGATTCAGGTCAAGTCACTTAAAAATGTGCTATCAAATTAGGTATGGGTAAGAAAATTGTAAAATATTTGGAAAAATTATAGAAATCTATTATTCTTCATTCAAATTGCTCTGCAAGTGTCTTCAATTTCTCACTCCACTTTAAATAAATTAAAGTTGGAACTCCCACAGAATGCATAATCACTATGATTTATGAAAGAAAGACTTTTAGGAACTCAAGGTAAAAGATTTGGTCTCCATTAGAGACTGACAAATAAATTCTCATTTGTATATTTTAAGTAAAGTGTTTAAAATATGTATGCATTATTACCTTTTGTGATTTCTGTCTTCCTCTATCACCTGACTTCTAATCACACTGGGCAAAAGATTTCCTATGTATTTGACATTTTATAGCATGGAGAGGACCTCAATCTAGCTACCATTTACCACAACGTATGTGAAGAGTATGGTTTAATACTCTGATTCACCAGCTCTCCTTTACCACTTGTTCACATCTTATACACTGGCTTCTTTTTCTCCTCCTCTGAATTGGCTTACATGGACCAGTGACCAGTGACCTCGTAAACACCTTTACTTATGTCTCTCTAGCCTTTTATACTGTTGCCTTTGCCTCTTAAACCTGTCTTCCTCTTGGCTTATATTAACCAGACTATTCTGACTTTTCTTTTTCCTGTCTGCATGCTTTTTTTTCCTCCTACTCCTTTATGGGCTTATATTTCTTCTTCCTTTTTTCTTACCCTGTTTCCTATTCTTACTATTTTGATTTTTTTCTTCATACTATTTTCACTGATAGTTCCATTCACTATTTTTTCTTCATTTTAAAAATATTTTATTTTATATTGGAGCATAGTTATCAAGAAGACTATTGCTCTCTGTGGGCTAGTTACAGCACTGCTTTGGTATAAAAACCATAGGGATAATTGAATCATGATTAGAGCAAAAGGAATTAATGAGATGCTTCTAAGAAAACTGGGATATCGGTGTATTTTGTCAGTGTACCCCTTCCCCAGATAATGAAGAAAGAATATATCAAATTCTACCTCCTTCAGTTTCCCACTTCCAGGCTTTATGTAGACCATCTTTTTCTTCTTCTTTTAAATGTGTTAATGCCATTGATTACATGTTGGTCAACATCTCTTTTTCACTTTGTTCTTTCAGCTTTTTAAGTGGACATGAAGCTAATATTAAAAAAAGATTTCTGCCAATGTGTCAGGTATAGTTCTAGATGCTTTAAATTTCAAAACAATACCATACATTTGGTATTATTAGCCCCTTTGCATAAGTGAGGAGTATGAGGCGTTGGAATTTTCAATAACTTGCCTAAAATCACGCTACTAATAAACACTGGTGCCCAAGTCTACTCGTTTTGAAAGCCATGTTTTTTAATGAATACATTTAACTCTATACATTCCTATCTAATCTCTACTTAAGCTACATCCCACAGATTTTAATATGCAGTATTCTCTGTATCATTTAGATCTAAATATTTCATAATTTCCATTGTGATTCCTCTTTAACACTTGGAATATTTAGATGTGTTTTTCCTACAACATATGGAACCTTTGCTTACTACTTTATTAAATTACTTACCCAAAGTAACTTTTATAGATATCTATTTTTAGTTGACATATAGTTTATTTACAATGTCATATTCATTTCAGGTGTATAACATAGTGATTCGATATTTTTATAGATTATACTCCATTTAATATAAAATATAAAATATTGGCTATATTCCCTGTGCTGCACATTATATCCTTGTATGTTATTTATTTTATGCCTAGTAGTTCATACCTCTTAATCCCCTTCCCCTATCTTGCCCCTACCCCTACCCCTCTCTTCACTGGTAACCACTAGTTTATTCTCTGTATCTGTGAATCTGTTTCTGTTTTGTTATATTTATTCATTTGTTTTATTTTTTAGATTCCACATATAATTGAAAACATCGTATTTATCTTTCTCTATCTGACTTACTTCACTAAGCATGATACCCTCCAGGTCCATCCATGTTGTTGCACATAAGATTTCCTTATTTTTGTGGCTGCCTAATATTCCATTGTGTATATAGGTCACACCTTCTTTATCCATTCATCTGTTGATGGACAGTTAGGTTGCTTCCATATCTTGGCTATTGTAAGTAGTGTTGCTATGAATGTTGGGGTGCATAGGTATAAACATCTATTTTTATTCATTATGTTTTGAATTTTATTGCTGTAATTCTTAAGAAGATGAGAAAGGTAGCACAGCATTGTTCCTAAACATCTTTTTCACGTGCTATAAATAAAAGATATGGATCCTATTCTCAAAGAGTTTAGTCGGTTAGAAACTTATAACAAATAAGATCAAAAGAAAACATTATAACAATATCTAGGAGCTCTAAGGATGAGAAGTTCAATGGGTATTGTCTCAATCAGAAACATTTTCATGAAAATGGTGGAATGTGCATTAGGTCTTATGGGGAGGATAGGATTTGGGTGAATTGGGTAAAGGAAGGGGATTTCAAGTAAGGAGGCCAACACAAATGAAGTGATCACGGAAAAACTACTGTGTTGTTGGGGCAATGACTAGGCCATCCATATTTTGCCCCTTGGAACACAGGAAATAAGTCTAATCTTGGTTGCATATAACAGCACTCAAAATAATGTTCATAAAACTACTAAGTCTCTGCGAGTATCCTTTTTGAATTAACTAACTCTTCCCTCAGTTATTATTCCTAATGAGTCTCTCCATTTTGACTGCTTATTGATATGTTAGTTAAACTTTATCCTTCTTAAATGGGACCCTTATAACAGGACATGATCCATGACTTCTTAAAGGGTAGTTCCCAGGATGAAACCCACAAGAAAACACCAACTGTGAAATCTTGAATATGGAGTAATGCCTTGTAGTAGTCAAATCCACAGTGTGGCCATGTGACTGGGACAGTTAAGGAGTAATTCATTTACTTTTCATAAGATGTAAGACTTTAAATGAAGAAGATCAGTTAGATTGATTAGGTCTTCTTAACTTATTGTAAAGTTTAAGAGTTCAGACTTAGAATTCAACAGATCTGACTTTGAATTCTAGCTGCTCCACTTAAAATTCTATGACCTTGGATGAATTTATTTAAACTCCTTATGCCTCATTTTCCTCATCTATAAAATGAGAATAACAATACCTATTTCATAGGGTTGGTATGAAAATTAAATCAAAGAACAAAGTAAATCACATGGTGTAGTACTTGGCACATTGTAAATGTTCAACAAGTAGTAGCTAAATATAAGCCTGGGTATAAATTTCAGCCAAATAATGAGGCATTTTCCTGTTCACATCAACTCTACTCGATTATACCAGTATAAATTTTATATCCCCAAAGTGGTAGAATGTTAAATATGCAAAATATGCATATAGGTCTTGCTTCTGTATGGATAATGAACAATAATTAATGGGGCTATTAGCACATAGGAACAAGTAATAGTGAGTGAGTGCTTCACTATTTATTATAACATGTAACCAAAAGGTTATGCTTTAAATGATGCTGTTTTTAGTCAAGACAGTACTATTTATGGGAATCTTTTCAGAGGACAAAGGCAGATTAGAAAAGACATTTCTAGGGTAAACTTATATTCTAAAACCCTCCATGTACTTATCTAGGCTAGGAAATAACAATTGCAGTGTAGTTGAAAATTTATGACAGAGTCGGCAAAAATAACAATGTAAGCCAGCTTTGGTGGTTGACGGTGGAGTCTGGGGAAAGCGATTTGCTAATAAATGTTTTCTGCATTGTTTACCATGATATTCATAAAAATGAATGAGGAAAATAACATTTTAACCCAGAAGTGCCAGAGAGAGTTGCCAATGTATAATATTATTTCATTGCATTTGCCCAATTTACCTCTGAAATGTGGAGTCCATCAATGAAGGCCTTCTTGTATTAATATGTGAGTATGAAGGTGACATCCTGGACGTTTCCAAACCAACTTGCCTCTAATACCTTTGTGATGCTTTTGCCTCTGAATCATTAGTACAGGGGCAACACAACCCTGTATTCTATTGCTAAACACAGTATTTCTTTAGCGGGGTCTTCATGTTTTAATCGTCTAAAAACCAAAAAGTATCTAAATCCTCTAAAAACTAAAATACCTAAAACCTGGTTTTAGATACTTCTATCGACTAGATAGTCTTATAAATAGGAAAAAATATTTTCAGTAAACTTTTTAAAAAAAATTCTCCTTAGGTGATTTCCAAGTGGGTTTGTTTGGTTTGTTTGTTTTTGTTTGTTGTTTTTGCAGATACATTAAACTCTACTAACCCAATATTTTGCTTTTGTAGTGGACTCTCTTAATATGCTGGAACTGAAACTATACCCTTTCAGGCTTCAATTTGAAAGTCACTATTTAGGCCATTTGTATAGTAATAGTTCTCATTCATAAGTAAACTTAGTACAGTAGAATAAAATTATATTGTTGGACTCCTTTTTACCCAAATTTAGATACACTTTATAGAATACCATATATCTTGAAATGTAACTGCATTCAAATAAAAGCCTGATAATATACAATTATTCTACACTGAATAGAGAAGCTGTTAGTCTTATCCCTCAATGCATATTTTACTAGTCTTCAAATTTAGAGTTCTGAAGTGTAATAAAAGGCATACAGATGGAAAGAAGCCCTTTAATCTGAAGGATACATGGGTCCAATTCATAATTTTTGAGATCTGCTCTGGGCTGAGTGCAACGCTAATCACACAATTCCTGCTCTGGTTGCCTTCATCATCATCTGGGGGGGCGGGTAGGAGTAGGTAGCAGACTAGTAAACAAGCAAATGGATGAATATTATCAAATATTTGCTATGAAGAAATGCTATAGAGACCAGCATTGAGTACCTACTTAGATTATATGAGCAGACAAAGCCTCACTGGGCTCATGAGAGAGGAAGAGCCTGGGGAAGAATATTACAGGTGGAGAAATCAGCAAGTCCAAACACCGTGAAACTAAATGCTGACCAATAACAGAGGGTTGGTCTCAAGTGGGGAGGGTTATACAGAACCCAGTGGGATTGGACATTGGAATAAAAGATTTACTCACCTTCAGTCTCAGCTGCATGAGACCACATTTTGACTTGGATTGTACCATACTGCAAGTAGCTAAGTGGTTTACCACTTTCTACCATATAAGTGGGTGGGTATGCTGCAATTCTTTAGCAGTCACTGGAAAACTGCAAAGTCTGAAAAGTTGAGAGGATTTACTGAATTACCATTGCCTCCACTTTCAAAAGTGACGCTATAATACCCGTTGTACTATTAACTAGCATTTCATGTTGTTATGTCATAAAATGTACAAATTTTCTGCTCTTAGTGCATTAAGATATAAGGTAGATGTGGAGATTTGTATTCTTAATTCTTCCTTCTTAATATTCATATAGCATTTCCGTCTTGAAATTTGGATAGCACTTATTAACCCTCATTTTGTTACAAAAAACGAAGAATATTAAATTTAAAAGTTAAGATGGGTCCAATTCTTTTGTGTCACTATGGAATGAGGATCTCTGTTTGTTTCAAGTCACTGTGTACTTGAATTCCATATCAGCCCTCTCATCTCATCTTGGTGTTTCACTGCTGGGCACATTCGACACTGATTATCAAGTACAAGTCCTTTACTCTTGACCTCCTCCCTCATTTATGCATGGTTTCTGCTGATGATGCCAAACTATGTTAGAACATGTGAACCCAATAAGGACACAGTTAGTTCCACTTAATGATAATTGGTCTTCTGGTATGGTTTCCAGGAACATATTGCATGATTAAAGCAGGAACCACTTATTGGCAAAATCAAAATCGTCTGGTTACTCCTATACTTCTGTTAACATATTGGTGTTATCCACAGGGAGAAAAAAGTGAGTTCGTTGAACGTATTTGCAAAAAGAGTTTGTACAACTTTCTCCTAAGTGTGCTGGTTTTTAATACTATGTATAAGCTATTCAATCTGCTAATCCCAGTCTTAGAATGGGAATTTGGTAATAGTACCTTTTTTTCTTTAAAAGAAAAGGGAAACAAGTTATTTCTATAGGCAAGTATGTACCTGTGCATTTTTATTTTTTATTCTGACAGCCTACCTGCAATTTGTGAAGGATTTTGGCTGGCAGCCAAACTCAGAGCCTCTGTCAACTATCACAATTATTTGTTTCTGTATGTATTCTCAAGTGTCTTTATAGTTGAAATGAAATAAGTAACACGTTTGGTGTACATTAGACCACTCTAGACAAATATTTTGGTGGAAGCTTAATTTATTCAGTTCTCCTGACTTTTTTGGTGTATCTGCTTTTCTGTGAAGTATTCCATGCATCTTTATAACCATTGAGAACACATTCTTGATTTAAAGCAAAACTTTGTTACAAAAATTAGCATTCCAGTGCAAAAATTAGATTAAAGCAGAATGAATACACAATATTTGAATTACACTAAGTAATAAATGTCCATTTAGATATGGGTTTTAATTTTTAAACGTTTATTTAGCAAAATACTGCCTGAAATCTGTAGGCAAAGATTTTT
The DNA here is from genome assembly GCF_937001465.1 of Orcinus orca. Classification (NCBI taxonomy): domain Eukaryota; kingdom Metazoa; phylum Chordata; class Mammalia; order Artiodactyla; family Delphinidae; genus Orcinus; species Orcinus orca. The sequence continues at coordinate 35,742,542 of NC_064569.1, read as the reverse complement.
ATTGTATGGATGGGGAAAGCAGTTCTGAATTTCATAAAGCATTCACCAGGGAGACTGTATTGTCAGCAGCAGTAATTACAGCAGGTAATTGTGTCATTTACCCTGTTACAGACCACTGAATGTGATGAGCATGGGACATACCAGCTGTCACACCCTGCTAGCTTTCATGTTCTGGGATTTGCAAAGTCACACTAGGACTCACTCTTGGTGAATGAAAGGGAAACAAAAATAAAGTGAGATTAAAAACTACTGCAGCTTTTATAGAGAGAATTTCTAGAAAACAAAAAGTGTAAATTTCTCTAAAGTTGATAGTCAACCTAGGCATTCCTCTTCTTCATTTTTATTTCATATAGTCCGAGGCTGTTGTGCTGGAAATAAATATAACTCAGACCCAATTCTGCTGCTTCTTAACCATTAACCTTGGATAAGTGATTTAATCCTCTAGAGCCTCAGTTTCTTCATGTGGTCGATAAAAAATTTGGTGAAGGATACACCTGCTAAGGTCCAATTTCCCTTTTAAAATTCTCTATGTTTCTACTGGGAATAACTTCTCTTTTAGGTGTTGTAGATATACCAGTGAACAAATTAGGGTTGCTGCCCTTATGAAACTTTTATTCTAATGAGGAATGAGGAAGACAGACCATAAACACATAAGCAAACACTTTCACATAGTTTAACATCAGATAAAAGCAGGTGTTGCGAAGAAGGAATCCAGGTAAGCAGAGGTGTGAGACAGAGACTCTCTGAGGAGGGGCCCTCTGAGCAGAGGCCTGAAATAAGTGAGTGACTGAGCCATGAAACTGTGTGGGTTAAAAGCATCTCAAGAGGAAGAAACTGCAAGATGTTTTGTCTGTTCAAGGAACACAGAGAGGCCAGTGTGGCTGGGAGGAGGAGAGAGGTAGAAGATGACTTCACTGGGGCACACTGTGGCCATGGCAAAGACTTTGGATTTTATTCGAAATGTGAGTGAAGAGAATCCAGGGAAGGGTTAAGAGCAGAAGGATGTTGTGGACATCTTAAATTTTGAGAGAGTCTTTCTGCCTGCCTTATGAAATAAGGCTACCAGTGGGAATATTTGCATTTTAACAGAATATACTCAAATATATTGGTATATAAATGGCCACTTTAAAAAAACACGTGATTTCAAATTTATAGGGAAAAATTTTTGTAGAGATGTCAGAGAAGACTAATGATTACAGTTGAGGTTCTTTTGATATCTTTTGATATTTTTGAAATTACCTTTGAGTTTCATTTTACCTTGGATAATGTAGACTTGGTAGGAATAATCCTAAAGGAAGAAAAATATTAACTTCATTTGTGTTGGCACGTTTAGTTTTCAACCTAATTCAGGAAAGATTTGGGGATATGATAGTGTATTAGTAGATGTGATTAAACACAGAATAGTGAACACTTTTCTAGGTATCTTCCTCTAGAATAGTTGAATTGGGACAGAGAGAGCCAATTAGACATGAAGAAAAGCCTGCACATATTCAGTATACAGGCCAGTAGCTTCTTATAACATTCTTGATGGGTTTTCTTCTTCTGTTGGTGTATCGTGACAAACTGATTTTTTTTAATGCATAAAAACATTTAATCAACAAACATAGGTGGAACATTAAGTTCTAGTCAAACACTCTGCCAAACACTTGAGATTTAGCAGGGTACCTACAGAAAGTTTGCTGGTGAAATATGTTTGACTAGGGAGCTAGGAATCTCTTAAAGCTGTGTTTACACTTCAGACTTATATTCTATCCTTACTTAGATGTCCAACGATGGCTAGAAGTTGGTTGCTGCCCATTGTGGCAGGACTAACGTCCCTTCCAATCGATCTTTTTAATGTCAGTTGGGTATAAAAACAAAACACATCTTCCTTGTCATTAGGAGAGCATAACCTAGGAGTGAAAATTAGTAAGTACATAGACAACTGCATTTCAGTCCTATAATAGAAGGAAGCACAGCAAGCTAAGGAAACAGGTTAAGCAAAGATGCTGAGCCATGAAAGTGATGAGGTAGTGACAAAGGAAATGGCAATATAAAGAAAGAAGACAGATAAATCTCTGCACTTCTACCTTCCTGTTCCCAAAATACATCTATAATTAACATCATGTTGTACTTTTCCTAACATTCAGTTTTTCAGAAATATGTATAGCTGAATGATTTCTGTCTTCTCTTCTAGAGAATTCTATTTCTCAAAGGTTTCCAACCATGATCCCATCATTTTATTTTTCCTAGCTCTGGGACTTTTAAGAATGGCCATATCCCACTTTCAAACTAATCATTTTGATTTAGTGTCTTGGTCCGTTCAGGCTGCTATAACAGACTGGGTGGCTTAAACAGCAAACATTTATTTATTACAGTTCTGGAGGCTGGGAAGGTCAAGATCAGGGTGCTGGCAGGTTGATTGTTTGGTGTCAGCATGCTTCCTGGTTTATAGATGAAAGTCTTCTCCTTGTGTCCTCAGATGCCAGAAGGGGCATGAGAGATTTCTGAGGTCTCTTTTGTAAAGGCACTAATCCTATTCATGAGGGCTCCATTCTCATGATCTAATCACCTCCCTAAGGCCCCACCTCCAAATACCATCACATTGGGGATCAGGCTTCAACAAAAGGGTTTCAGGGAGACATAAATATCCAGTCCATAATGCTTAGTTTATCATTTCTTCTTGGGGTACAATGGGTTGAGGATGGAGGATGGATAATTCAGAGGCCAGATTAGAAGACAGAAGCAGGACTGGCCAACAGAGAAGTAAGTCACAGTCTACTTGGTCAATCTGCCATAGAGGCCCAGGAGGCTACCTGAGCCAGCTGTTCTTTGGTAACTTGCAAATATTTCCCATTTTGCCTTCTCGCCTTTTTCCTTCTGTTCTACTTTATCTTAAAGAGACATTCTGAGTGAATGAATGGATTTTATCATTCGTGCAAAGATACGTGGAACTAAAAGAGAGAGCCTTTAAATACACTTACTGGCCAGTTGTACTAGATCTGGGCCCCCAGAGGAAGGAGGGGAGGAAAGCAGGTAGTGAGGAGGGGGGTGCTGGGTGTAATTAGAGGAGGGGAGAATAAGATCTGTGAATACAAAGAGCACGTGTTTTCCCCAGAGCAGGACACTGCTGATTGTAATTAAAACATACTTGCAGGCAGGGAGAAGATTACAAGTTACAGTTTAAAAAAAAGATTTTAACTGATACTGTGGAAGAATAAAAGAAAGCGGGATGAGTAAATTGGGGAGGAATGTAAATAAAGCTTGCACTGGGAAACAAGGGCAAGAAACCAAGAGGTAAGAAGGCAAGAAAAGAAAGCTAGGATCAGATAGAGCCCCACTTGCTATTCAGCTGTTCCTTATGCTACACATCTTCTGGTTTTGAGGTCAGGTTTCTATTCACATTCAAACAGCAATCTGATTGGGATCCCAGAGGCCAAAAGGTATGAGGACCCGTGAGGGGCATAAGGAGAAGGGAAGAATTGTCAGCTTGTTCATGTGGGGTGTATGGTATTCAGGGAACGTGAGTGATGGGATGGCAGGTTAAAGTCTTTCTTAAACTCCTCTGAACAATTTCAGAGATTCCTGAGGGCAAGAGCTCCCCTCTGTGAGAAACAGTGAGAAAAGAGTTACTGCATTTAAAGGAAACTCATCAAGTAAAGGTGAGTGATTCAGAATGAGGTTTAGAGTAAAAGCCATTTCAAATTCTTGAAAAGAATATAAAATAAAAAGAAGAGACACTAACCATATTATCAGGAGAGAAAATTATTTTTGGATTTTAAGAAATCGATTCTAAATGACAGAAAAAAAGATTTTACTATACTACTAAGTTGATTCCTGCCTCAAAGAACTAAAAAAACACAGGTGTAAATTAGTCGTCAGCTTGCTATCTATCTTCTCTCTATGTCTAGTGCATACAAATCATATGCATTCATACATATATATACACACACACACTCATACAAAATATATTCACACACATACTGCACATACATAAAGAGATACATTTGTGTGTATTATTTTATGGGAAAACAACAGCTATAAATATTGTGAGGACAGGTATTCTGCCTTATTCATCTTATAACAATTACGACTCTTAAACATAGTAGAACTTAAATATTTGTAATATCAATAAACATTATTGCAATTAGAAATACTAAAAGATATCAAAAGATACCAGCTCTAACATATCAGAGATAGTTAAATGCTGTGAAGCACAGAGTGCACAGAGAAGCATGAAATAAAAGTGTATCAGAAATACTTTCACATATATCTTATGTTTTATTAAGGGTACTAAAGAAATATATATATGTATATATAAAATCCTTTGGAATCGAAAAGAGTCTTATATCTTGTATTTTGCTGTGGTAAAGACTCAAATAACTTTCTCTAAGAGAGATGAATTTGTAATGAAGCTCATTTTAAAACTGAAGTTTCCGAGTGAAAAGGTCAATGATTCTCCTTTGCCCCATAGTCCCAACCCTTTAATATTTGAGGAATCATTTTATTTTCTGTAAGTTGGAAGATAAAGGGTCAGAATACGATGTCTGATCTAAGTATGGAAATCTAAGATCATCTTAAAATGCATTGAAAAGACTTGTCTAGGTTGGAATACTGTGGTTGCTTTTCTTAGATACTTTTGTATTTCAAAAATTCCCTTTTATGTTGCATTTTTTGAGATACATTTTCTGATGCAGTTTGTTGAATACACTCTCTATTCTTATTTTTTGTAGGCATTAAAGCAGAGCAGGGCTGAGAGCTTTAAATGAAAGAATAGATCACATGGCGTTAGGTGGGGATGATTTTTTCCTGCAGTAGAAGTTTTCACTAGCTTAGTGAACACCTTTCCTTTCTTTCAAATAAATCTTAATAAATGGAAAAAAACATGCCTCCGTCCACATTTAGAGGCAGCACCAACATGAAAACATAGGAGTATCAAGCTTGAACCTTTGCCTTGGTGAAGTTAAGCATACCATGATTGCTTAAGCAATATATAGGTACTGCGCTAAATGATAAATCCCAAGCATGTTACTTGGATTTTGAATGAGTTCAATGTAAAATGTAAAGTATCAGATGTGAAATGCTCTGAGGAATTGAAAACACTGATTTTGTATAGACTGAAGCTGAATATTTATTCATCCACATTTACCAAGCACTTAAAACATGTCAGGTGTTTTGGCAAGAGCTGAGGATTCAAAGATCTATAATAAAAATTTGCTATCTCAGGATGTATACTGATTAATGGGGGGTGGGTAAAAGAATTAACAATCCCTGACAGTGTGATGCTAAGTTAGGAAACATTTGCCTGCACTGGATTGTTCTAAGTGCCTTTTATACATTACCTCAGTTAATTCTTGCAGCTTTGTGAAGAAAATACAGATGCACAATCCCTTCTCTATAGTTCTGAACTCCAAAAAGTCCCAGACAGCTCTGGACAGTGGATGGTTTTATTTTTTAAATTCATTTAGCAGCAAAATTTGATCTGACGCCATGTTATTTCTCATCTTTATTTATCCAGTTTGGTATGAATAGTCACACTTTTACCGCAGAAATATTTGTTTGATTACCAAGTACTGCCCCAGATCCTCCTGGAGATTTTATTCCTATACTATTATTAGGTCCATTTAACAGAGGAAAAAACTGATGTAAAGAGATTAAATAATTTATGTAAGGAGAGACCTTCAAGATGGCGGAGGAGTAAGATGTGGAGATCACCTTCCTCCCCACAAATATACCAGAAATACATCTACATGTGGAACAACTCCTACAGAACACCTACTGAACGCTAGCAGAAGACCTCAGACTTCCCAAAAGGCAAGAAACTCCCCACGTACCTGAGAAGGGCAAAAGAAAATAGAAAAAACAGAGACAAAAGAATAGGGATGGGACCTGCACCACTGGGAGGGAGCTGTGAAGGAAGAAAAGTTTCCACACACTAGGAGCCTGTTCACTGGCAGAGACGGGGATGGACGGTGTGGGGAAGCTTCAGAGCCATGGAGGAGAGCGCAGCAACATGGGTGCAGAGGGCAAAGCAGAGAGATTCGTGCACAGCGGATCAGTGCTGACCAGCACTCACCAGACCAAGAGGCTTGTCTGCTCACCTGCTGGGGTGAGTGGGGGCTGGGAGCTGAGGCTCGAGCTTCAGAGGTTGGATCCCAGGGAGAAGACTGGGGTTAGCTGTGTGAACACAGCCTGAAGGGGTCTAGTGTGCCACAGCTATCTGGAAGGGAGTCTGGGAAAATGTCTGGAGCTGCCTAAGAGGCAAGAGACCATTGTTTTGGGGTGCGCAAGGAGAGGGGATTCAGAGCACCACCTAAATGAGCTCCAGAGATGGGCATGGGCCACAGCTATCAGCACTAACACCAGAGACGGGCAGGAGACTCTAAGGCTGCTGCTGCAGCCACCAAGAAGCCTGTGTGCAAGCACAGGTCACTGTCCACACCTCCCCTCCCGGGAGCCTGTGCAGCCACCACTGCCAGGGTCCATGATCCAGGGACGAGTTCCCCAGGAGAACGCACAGCACGCGTCAGGCTGTTGCAACAACATGCCAGCCTCTGCCGCTGCAGGCTCGCCCCGCATTCTGCACCCCTCCCTCCACCCCCAACCCCCCGGCCCGAGAGAGCCAGAGCCCCCTAATCAGCTGCTCCTTTAACCCTGTCCTGTCTGGGCGGGAACAGACGCCCTCAGGCAACCTACACGCAGAGGCGGGGCCAAATCCAAAGCTGAACCCCAGGAGCTGTGCGAACAAAGAAGAGAAAGGGAAATCTCTCCCAGCAGCCTCAAGAGCAGAGGATTAAATCTCCACCATCAACTTGATCTACCCTGCATCTGTGGAATACCTGAATAGATAATGATACATCCCAAAATTAAGGCGGTGGACTTTGGGAGCAACTGCAGACTTGGGGTTTGCTTTCTGCATCTAATCTGTTTCTGGTTTTATGTTTATCCTAGTTTAGTATTTACAGTTTATTATCACTGGTAGATTTGTTTATTGATTTGGTTGCTCTCTTCCTTTTTTTTAAATATATATAGATACATTTTTTTATTCCTTTTTCTTTATTTGTGAGTATGTATGTGTATGCTTCTTTGTGTGATTTTGTCAGTATAGCTTTGCTTTCACCATTTGTCCTAGGATTTTGTCTATCCTTTTTTTTTTTCTAGTATAGTTTTTAATGCTTATTATCATTGATGGATTTGTTTTTTGGGTTGGTTGCTCTTTTCTTTCTTTCTTTCTTTCCTTTTTTTATTATTTAAAAATTTTTCTATTTTTTAAAATTTTTATTTAATAACTTTATTTTATTTTATTTATTTTCTTCTTTCTTTCTTTTTTTCTCCCTTTTCTTCTGAGCCGTGTGGCTGACAGGGTCTTGGTGCTTCGGCCAGGTGTCAGGCCTGTGCCTCTGAGGTGGGAGAGCCAAGTTCAGGACATTGGTCCACCAGAGACCTCCTGGCTCCAAGTAATATCAAACAGCGAAATCTCTCCCAGAGATTTCCATCTCAATGCTAAGACCCAGTTCCACTCAATGACCAACAAGCTACAGTGCTGGTACACCCTATGCCAAACAACTAGCAAGACAGGAACACAACCCCACCCATTAGGAGAGAGGCTGCCTAAAATAATAATAAGGTCACAGACACCCCAAAACACACCACCAGATGCGGTCCTGCCCACCAGAAAAACAAGATCCAGCCTCATCCACCAAAACACAGGCACTAGTCCCCTCCACCAGGAAGCCTACACAACCCACTGTACCAAACTTAGCTACTGGGGGCAGACACCAAAAACAAAGGGAACTACGAACCTGCAGCCTGTGAAAAGGAGACCATAAACGCAGTAAGTGAAGCTAAATGAGAAGACAGAGAAACACACAGCATATGGAGGAGCAAGGTAAAAACCCACCAGAACAAACAAATGAAGAGGAAATAGGCAGTCTACCTGAAAAATAATTCAGAGCAATGATAGTAAAGATGATCCAAAATCTTGGAAATAGAATGGAGAAAATAAAAGAAACAATTAACAAGGCTCTAGAAGAACTAAAGAGCAAACAAACAATGATGAACAACACAATAAATGAAATTAAGAATTCTCTAGAAGTAATCAATAGCAGAATAACTGAGGTAGAAGAACGGATAAGTGACCTGGAATATAAAATAGAGGAAATAACTACTGCAGAGCAGAATAAAGAAAAAAGAATGAAAAGAATAGAGGACAGTCTTAGAGACCTCTGGGAAAACATTAAATACTCCAACCTTTGAATTATAGGGGTTCCAGAAGAAGGAGAGAAAAAGAAATGGACTGAGAAAATATTTGAAGAGATTATAGTTGAAAACTTCCCTAATATGGGAAAGGAAATAGTCAAGTCCAGGAAGCACAGAGAGTCCCATACAGGATAAATCCAAGGAGAAATATGCCAAGACACATACTAATCAAACTATCAAAAGTTAAATACAGAGACAAAATATTAAAAGCAGCACGGGTAAAACAACAAAAAACATACAAGGGAATCCCCATAAGGTTAACAGCTGATCTTTCAACAGAAACCTTGCAAGCCAGAACAGAAAGGCAGGACATATTTAAAGTAATGAAAGGGAAAAATCTACAGCCAAGATTACTCTACCCAGCAAGGATCTCATTCAGATTTGATGGAGAAATTAAAACCTTTACAGACAAAAAGAGGCTTAAAGAGTTCAGCACCACCAAACCAGCTTTACAACAAATGCTAAAGGAACTTCTCGAGGCAGGAAACAAAAGAGAAGGAAAAGACCTACAATAACAAACCCAAAACAATTAAGAAACTCATAATAGGAACATACATATCGATAAATACCTTAAACGTAAGTGGATTAAAAGCTCCAGCCAAAAGACATAGACTGGCTGAATGGATACAAAAACAAGAGCTATATATATGCTGTCTACGAGAGACCCACTTCAGACCTAGTGACACATACAGACTGAAAGTGAGGGGATGGAAAAAAATATTCCATGCAAATGGAAACCAAAAGAAAGCTGGAGTAGCAATTCTCATAGCAGACAAAATAGACTTTAAAATAAAGAATGTTACAAGAGACAAAGAAGGACACTACATAGTGATCAAGGGATCAAGCCAAGAAGAAGATATTACAATTGTAGATACTTATGCACCCAGCATAGGAGCACCTCAATACGTAAGGAAAATGCTAACATCCATATAAGGGGAAATCAACAGTAATACAAGCGTAGTAGGGGACTTTAACACCCCACTTTCACCAATGGACAGATCATCCAAAATGAAAATAAATAAGGAAACACAAGCTTTAAATGATACATTAAACAAGATGGACTTAATTGATATTTACAGGACGTTCCATCCAAAACAACTGAATACACTTTCTTCTCAGGTGCTCATGGAACATTCTACAGGATGGACTGTATATTGGGTCACAAATCAAGCCTCGGTAAATTTAAGAAAATTGAAATCGTTTCAAGTATCTATTCAGACCACAAGGCTATGAGACTACATATCAGTTATAGGAAAAAATCTGTAAAAAATACAAACACATGGAGGCTAAACAATACACTAGTAAATAACCAACAGATCACTGAAGAAATCAAACAGGAAATCAAAAAATACTTAGAAACAAATGACAATGAAAACACAACAACAACACGACAAGGATGCAGCAAAAGCAGTTCTAAGAGGGAAGCTTAAAGCAATACAATCCTACCTCAAGAAACAAGAAACATCTCAAATAAACAACCTAACCTTACACCTAAAGCAATTTGAGAAAGAAGAACAAAAATATCCCAAAGTTAGCAGAAGGAAAGATCATAAAGATCAGATCCAAAATAAATGAAGAAAACAATAGCAAAGATCAAAAAAACTAAAAGCTGGTTCTTGGAGAAGATAAACAAAATTGATAAACCATTAGCCAGACTCATCAAGAAAAAAATGGAGAAGACTCAAATCAATAGAATTAGAAATAAAAAAGGAGAAGTAACAACTGACAGTGCAGAAATACAAAGGATAATGAGAGATTACTACAAGCAACTACATGCCAATAAAATGGACAACCTGGAAGAAGTGGACAAATTCTTAGAAAAGCACAAACTTCCGAGGCTGAACCAGGAAGAAATAGAAAATATAAGTAGACCAATCACAAGCATTGAAATTGAGACTGTGATTTAAAATCTTCGAACAACCAAAGCCCACAACCAGATGGTTTCACAGGTGAATTCTATCAAACATTTAGAGAAGAGGTAACACCTATCCACCTCAAACTTTTCCAAAATATAGCAGAGGGAGGAACACTCCCGAATCATTCTATGAGGCCACCATCACCCTGATACCAAAACCAGACAAAGATGTCACAAAGAAAGAAAACTACAGGCCAATGTCACTGATGAACATAGATGCAAAAATCCTCAACAAAATACTAGAAAACAGAACCCAACAACACATTAAAAGGATCATACACCATGATCAAGTGTGGTTTATCCCAGAAATGCAAGGATTCTTCAATATAAGCAAATCAATCAATGTGACACACATATTAACAAATTGAAGGAGAAGAACCATATGATCATCTCAGTAGATGCAGAAAAAGCTTCTGACAAAATTCAACACCCGTTTATGACAAAAACCCTCCAGAAAGTAGGCATAGAGGGAGTTTACCTAAATATAATAAAGGCCATATATGACAAACCCACAGCCAACATCATTCTCAATGGTGAAAAACTGGAACCATTTCTCTAAGATCAGGAACAAGACATGGTTGTCCACTCTCACCAGTATTATTCAACATAGTTTTGGAAGCTTTAGCCACAGAAATCAGAGCAGAATTAGAAATAAAATGAATCCGAATTGGAAAAGAAGAAGTAAAGATGTCACTGTTTGCAGATGACATGATACTATACATAGAGAATCCTAAACATGCCACCAGAAAACTACTAGAGCTAATCAAGGAATTTGGTAAAGTAGCAGGATACAAAATTAATGCACAGAAATCTCTTTCATTCCTATACACTAATGTTGAAAAATCCGAAAGAGAAATTAAGGAAACACTGCCAGTTACCACTGCAACAAAAAGAATAAAATACCTAGGAATAAACCTACCTAAAGAGTCAAAAGACCTGTATGCACAAAACTGTAAGACACTCATGAAAGAAATTAAAGATGTTACAAACAGAGAGATATGCCATGTTCTTGGATTGGAAGAATCAACATTGTGAAAATGACTATAGTACCCAAAGCAATCTACAGATTCAGTGCAATCCCTATCAAACTACCAATGGCATTTTTCACAGAACCAGAACAAAAAATTTCACAATTTGTATGGAAACACAAAAGACCTCGATTATCCAAAGCAATCTTGAGAAAGAAAAACAGAGCTGGAGGAATCAGGCTCCTGGACTGGTACTGGGACAAAAAACAGAAATATAGATCAATGGAACAGGATAGAAAGCCCAGAGATAAACCCATGCACACATGGTCACTTTACTTTCGATAAAGGAGGCAAGAATATACAGTGGAGAAAACACAGCCTCTTCAATAAGTGGTGCTGGGAGAACTGGACAGCTACATGTTAAAGAATGAAATAAGAACACTCCCTAACAGCATACACAAAAATAAACTCAAAATGGATTAAAGACCTAAATGTAAGGCCAGAGACTATCAAACTCTTAGAGGAAAACATAGGCAGAACACTCTATGACATAAATCACAGCAAGATCCTTTTTGACCCACCTCCTAGAGAAATAGAAATAAAAATAAACGAATGGGACCTAATGAAACGTAAAAGCTTTTGCACAGCAAAGGAAACCATAAACAAGACGAAAATACAACCCTCAGAATGGGAGAAAATATTTGTAAATGAAGCAGGTGACAAAGGATTAATCTCCAAAATTACAAGCAACTCATGGAGCTCAATATCTAAAAAACAAACAACTCAATCCAAAAATAGGCAGAAGACCTAAATAGACATTTATCTAAAGAAGAGATACAGATTACCAACAAACACAGGAAAGGATACTCAACATCACTAATCATTAGAGAAATGCAAATCAAAACTACAATGAGGTATCACCTCACACTGGTCAGAATGGCCATCATTGAAAAATCTAGAAACAATAAATGCTGGAGAGGGTGTGGAGGAAAGGGAACCCTCTTGCCCTGTTGGTGGGAATGTAAATTGATACAGCCACTGTGGAGAACAGTATGGGGGTTCCGTAAAAAACTAAAACTAGAACTACCATACGACCCAGCAATCCCACTACTGAGCGTATACCCTGAGAAAACCATAATTCAAAAAGAGTCATGTATCACAATGTTCATTGCAGCTCTATTTACAATAGCCAGGACATGGAAGCAACGTAAGTGTCCATCGACAGATGAATGGATAAAGAAGATGTGGCACATATATACAGTGGAATATTACTCAGCCATAAAAAGAAATGTAATTGAGTTATTTGTAGTGAGGTGGATGGACCTAGAGTCTGTCATACAGAGTGAAGTAAGTCAGAAAGAGAAATACAAATACCATATGCTAACACATATATATGGAATCTAAAAGACAAAAAAAAAGGTTCTGAAGAACCTAGAGGCAGGACAGGAATAGAGATGCAGACGTAGAGAATGGACTTGAGGACATGGGGAGGGGGAAGGATAAGCTGGGATGAAGTGAGAGAGTGGCATGGACTTATATACACTATCGAATGTAAAATAGCTAGTAGGAATCAGACAGAGAGATCATCTCGGTATTTTGTGACCACCTAGAGGGATGGGATAAGGAGGGTGGGAGGGAGATGCAAAAGGGAGGAGATATGGGGATAATTGTATATGTGTAGCGGATTCACTTTGTTATAAAGCAGAAACAAACACAACCTTGTAAAGCAATTATACCCTAATAAAGATGTTAAAAGTAATTAAGGTACGATTTGACAGCTAGCAAAAGGCAGAGCTGGGATCTGAACTGAGGTACGCTGACTCCAAAGTCCTTACTCTTAATACTACTATTGTGGCTTTTACATACTGTGATGGAGTTAAGCACAAGGCTCCATGGGTCCTAAGGGGCTCAGCTAAATTAGACTGATGGAGTTTTAAGGAAGGTTTTCTGAAGAAAGAATCATATTTGATCTGAGTGGGAGGTGAGTAGGAGAGGTAGACAAAGTGGGGAAGGACCTTTGGGGCAAAAAGCAAGGATGCATGTGTGAAATACACAGGGATTGTCTGGTATGATCCTTGGCCTTTAGTAGAATCTCAATTAATGTCATCATTACTAAGTAGCTGCCATGGGGGAGTTATAAATGATGCAGTATGGTAAGAGCAAAATGTCATAATGAAAGTCTTAACGAGTAGGCGGTGCCTTGATGGCTAGTTAAAACAATGGGATGTCACTAGAAAAATTGAGAAGAAGAGAATGGGGGAGAGATAGACAATATCAGTTTTTATTTGAAAAGTCATTCTGGTAATGCTTTGGAAACGTACAAAACTGGGGGCAGCGTTGTCATAATGAGACTAGCGCAGTAATCCAAAGGAGATATCTCGTGCCCAAATATGGGCAGCTGCAGAGCAGTGGGTATGGAGATGGGGGATGGGGATGAGAATTGCCAAGGAAGTAGAATCCGGATGAATTGGTCCCTGGATGCAGTGAGTGGGAGGAAGTGCAGAGAGGTCTGTGGTGACTCCCAGATTCCTGGTTTGGGAGGAAGGAAGGCTTATTGGTACATGTAGCTACAGATTCAGCTGTGGGTGGGAAACCTGAGGATGTTCTTTCCTGATGACCTGGTGGTTTTCTGTGAAGTTGTTGGGAGGTTATGTGCCAAGAGTGAGGAAATGTGAATGGGGCAGGCATTTTAAGAGAAAGCAGCAAAGCTGCTGAGGGGAATGGGAGAGAAAGCAGGGGATGTACAGAATTGTCACTACAGGATACATACCTTGAACAGTTTGCATTAGCAGATCTCTGAATGTTTTACATGTTAGAGACGTACTTTATGGTGATTGATTCACTCATTAACAAACAGTCACTGGAGATCAATTTTGTGCCAGTCATTTTGTTGGATGTTGGGGGCGATTGACGAATTAGACCCAAGGCTTTAGCATCTAGGTGGTTATCTGACAGATTTGGGGTGGGGAATTTTTGCTTGGTTTCTTGTCACCGTCAGTAGAGTAAATTCAATTTCCTAATATGATCTTTGCTTTTATATTTTAACTTCTCAATTCTATTTTCTTCTTTTCCATAAAAACCAAATCAAACCAAACTAAAACAAGAATAACAGAATCCCTAAAGAAGCCCTCTTATTTCTATTCAACTCACCACCATCTTCCCAGTCACCCACATTTGAAACCTGAGCTATTTTTAATACTTTTCTTTCTTTTGACTCAAAAATAGATTCACTGTGGGGTGCATTAGTTCTGTGTTTAAATCTGTCTGTCTTTCTCCATCACTGTGGTCCATTCTATTGCAGGCTCTCTTTTCAACACAGTTTCATTCCACAAAACATAGGAACTGGGCTGTGTAAAATGAGCAAGACATGATTGCTGCCTTAAAGGATTTGAATCTTATGATCTGGGGGGATAGCTTCTCAGCTCTTCTTCCTGTGTCCTTGTAGTGCTTCCTTATGCTGTGCAGGTGCATTACCCAACACAGTGCTGGGCAGATAATAAGCGCTCAGTTTCCGTCTATTTGCTTTCTTCCATTTCCACTTGCCCTCCTCCTACCCTTCCTCATCCTTATCCCTTTGTTTCACCTCTCAGTGTTGCACAGACTCTTTTCTCAACTCTCAGTAATAATCTAACTCTGATTCAAAAGGAGAAGAATAAAAGGAAGAAAGAAGGATTAAGGAGAGAGAGGGAGGCTGGCTTGCTAACACGGGACTCCTACTTTGTCAAGGAAAGTTAGCCTCTCCTCATCTGCATATTACAGTTAATTTCCCTAAAAATCAACTTTAATTTTATCATTCCACCTTTTATTGTACAGGGGGAAGTGGCTATTTGTTGCCCACCAGATAAAATCACACTGTATTCCTGACCTGTTCACACTGTTCCTTACTGTCCTGTCAGTCATCACCTATGCCAGCTCAACCGCTGAATAGCCCTACCATACCCCATGCTTTTGTCTTTTGCACGCATGCTCTCTCCATATGGAATACTCGTTCCCATCTTTACCCTTTTCCTGTTAAAACCCTTCCTATCTTTTAAGACTCACTTTTTTGGCCTATTTGTTATAGGACACTTTCCCAGGATTATGGGAATACCACTCAGTCGATCTTCATCTCTTCCTCTTTAAGCCTTTTGAAATCGTTGTTTATAGGTTGTAGTTTTTTCAAACACTGAAGGCTCTTGGCCTTGTCACTTCCTAGCTGTGTGATCTTGGGCAAGATGCGTCCTTGCTCTGGGAAAGCTCTCTATTCCTATTTGTAAAATAAGAGTCATAATAGTACTGACCTAAAAAGGGTTTTGTGAAGGCTGAAGGGGGTAATGCATATAAAACACTTAGTGCAGTTCTTTATAGCATGTAGTAAGCACTTAAAAATTAGCTATTGTCATTATTACTGTTATTTTCTCTCTTACAGCACTAAACAATGGCTGCAGTATATCACAGTTGTTATCTATTCACATCACCCGTCCTGTAATAGTTCAAAAGTTTCTTGAGGTCACAAATCCCATTTTGATGCATCTTTGCCTCTTCCGGAGCACTAGAGTCACACAGCAGAAATTTCATAAATGTGTGTTGAAAGAACAAATGAAAACTATCTGACTGATGGTTCAAAGTATTTTGTTGCCCTACAATGTGTTCAGACAAAGCTTATTTCCTGAAACACCAAATAGGACAAAGCAAGATTTTGCCATAAAAATAGAATTTGAATTACTTTGTGAAATTACTGTAAGGGTAGAGAGGAAATTTGAGTGTGCTTTGGTTGTTAAGATTCTTGATCAAATAGGGATTAGGCAAGGAGGCTGAACATACAGTGGAAAGACTAGAAGAAAATAAACCAAGCATGTCGGAGGAAGGAAATCTGAACAAATTCCGAGTTGCTGAACAAACTGAAGAATAACAAGGAGTCAGTATTGAATTGGTGTGGTCAATGAACAGGAAACCTGAGTAGTGAACAAGAAATGCTTGGGTGTTAAAAATGAGTTTTAGTGGGTTTGCTGCTGTTGTAGACATTGAGCAAGTTTAAAGTATAATTTCTTATAGTTACTTGAATAGTGTTAAAAGTAAAAGTAGATTTCTGTTAAAATGACATTGTACTAAATAGATTTTTCTCTGTAATATAAAGTGAGTAAATAAGGTAACCATAAGAAACAAAATGAACAGCTTTGGGTAAGCATGATAGAGGTTTCTTTTTCCTTAATATAACCATTGAAAGTTATTTCAGTGGAATTTTGGAAACCAGAAAAATGTCCAAAATGTATTTGATTTCAGAGAAGATTATGAAGAGAACAAATTCTGTGAGACATTTAGGTTTTGCAAATTGAAATAGAGGACATCATCTGGCTAATAACGACAAAATGAATTTTCCCACTGAAGTGGATAATAAGATGAGAAAGTAACTAATAGTTGTTGAGTGTCTATGATTTGCCAGGGTGCTTACATTCATCATTGAAGTTTATTCTTTGTAACAGTTCCCTAACATAGGTCTTAATTTTTTCATTTTGAACTTAGAAAGATCAGCTAACTTTCACACGGCCACTGAGAACTTAGGATAAAATAGCATCTCAAAGCCTGTCTGGAAATCGTATGTATCACACTGCCTCCCTGCTATTGCTTACTAAAATAGTACATAATTTTCTCATAGTTTTACTTTGTGTTCATATTTACTTAGGGCGCTAGTACAGAACAGCTGATGGAGGATATTTTAAGCTAATGAATTGTAACGATCATCCTTACGAAGCAGTAATCATGAGGACAAATGTTTTGATTTCAGGAATGGGTCTTGCTGGTGGCAGTGAGCACAATATTGTTCTTCAATACCAGACCACTAAATATCTGTGGAGGAGAAGGAAGGAGGGGTAAGAAGGAAGGAAGGAATTCCAGTTCTTTCCAATAAACCCCCAAACTATCTAGTAATCGTTGAGTTGTAATAGAGAACATTCTTTATTTTCAGTTTGTACTCACTTTGAAAAGACCTGCCGTAGAATAATTATCTTGTGAATGTACTAAGGAACTGTGGTTAAGTCCAAAGAGTTGTTTCATTTGGGAAATAGAGATGGCGTATATTATCCGGGGACTCACCATTCTTTTCAGAGTAAATTAAGAGGTCTCATTTGCAGACCCATGGGCTCTCTTGTTCTGAAGCTCTTCACAGGCCAGTACACATAACTACACACTGACTTTGGTGGGGACACATGTGAGTGAAACTCATGGATGAACTGCTGCAAACCTCACTGATATGTTAAGGCAAGCAATCTGGTCTCTGGAAATATAAGAGGAAAATAACCAAGCACCTCTTCACTTTTGAGATAAACCACCCATCTAAGCATCCAGTTTGATGGTGTTATCAATAAACTAGGATTATTACACTTCCATTGGCTTCCTTGCTCCAAGACTTATTCAGTCTTAAGCCTGAGGGAGCTTGTTCCCAGGTTAAGACCTGAGGTAGATTGTCACTAGGTTTAGAGCCATATCCTGCTACATTCTAAGAGAGAATTTGCTCACTGTAAATTTATATTCCAGGAAACACTTGGGTCAGGGAAAGTGAAACAGTTTTCTTTGTGGAACTTACCCCTGTATGTTGTGATAGCTGCTGTTTTCCCAACATTTCTAGATTTGGAAAGGAAAGTAGAAGATGCAGCATAGACAATATAATTCTTGTGACTGGAGAAATCTATCAGAGGAAAAGAAAGATTCTCTGAGGGTATTGGGCCAGCTATGAAGCTATATTACATTCTGTTACCAGAAGAGTGGAATTTGCTGTGTAAAAGTGTCAACCCAAGGATCTAGTATATTGCTGGGGGATATAAAACAGAATTCTCGAGAAGCAGTGGACAGTGTTACTAGGGCCTGACCACTGTTATCAGAGGAGAGGACTCCTGGACATTGGAGTTATCTGGTTGCCAAACTACATTACGGTTGAGTTTCCAGAGATTTTTAAGCTGGGGGAATTAGTGCTGGAGTCCAAGTTCTGTGAGCTGGTTACTTTGTTTTTCAGGCGTTTGTACTTGACCATATTGATATCTTCCTTTTCTTTTGAAAACGTCTCTCAACTGTGTGGAAATGTGGATTTTAGTATGAACAGAAATTACCTCAGTGCTTTGCCCTAGGAGTTCTATAATTTTTAATAAGGCTCCTATAAGGTTAAAAGATACTAGAAAATACAATAAAGAGATGATAACTTCCTAATTGTGAAACATTAGAAGACTTGTAATGTGTAAACATTCAAAACCTCTGGATAATTACAAAAAAGAACACTAGGTTAAAAAAATAGATCAGGGAAAACCTACGCATAAAATGTCAGGAGGCCCTATTGCATAGCAATCAATAACCTAGCTTTTGGAGTCAGATGTTGTGATTCACAGCTCTACCACCTACCAAGCTGTGTGATCTCAGGCGAGATGCTTAGCTTCTATAAGCCAAGTTTAATTTTCTGAAAAATAATGTTTCCTAATTAATATGAGGATTAAATGAGATAGTGTATATTACAAAGTATGTGGTATGCAAGCACTGAAATAGAACTGGGATTATTACAAGTCATTCAGGTTCAGTCAAATTTGTAAGAGACTCAAGATTCTAAAAACAAAAGAAGCAAAGTATGTAAATGCTGTTTCAGCTTGGAACCCGCCTCTTCCCCACACATGCATAAAGAATATCCATGCCAAATGCTCTGCTCTCCATGAAGTCAGTCTTGCATTCCCACCTGACCCAACTAGAAACGACTCCCTCCCTTGATCTCTATGACCTTTTAAAACAGAGATTACTTCCTTGCTTCAGCATTTCTCATAATGAAGCCATGTGCTAAAGGCACTTGTGTTTTTGTCTTATCTCCCCAACTAAACTATAAGCTTTGTGAGGATAGCTACTATCTATAATCATACTTTTAATCCTGAAAAGATCCTAAAACACAATAGACATTGAAGTAAATTGTATTTAATTGAAATGTAGATATATTTAAATTACTTTTCACTCCTCTTTTCTGTATCATAGTATCATAGTGAAATTTTGTATCATAGTGAAATTCTTGAATAGAACATGTGCTATGTGTATTGCATGTCTGTGCTGAAATCATAGTGAGAAAAGCTATATGAATTTTAGAATGGCAGTCTTGTCTCTAGATAGTACATTCATTCTGGAAACAGCTCAATATGAACACCAATTTTAAAATCCAATTTGAATCCAACTCTATGTCATTCTGACTGATGATCTGTTGGGTGTTGAGTCTTAAAATGATTTTAGATACATTAACTTAAACAGGTTAGGAGTTAATCAGTGAAACTGAAGTATTATTATATGTAACATCTGCGTTTAGATAAATTCAAATGTGTATACTATTACTTTATTTTCATAGAGGAATTTTACTATACTGACCCTTGTCACTGGTATGAAATCAGTTTTACATAGTATGTAAAGATGCAGAGCATACAAAATATGGCACTCAGGACAAATCTTTGCTAGCTCTCACTGTAACATTATCTATTCTGTATATAAGGTACTGTAATAATTGACACCCATACTACTTTTGTTTAGAACTGTTGAGGGGTGATGTTTTCTTTCTATAACTTTTTTCCTTTTTTTCCATTTTATTTAAATTTAAAATTCATAGGTACAAAAGTGTTTAAATTTTGATTAAAATTATTATATGCTAATATTTTTAAAGAAAAGAAAAAGAAAGGGGTGCATTCAGTTTCAATCCCAACTGTTGTTTGGACTGTCATGTCACATGAACAGTGACATTTTATCTGAGGATATGAAGATAGCATTGGATCTTATGGATTGGATATTCTGAACATCAGATCTGATGTGTCTCCTTTTCAATATATGTGAAATAAAACTTAGAAGTCATTCACAGTTATATCCTGACATGCTCTTGTCAAACACTGGAATGTTTGAATGATTTAAATTCTGTCTTAATATTTTCCTCCTTATTTTATTTAATTTTATGTATTATATGTTAAAAATGTTGAAGGAAGTATTAAAAATGGATAGGCTGACTGGTGGGTCGGTGGTGGAGTCCTTAGGGGTATGTCAGTCAGGGAAACAGCAAGAAGTTGACATTTGACCAAAAGTCGGTATGGAGCAGCAATGATTAACTACTTATTGAGATGACCTTATAGAATATTTGCTCCTTGCTTCATTCACATTCTCTGTTTTAAAGGGCTGTCAAAGTTAGTTCTGTGAGATTACAGTACAGGCATTTTAAAAGGCTTTTCTTAAGATCACAGTTTAGTTGATAATTGTGAGTATAACCAACTTTATTTTAAGTAGTTTGAAAAAAATTAAAGTGACAATATAAAAGAATTAATACTTTCTGTTTTCAGAATATGTCCTGCTATCTTAATTAATAGTTGAAATATCCCAAACCAAATCAAACACCACCATAGTAAAATCAGTAAAAAAAACAGCTTAGGTTTCGGTAGCTTTCCATTTGGTGTCTAGTCTCCAATTGAACAAATTGGGATTGACTTGAATGATAACGGTACAGGAAGTACGTCCTTTGGCTGCGTTGGGTCTTCTTTGGTGCGTGCGGGCTTTCTCTAGTTGCGGCAAGCAGGGGCCACTCTTCGTTGCAGTGCATGGGCTTCTCATTGCGGTGGCTTCTTTTGTTGCAGAGCACGGGCTCTAGGCACACGGGCCTCAGTAGTTGTGGCTCAAAGGCTCTAGAGTGCAGGCTCAGTAGTTGTGGCGCACGGGCTTAGTTGCTCCGCGGCATGTGGGATCTTCCCGGACTAGGGCTCGAACCTGTGTCCCCTGCATTGGCAGGCAGATTCTTAACCACTGCACCACCAGGGAAGTCCCTGGTCACTCATTCTTTCAGTCATTTATTCAAGACACTTTCTTTGAATGTTGAAATGAAATACAAAGAAAAATATAAAATTCTTCTCCAAAAATTCACACTCCCAGGTGGGGCATGAAAATAGAGAACCAAGGAGAAGTAGACACTTAGGATAAAATATAGTAAAACAGCCTTGTATCTGGTGCTAGGGAAAACAGACAGAAGCCCCAGCTCTGTGGGAGGGGGAGAGAAAGGTGTTTTCACAGAAGACATGCCATTTTAGTGTAATCTTTAAAAGTATTAAGGGTTTTCCAGGAGAATCCATGGGGCAGGCTTTGCAGCCAGAGGGAACAATATATGTACAGGTGCATGCCAGTGCATTTAAAAACCTGGAAATTGTCTTCACCCGTGAGTTGCTTAGAAGCCACTTATTCATTTCAGTGGCCGCCGAGAGTAAAGGACAAACCAGATTCCAGGTTGTGTAATTAGTTAACATTTGTTGAACATTATACTGGTTGCTAAACTGAATCTTGTTAGGCCCTTCCTCTACCCAGTGAGTACCGTCTAATTAAGAGGGCAACCAAGGCAGGATGAAAACAACATCAAATCAATCAGCAGCTGTCTTTAAAGGGCCCCACGGCTGTCTGTATAGAGATTTATAGATTAACTGCAGCACTTTGAATTGCAGTGGGAAGAAAATTGGCAGCAGCTGCAAACTTCACAGTGTGGCTTTATTTTGCTTCAGGCAGCTGAACCCAGAAGTAGGTGGGCTACCCATTCTGGTCCCTCCAATATTTAATAGTGTCCAAGGGTATCCCCAATAGGACACCCATGTGTAATCCAGCCATTTCCTAAGCTATCATCAGTATGCATGAATTTATTAAAAACTCTGAAATATTCTGATTCTAGATAATAAAGGTGGAATTTTATACAATTTGGGGAAATTCAGCCAGGAATTTGGAGAATATCTATTTGTGTAATTCTAAAACCTTAGTGATTGAAATCTGTCTGAAATGTAATTGGGAACAATCTTTATAGATTTTATTATAGGCCTATAGCTAAAACTATCATAACTTTGTGCTTGCGTAACACAGGACATAGAATCATGAAATGTTAATCTTTATTTTTTAAAAATAAAACAAAGAGCATTCTATTTTAGTATTATAGTTAAGTGATTTTAGTCTAATCTCAACTACGTATGTCAAAGGCAATTTTTTTTTCAAAAGTACAGGTACAGTACTATTATGTTGTCTAGAATAATATATACGTAGATACATATTGTTTGGAATGCAAAAAGTTCTAAAGTGAAAAAGCAATATTTCTTTTTGCTTTGATTATTTATAGCATAGTGAATTAATGGCTCGATCAATGTAAGTGTATTAAAATATATATTTAATTTTAGACCTAAATACTATTTATGTAAGAGACTGGGTAATAAGTAGTGAGGCTGTAGGGATTTTAGATGGCTGAACTAACTTGTATGCATTTCCTCACTTGTATTTCATTTCCTACTCATCTTGATTTCGATGTTAGATCTGTTTTCTTTCTCACATTTACTGTATTTATTCCTCACACTTACATTTTTGCTAACACTGAGCTAGCATTCTGAAGTTGCCTAATATTTCCATGAACTTGGTCAGGCTACTGAAGCACTCTGAGCCACCACTGACACATCTTTAAAATGGTGATAATGACATTGGTTCTGCCTCTCTCACAGCGGGACTGTGAGAATCAAATGATTCAGTGCTTTTGAAAGTGTCAAGTTACACACAGTTAAAGGAGGTATATTGATTGTATATCTCAGAGTTTGCATTTGCACATATTATAAAGGCAAGTTTTAGTCTTTTTTAATAAAACTGTGGTACTTCCTTTGCAGAAAGAGGGAACTTACTAAGAAACTCAGATATTCCCCCAGCAGTTTGCACGTGTATCTTTATGCCTGCAAGTGTGAATGTAGATGCTAACTGCATCTAATTCCACAGGGCTTCAAGTCCATTATCCTGCAGGTCAGGATTCATGGAGCAATACAGTTACACATCCTTTCCTATCACCCTTTCCATGCTACAGGAAAAAGTTAGGTAGCAGACTTATATCATGAGATAATTCCCCAAATATTAACCGCTGAGACTGTAAACAGCTGGCTCTGGGATCTACTTCTGAGAATTAATCCCCATCCTTCCCTCTCCTCTCCTTCTATTCCTTGCTACTATTGGTGGGCCTTGTATCCAAATCCTTTTGTGTTTAAGGTTTGTGGATGTGTACACTGTGTATGTACTTCAAGAGGAGTATACAGTACTTCAAAATACAAGCTCTTCTTTAATAGGTAATTTGTGTATGTCTGTGTTGGAAAGAAATAGCATACAATAACAAAGATGAAGGTGCAATTTAAAGCACAGTCGTTTTGAAAATCTGTCTTTGAGTAACAAAAACGTATCCTCATTTCAGAACATGATGAGTGTGTCACAAATCAGCACAACTGTGATGAAAATGCTTTATGCTTCAATACTGTCGGAGGACACAACTGCGTTTGCAAGCCAGGCTATACCGGGAATGGAACTACGTGCAAAGGTAAAAGATTTAAGTGCTGGCACCTCTTCCATTAGGGATAATGCAATCCGTCTCTCCCTCCCTCCACCCTTTCTCATCACTGTTACCTGCCTTCTGGGTACATCCCACAGACATTGAGAACTTTGAAGTGTAGCTCATGGGCTTCCTCTTGGATTACGTCAGTGTTTAAATGGCCAAACTGTTCAACAACTCTGATTTGATGCTCCATGACCTCAACCACAGTGGTTTCCACCTCTATTCCTCCCTAGTGGAATCATAGCCATAATCACGTCCTGGGCATTTTTGTACAGAACTACTCCACTCTAGAAATCTAAACTTTAGCTTTTTATTATCTAACCCCACGTCCTTCTGCTTCCAGTTTGCCCACTCTGTTCTTTCCACAGTTTTTCATCTTTAATCTCTCTGACCTGTCCTTTTCATCCAGATTCCCAGTCTCCTCCCAGGTTCCGATATTTCTTTTTGAGTCCAAACATTACAGCTGTATTTTTTTCGGCAGCCCTATCAACCCATGTTTCACTACCATGATCCACTGTGAAATATCTATGTGGGGTCAGTCTGAGAGCTCTTCTTCTCTGCTCTCTCTCTCTTGAGCTAAATACTAATTAACTGGGAATTTTAGGTTTCTATGTGTTATCATTTCCCATTTTGCCTGGTTTGTCATTACCAGTCAATAATTCTCAGGTTTTCATTTCCATCAGCGGATATTCCGGCTGTAGTCCACCACCATCCCATTAATTCACTCTTTTATCCATGCCCTCATTTTCCTTCATCAGATGAGCTTCCCTCCCACTTCGAAAGGAAAACGGAGGTTCTATTCTGGAAACTCTGCCAAATTCCATAGGATAAAGCCCATATTCCTTATTACCTCATATAGATTTATTTATCATTTGTCTAATTCAGGCATTTTAAGCTTCAAAACTGGTCCATTCCTCAAATGTACTGTGTTCATTATCCTGGAGTTTACCAAAATTAATTTTCTTCGTTACATGTATATGGGAGACAGGAGATAACAAGGAATTGTTACTAATGCCGTGTCCTTTGGTCATGACTTTCAGACCTGGTCTACAGTCATACAGTGGATGCAGATAGGGAGGGGCCAGAGGATTACTCTGTCAAAGTCTATGGAAATCTGTAGTTTAGAGCATTGTAAAGGCCTGCGCATTTGGGAGTCTAAATCCCACAAAGATTTCCTCAGAAACTGGATGGATCCTGAGGAAAGCTAGACTTTCAAGTCCATAGATGGTATAAATGCACGCTTAGGACTTCCCCAAAGCATCTGGATGTTCAGAGAGTTAAGATTTCATCTGGGAGTCCAACAGCTTCTCATTCTTATTTGCATTTGACTCTCACTCCTTATTAATGTGAAAAATAAAGTTTATAGCGTAAAGAATTCTTGAAGCCATGAGAAAATGCAGACAGATAATTCTTATCTTTGAAGGAAGGAGAACTTTCCAGTGTCTATAAATTTCTTCTGGAAATTAGGACTATAGGTTGCCTGAGTAAAGACTCTCTGTTCCTGTGTGTGTCTCTACTGGGAACGTCAAAAGCTGAGAGAGAAGTAGTTTAGCTGTAGGATCTGAATCACTGAGTCCTATTCTCTATCAAGAGGCTGCAACCTTGCAAATTACTCCAAGGAGGATATACACATGGTCTGGTGGGTGTACCCTTTCTTTTCATGAGGCTTCAATTCCTAATCTCTTTGCAAGTTCTTGGTGACTAGGTATTGTTTTTGCCTAGGATGTAGACAGATTAAGACCTAGAACCAAAGAAGCCAAATGGCCTCTTTGGGCCCCTTCCTTTAACTCAGTAGCAGAATCTCAGATTTCTACAGTTTCCCACTCTGAGTAAGTACATCCTAACTAATTAGAGGAAGCACATGCCTGAAAACTAGAGCAAAAGCTTTTGCCCCAGGCATGGAACAGGCTGATGGAGTTCATCCACAATAGGCCTTGCCAGGCTGAGGGAACAGCCTTTGCCTTACAGAGTCAAAGAATAAGCTGAAGTGGAAACAGAAGTTTCTGAGGGTACTCCATCCTGCCCATCTTGTTTTTCTCACCTTTTCTGAGGGCGGCGCATCTCAAAAGATCACGCTTGCAGCGGCTCAGAGCTTGGCTTCTTTTTCTACTCACAGAAGAACTTCCCTCACTCACACACCCACTCTAACACAACAGGCTATGCAGTGCCTTTGCCCTTGATCCTGGATCCTGACCTATCCTTGGCAGAGGGATTCAAGACCCTTCTTGAAGACTCCTTTATCAAATTCTCATTATTGGCTAACTCATCACCAGGAATGATTTAGAACTTTTAGAAGGTTGGGGCACTTCTCTAGTATTTTGACAGTTTGGACAGTGTGTAGAATGATCAGAGCCGTATAGGATTCAATTATTTCTTATTTCCGTATCTTATTCTTTAGGTGGTGGTTTCTTCCTTAAGAAGATGCCTAGGATAGCTGCCATTTTTTTTAGATTTAATTTCAAGCTGGATTGCTACAATGAGGTGCAATACTACTTCTGATTCCTGTTTTGTAAGGCTACTGTTTTTTGTTAAAAGAAAGCTCAGTATTTTCTTTTACAGGTGAAATACTTAACATTGGAAAGAGTACTATTCTACAAATTGTGTTGAAATTTCTTACCTATATGGAAAGTATTATTTGAATATGAAATTATAATAGCATTTATATCAAAGGCAATAAAGAAAAGCTAGTTTGGAGTATCTTGAACCACTTCCTTCTAAAGTGCTAAAATTATGTATCTGAATTATTTCAGCGTTTTGCAAAGATGGCTGTAGGAATGGAGGAGCTTGCATTGCCGCTAATGTGTGTGCCTGCCCACAAGGCTTCACCGGGCCCAGCTGTGAAACGGGTAAGAATATCATACCATCTTCTAGAAGATGAAGTTTTACGCCCATGTATAAAGGAACCCGAGAGGAAAATAATATTTCAAGTGGGCTTTCAAAGCATGGCACTTGCTATTAACACAGAAGCTTAGGAGGCAGGAGGTGGGAAGTTTCAGTGAGGCGTCGTCACTGGGCGTTTGCCCAAAGTCACTCTAAGGAGGTTTTGCAGCTATTATAACTAGAAGTATATTGAACTTTTTCAGAAAAATATGTTGGATTACCCAGGATTTTATGACTTCATAGTTCACTTTACTCATTTGGAGCCCAGTTTTCCCGGAATCTATATGCCCATATTAAAGCATAGGATTCAAGCTTATGGCCAGCTCGCTTCCTGGGATACACTACTTCCTGCCTCCACATTTGAGAATTTTTAATACATTTTTACCTGGTCCATTTAATATTTTTTCATTGTTGTCTGTTTACAAAGTGTTTAAAGTTTTCTACCCCTTAATTATTCCTCATCCAAGTCTGTCCTGAACTTACTCTTTCTGATAGATACTAATACTAGAAACTTTTAAAAATATTAAAAAATATATATATGTGTAGTCTATATATAGCTTATGACTGAAAGTAAGATGTTTTGTCCATTGAAAACACACCTTGAGAATTTAAAAAGTGCCTTGAGTATTAGCCCCTAATTAAAATCATATCAGTAGTAGTTTTCGTTTCTTTGGGTTAAGTGGGTTCTAACAGCAGATGACCTCACAAAGTCTGATTATTCTCCCTAAGAGAAAACTGCTGCCACCAGTGATTAGTGGTTACCACCTCCTCTTGCTTTCCATAAATCTCAGTGCAGTAGATGCAGTGAATGTCCTGTCTCCATCCCACCTGCAGTCATCGGGTTTAATAAATACACTGATCAGAACGTGAGACAGAAAATGCTCTGGTCCATTTGAGAAGTGAAAAGTTTACTGAATAAGTACTGCCACTGAGCACAGAAGGATGCTCACAAAAGGATCACTACATCCTTTCTTTCTACAAGTACCTCTAAGCGGTGCTTTTCAAACTTCGGTGACTAACTGGTTACAAAGGTCTCTAACAGAAAATGCCTAGTGGCTGTCTTTGATATGTAGGCCTCTTTCTTAAGGAGATCATTTCCAAAATCAAGAGTTCCAAAGCTCATCGTGCATGTGAATCACCCATAGAGCTTGTTAACTTGATAAAAAAATACAGATTTCTGATAATTAACTATCATAGGATTTAGAAAATCAAAATCAGGTACTTCCAGTGCAGTGGTTCTACGATGTTTCTATCCCATGATCTCCAGTAGTACCCACACACGCATCAAGGTACACTAACAAGGTGTACATTCAGACCTATGGTAACTATGTTTCCTGAGTACAGTATTTTATGCTGTTTCTGGTACGAAGTCTGGATACTGAAATAGTGGCTTTCTCAGGGAATTTCAGTGGTGTGCAATTTTGAAATAAAGGCTGTCCCAGAAAATCTGGGATGAATAATGGTCATGCTCAATCCTGCGTATCATTTCCCCACTAAAAAAAAATTATATGGAGAGATTGTGAAAGTGTGGAATGGCAGAAGATTAATCTGAGCAATGTAAAATTTAAAACTGGAGTTAAAAGTAACCCAACAGAATATTTAGCTTTCTCTGTGTAGTTATCCTTGATCTTTCAGTCTGTAAGAGGACAAACACAAAATGCCAAGGGCTTTGAGAAAAATGTACGTTTAAAATCTAGTTTTACTCTTTCCTTGTTACGTGGCCTTGGGCAAGGTGCATAACTTCTGTGTCTTTTACCCTGTGTACGTCACCTTACTCTTCACAGGTCTCCTCGAAGATAGGTATTATCTTGGAGGTATTATCCATTTACAAACAAAAATATTGGGTTCATCATGATTTAATTTTTCTAACATCAGAGAGCTAGCAGCTGAATACTAAGGTCTTTCTACTCTCAAATCCAGGTTTTTATCTATATAATTGCTTTTCAAAGTTTCTTCTGAAGTCACTCTAATGACAGAGGAGAGAGAATGCCTCCTATCTGGGAAAATGTAATACCAACACTTGCCTTAAGGCATCTGTCCCAATTATTGCTCCAGGTTAGATCCCAATTCCTCACCTCCCAACACCACCATTTTTGTTGATGTAGTTATAAATAGAAGGTGTGCCCTTTAAAAAAATACCTTCAGATGAGAAGAGACTCATTTGAAATAATTTATTCACCCATTTATTCAACAGATGTTTAATTAGGATCTGTTATATGCTGAGCACTGATCTAGAAACAGGATATAGCAGTGAACAAAACTGAGGCCCTGTCTGCATGGAAATTATGGTGTAGTGGAACAGAGGGACTATAAACAGGAAAATAAATGTCAGGTAACAATAGGTACTGTAGGGCTTCCCTGGTGGTGCAGTGGTTGGGAGTCCGCCTGCCGATGCAGGGGACATGGGTTCGTGACCCGGTCCGGGAAGATCCCACATGCCGCGGAGCGGCTGGGCCCGTGAGCCATGGCCGCTGAGCCTGCGCGTCCGGAGCCTGTACTCTGCAACGGGAGAGGCCACGACAGTGAGAAGCCCGCGTACCGGGAAAAAAAAAAAAAAAGGTACTGTAAAGAAAACTAAAGCAGATAGTATAAAATTATTTTATTAACCTCTGGACCTTACATATGATGGGTATTATTATTATTGATATTTACTTTATTAATAAAGGTAACTAACCTCAGCTTCTGTATCAAGTCCCAAAATTTCAGTGGTAAATATAAAAGGTGTATTGCTCATTCACATCTCAGTTTATGTTGAATGCGGTATTGAGGAGAGAGTTGAGGGGGATTGGGGTTCCTCAAACTAGGGGCCCTGGCTATTGCCATTTAGTGAAGAAGCCATACCCAGTACGTGACCTCTAAAACTGCTAGAGAAGAGGACCACAGAGAAAGCACGGAAAATGCACACCTAGCGTTACTGCCTCAGGTCAGAAGTGTCCCTTCCCGTCACATACCGTTGGTAAGAGCTAACCACATGGATTCAAGGGGTTAAGAAAGTGTAGCTGAGCTGAATGTCCAGGAAGATGAAACTGGTTTGGGGAGCATCAGGCCAGTCTTTTGCCATATCTGCTGTCTGTCATTGCTAGTGCAATTTACTCAAAGCAATCAGAACATTTTCTACATTTCCCTGATGTCGTCAGGACAAGGAACTCTGAGTTACTTCCTTTTTCCATCACTGCCATATTTATCCTCATCCCCCTGGCAGGGAGTCTCACCTTGGAATTCCTGGACCCCTGTAGGTCTATGGATGGGCTTTGGGGTCCATGAATTCCCTGAGTATCTGTGCACGTGTACATTCTTCTGCAGGGAGAACCCGGGCTCTTAAAGATTTCATATGTGTTATATGATTTCCAAATAGTTAAGAACCTCTAGAGAGAGAATCTTCAATGATTCATAAAGAGAACTAACTGCTATTTCATTCTGTGGCATGTGATACAAACCCAAATGTCCAATGTTTCTTTGGGAACCTTAAATCCAGAGACCCCAAACTGAGCTCATCGCCTCCATGTCTCCTGCCTCATGTCCTCTTCCTCTTCTGTTTCCAAAACCCGGATCTTCACTTCTATTTCCTGTTTCAGTGAGCGGCAGCCGTATCCACCCAGTTTTACCCCTTCTTCCTACCCTCGCCCCCCCCTTCCTCCCCCTCTCCCTCCCTCCCACCAGTACTCAGGGAATCATCCCCTCACACCCCTTGCACATCCAGTCAAGTCCTTTTTGTTCTCGGTACTAGGGTCCCTTTCTTTCAAGTCTGGCTGCAACTACAGTATTCAGGCCTCTCAGGCATCTCTCTCCAGTGCCATCTCCGCAGACTATAAAAGCCCAAATCTGATCATATCACCCCAGACAGAAAAAAAACGTCAGTGCCTCCCATTGCCCTCGGGATAAAGGTCACGTGTCTTGACCCCTGCTAATCTACCCAGCTTTCGCTTTCTTGTCCATCTGTCTCCTCTCTTCATTTCCACACCAGGCATGGAGTTTTATGGGGGTAAAGGTATAACTTGTTCACTTTTGAATCTTTGAGACATAGTATATAAGGGCTATACTTTATTAGGTGCTCCACAAATATTTGTTGAATAAATAAACAAAGGTGTAAATGAGGAAGAAAGAGATGATGTGGTTGCTTCCATATTTGCTGGATATTTTAAAATACTAGTTTAAAGAGGGCTTCAGGGTCATGTGGTCTTATACTTTCACGTGGCAGATGAGGTAATTATGGCACAGAGAGGTGAAGTTACTTATATATGGTGTTTAATTATAGATACAGATCTGCAATTTAGAACTCATCTTCTGATTCTTAGTCCAGTGTTTCCTTTTTCCCCCCTCCTTCCCTCCCTTCCCCCCTCCCTCCCTCTCTCCCTTCCTTCCTTCCTCCCTTCCTTCTTTCCTTTCTGCCTATGCCGTGGTATATGCTCAGAGGAATTCATCCTACTGTCATCACTCATGAAGTCTGTGTTTTTGTTATGCCCACCCCTTCAGCTACCAGATAATCCTGTTGTCTTTAACAGTGACTTCTGTGGCAGTTTTTCTCTCCCAAGGTAGGGAAAGCATCAGGATTGCCTAGATTGCCCATGTATAGGAATGGCATAAATGTGGCCTGCTGGAGTTGGATACTGCCTGATAGCTTACCGAGGAGATTAATTCCTGGCCCCAGTGGTCATCTGTTGAGCCTTCACAATGGATCTCTGAGGATGACGTAAAAGGATTTACTGATTTTTTGAAAGACAATACTAATGTGCATGACATTTACCAACCCTTGTTACTTTAGTTGAAAAAGTCTCCTCTGAACCCCCTCCCCCAAATTTCTTTAGTCTATTTCTGAATCATGTGTATCTTAGTGAAATGGTTGAATCCATTTACCAATGTCACAAAAGGGCTATGTGTATATTTTTATTGAGTAAAATTAATTTTTCATGGCCTTCTTTTTTAGCTGCTGTGTAAGGTTACCCACTTGTACAGCATAACTTCATTTTTAATTAAACATCCTAATATTCCATCATGTGGTTAACTTGGGTTTAGCAGGGTGATTATTTCTTGGATAAACTCAATAAAATGTATTAGAAATCTATGTGCTGAGGTTTAACAGCTCTATCACTGCCATGCTATATTTATTGCACAATTGCTGAACCTCCACAAACATGTGTCTGCTGATGTAATTAATATGCAAAGCTGTCTTATTATACTGAAAGTAAATCTTTCAGTCATGATTTACAGCATAACTCTAAAAGATTTGACAGTCCCCTATAAGTAACTGCTGACTTAAATCAAATTAAGACGCTTATAACTGGGAAAAAGTTGATATCAAATGGCAAAGCTAAAAAAAATACGCTGCAATATCAAAGAAAAGGAAATCAAACATTTTAGTGATAAATGGCTTTGTGTGTATGTGTATGTATGTGTGTAAAATAATGGTTTTCTTGACCACAGATCAAAACATGAGATGAGATTTTAATTATTTACAGTGAGTAATTAAATGAATATAAATTTAAGTTGCATTCCTAAGTGTTTTTGTAGCTTTTTAATATCTGTAGTTTCAAGATGATAAAATGAAGCATGAGACATATGTGAATGTTGTGAATGCTGTGAATGTTGCTTTACGTCCAAGATAACTTCAAATTGGTTGAGGTTGATTGATATTTTAAATTTTGTATTATTACTGTGACAGTATAGGTAGTAAAAATCCTTCAATTCGCTTATAGTAACAAAGTTATTTTGCCAGTAGTATGCATAGTTAGCATATATTATTAATGTCGAACTGTATTACATTTCCTGATATTGTTTAACTAGCATCTTTCATCATTAAAGGAACATATTGGTTTAATTTCATGATCATGTAACTTTTTCTAAAAGGCATATTTTTTAGACACTTACATCATTTTATATCTATTTACATAGACTGAAACAAATTCAGAAACAAAAGAAAAATTTCAAAACATTTCTTCCATAGCATACATACCCTTTTTTTTTAACCAAAATGACTCACAGTGAGATTCCATTACCAAAATGTATATCTTTTTGTGGGAGAAGAGGAGAATTTGAGTAAAACTGTTGAGCTAACATAGTTTAAACAGAAAGAGAAACTTTAAATACTTTAACTTTACCAACAACAGTGATCTTTTTTTAATATTATTCTGAATTCATTTTGCTATAGCTAAACAAATACAAACTCATACAAAAGCCATTTTCTGCCTAAGATGGAGACTCCAATCATATTTGCTGATCTTCAGACTTGGTCTCTAGTCATAAAAGTGAATAAATTACATTTGATGAATGAATGCATAGTAATGAACTTTGGAAGAATTAGGTGTTTAGATCCCAATGTTACTTTTTCCTGTTACCAAATTAAAAACAAAAACTCTCACCAAAAGCTTTTTGACCATACCTACATATGAGTTAACTTAGGTACTTAAGACATGTCTTCTCTTTATGTTGGTGATCCTTGACCTTTTTTTTTTTTTTTTTTTTTTTTTGCGGTACACGGGCCCCTCACTGTTGTGGCTTCTCCCGTTGCGGAGCGCAGGCTCAGCGGCCATGGCTCACGGGCCCAGCCACTCCTCGGCATGTGGGATCTTCCCAGACCGGGGCACGAACCCGTGTCCCCTGCATCGGCAGGCGGACTCTCAACCACTGCGCCACCAGGGAAGCCCCCTTGACCTCTTTTAAATAACCCTTTAATTGCTTAATGTTATGCCAAACCTTGGTTCTCCTTGAAGCATTTAACAGAGTGGTCAAGAACACAAAAATTGAGGTCAGAGCGACATCAGCCTGAGTCTAGCTCTACTGTTGACAAGCTGTGTGATCTTTTCTATGTTACTTCATTTTTTTATGCCTTAATTTTTATGTGTATAAAATGAAGATAATAATATCTACCTCATGGGTTGTTCTGGAGATTAAAAGAAGTAATATAAGCAAGGTGCACAGCACCATGTCTTTGATGTGGTAAGCACTCAAAAAATGATATTTGATGTGAGTATATTACATATTTTAAGTAAAATGTTCATACAGAGCTGTTTGAAGCTTTTAGATGTCCTTAAATTAGCGGTATGTACCCTGAAACGTTATAAAATAAGGGTTAGGAATTAGAAATAATTCTAGTTTTCTTGACTTATTTATAAACCTGCTTTAAGTATAACTTTACTACACTGTAATGGTTTAACATGTTTAGGAATTTGCATTCTTTACATTTACTTATAATTGCTTTATTTTAGTCCTAATGCAAATCTTTAAAAATTAATGTTTTATGGAAATTTGTCTTTGTACTATTCGAAAAGTAGTTAAAAGTTCTCAGTGTTAAATCTCAAAGTCATTCTTCCAAGTCCTTCAGGTTAATTGGAAAAAGATCTTACTCTTTCCATGTATCAGTCATGTATAATAGATAACAACTCTGATGGGGAAATTTTTCAGGCTCTTTTATTTTAAGGCCTACCTAATTAGCACTGGAAATGATGACACGTCATGGAGTTAATGTAAGGGAGAAAAACGTAGGTTTCAAACTGTTAGAAGGCAGGTCTCCAAAAAAGAAAGAAAAAAAAAAAAGCCAAATGGATTACTTGGGAATTTGGAAAAGATCTTCACTTTTGCTTTAAAAGTATTGCTAATTTTTTCAAGGGATCACCCTTGAATATAACTTATATTGTATTATACCCTTGAGTTCCTAGTATTCATATCCCCTCTTCTTCTTTTTATTCAAAGCAAACCAAATAAAGTCACTTTTTAGATTTTTCTTTGATATTATTCTAAAATTAATTAACTGAATACTTAATATTTGAAAAAGCAATTTATGTACATGGTATAAAATTTAAAAGGACAGGGCTTCCCTGGTGGCGCAGTGGTTGAGAGTCCGCCTGCCGATGCAGGGGATGCGGGTTCGTGCCCCGGTCCGGGAGGATCCCACATGCCGCGGAGCAGCTGGGCCCGTGAGCCATGGCCGCTGAGCCTGGGCATCCGGAGCCTGTGCTCCGCAACGGGACAGGCCACAGCAGTGAGAGGCCCGCGTACCGCAAAAAAAAAAAAAAAAAAAAAAGAGTATGCCTTGGAAATCATACTATTGATATATTCTCATTAGACAGAATGATTCAAATAGGAAAGTCAGTGTTACAGGAGCATGCTACCACTCAAATAATAGACTTTTAATTTGTAACTCTGGGGTTGCTAATAAGAATGCACATCTTGGGTACAAGATCTTTCTTTTCCTTTGGGCACCCCCATACTTTGGTTGGGAATGTTCTGCCACTTTCTCCTTCATATAGTCTAAATTTTTTTTTACAGACATAAGCTGATGAATTTCTATTCATTAGTAATATGATAGGGGAGGTACAAACTTGATATCTTGGAGAGACTTTAGAAAGTGGTAAAGACACGAATAGCTATCTGGGACTCAGTCTTCTCTAATTCAGAATATATCTAGGACACATTTTATTTATAGTCAAATTATCTTTGCTTCTTGCATTCCATTTCTTTCTTCTATGTTTTGTTTCTTTCTTCCTGAAGGACCTACCTTAGTACTCTCTTAGAGTGAGTCTATTAATGGCAAACTCTCTTTTTCTAATATGGGCTTTATGCCATTTTCAGTCTTAGGTGAGCTAGGTGTAGAATTCCAGGTCTTTTCTCTAAGCACTGTGAGGGAAGTATTCCACTGCCTTCCTGGCCTCTGAGATTTGTGTTTAGAAGTCTGCTGTCAGTTCAATTGTATCAATCATTCATTTGAAAATACATCTTTTCTTTGAAGATCCTTGGGGTTTGCAGTTTCAGTGCATTATATCTGTATTTTTATTTAACTTGTTTGGGGCTCATTTAGATGATTGACTCTGAGGAGTCATCTCTTTCACCTGTTTTGGAAAACGCTCCATCTTTATGTCCTTGAATATTGCTTCTCTCTCATTCTCTATTCTTTCCTTTTGGACTTCCTATTGGATGTATGTTGGCCATTATCTTTCTATGTTTCTTCAACTTTCTTTAGTATTTTCCATCTCTTTATCTCTCGTGCTGTGACCTTTGTGATTTCTTCATATCTGTCCCCCAGTCTATCAGTTATCTCCTCTCCTCAGCTTTGTCTAATCCTTTGTTAGCTTATCTGCTGAAATTTTTTTAAATAACTATCTTTTTTATTCCTAGGAGTTATATTTTTCAAATCATTTAGTTCTTTTGTTTTTTCCCCTTAGTTCTTATTCATTTCTTGTGGTTTTGATTCCTTCTTTTATGTCTTTAAAACACTTATATTACATTATAATCTTTATCACGTTGCTGTATTGTCTGAAGTTCAGGGGGGTCTAAATCATCTGAAGTTTAGGGGATCTAAATCTGCCTTTTGTTGTGTTTGTTGACTCTTGCCCATGATACAGTGTTGCCTTATGTGGTTGTTTGTTTGTTTCTTTTTAATGTCTGATCTTATCTTCATTGAAGATTTACCTGTGAAACCTGAGGTCTTTTCTCTCCAGAGGCATTTTGAATTTGCTTCTGCAGGTATACCAGGAGTATTGCAATCAATATTTGAGTTAATTTCTTTGCCAAGTGGTATACCACAGAGATGGTATAATTTTAAACCTCAGAACTCTGTAAGAGCAAACATTTCTTCCTCCCCACTGAAGTACAGGCAAAATGGTGTCTTCACCTAATCTCCTGTGCTGGTGAATGTTTTATTTGTGTGTATGTGTGTATGTGTGTTTCTATCCTACACTTAAGCTGAAGGGCAGCCCTTCAAGGATCCTGCTGTCACCATGTGGGCCATAAAATCCAAATCTGGTGTTTAGCTTCTTCTTGTGCCATATAGGAATTTCCATTTTTTAAAATGAGCTCACTTATGAATTTAAAATTATTTTTAAGCCATGTGTTTGTAGAAAGAAGGTTTTAAGTGATGCAGTTTTCAGTATGACTGAAATTGGAAAAAAAGCCACTCATTTTAAACATTAGTGTGATTTTATTGATGCTTAGTGACTCCTGCGAGTTCTGAACTCTGGTTGCTAATAAATCTGCAGACTGTGAGGTGACACTCATGGTGGCAGAATGAAAATGGGGCGGAACACAGGAAGAAACAATTGTAATATGAACAGCTTGATAGAATATACTAGGAACAGAGCTGTGGATGCAGCTTCTTCTTTCTTTTCCCTCAATTCCTGATGCCCCCTGGAGGGTTCATATCCGTGGCTAGTTTCTGTTTCTTCCTTCGTGTAAACTTTCTGGAAGAAGCCGCTGGCGCTTAGGTACAACAAACCCATAACAGTCAGCTTTATCCAGCTGATAAGTGACTCTTCCTTAAGAACTCTCCTAGTTTTTGAGAGAATAAAATATATTCTAGGTAATTTATTTTTAGATTTAAACTAAAATGTGGTGCACAGGGACAGTTTCATATCAAATATATGGGTGTACACTCAAGTTAAAGAAGATGAATCCAATTTGCAAATGACATAGATTGGGGAAGGTAGCTAATATGGCAAAAACAGGACCAAGATTCAAATTTATTCAGATTGTAGGAACAAGAGGATCGAAATAACCCTATGACACTTAACAAACATTTAAAAACACTTCCTGTAGTTGTCCTACTTTCAGCTTTCAAATAAGGACACACTGCTTCTACCAGAGTTTCATTTTTAGATTCTTAATTCTGAGCTCTTACATCCTGGGCCCACATTCATTGTACCCTTTGCCCTACCCTTCGACTGTCTTCTGTTTTTTAGTTGTCCTTTCTGTCCTCCCCCTTTTCCCTATTCCCTCCTACTGGTATATGGGTTCCTTGAGAATAGAAAGGAAACCTACAATTCTGTGTTGCTCATAGGGCTCAGCATCATGTTTTGCATATAGTAGGCATTCAATGAATGTTAATAAAATATAAATACACTCTTGAATTTGGGTTAGAAAAAACAATTGCACGGGATAGAGTTTAACAGTTTCATGGTTTCCTTGACTGCTGATCCAAGTTAAGTATGAGCAAAAGTACAACGTGCTAGCTCTGAAAGAAAATATATACTTAGTCTGTGTTAAGAGAAACAGAGTACACAAAATAATATAAATAATAGTCTCCCTGAATTCTGTATTACTTATTCCATGGTGGAATATCATATTCACTTTGGCCAACAGATTTTAAGAGGTTATTGGCAAATGGGAGTGTGACTAGGGAAAAGTTACCTGAGAGATGAAAGCCTTGGCAGGTATAAGAGGATTGTTGAATAAACCCTATAGGTGTTTAACCAAGAGATGAAAAAAATAAGGAACTTGAAAGATAGCATACAAACTATCCTTAAATACATGGAGAGCTAAACTAGTATGTGAATTTAGGATTTTATGTGTAGCTGTAATGTGAAAAACTAGTAAATTTACCAGAAGACAAGTTTGAGCTCCAAATAAGAAATAGGCTGATCTCAAGAATCATATGAAAGTGGGATGGCCCAGCCTCCATGTTCCGGTAGAGTCTAGATGACCAAACGTTAGAAGCACTTAAGGGCTAGAGGATCTTCACATGGGTCTAGTTGCCCTTGGTTTATTGGAATGATCTAGGACTCTTCTTGTTACAATTTTTCATAACAGTAGTTACTTCAAACTGCATGTCTGAGGGTACTTCCTGAAATAATAAAAAGGCAATGGCCTGATGATTTAGAGTTAAGAGTGGGTTTGGAAGATAGCTCTCTGGGTACAAATCCAGGCTGTGCCACTAACTAACTGTGTGGACTGGGACAAGTTACTGAATTTTTATATGTTTCTGTTTCCTTGTTTTAAAATTGAATGATAATAATAATCCTTATTTTATTGTATTGTTGAGAAGGCTACAGTAGTGAATACATACAAACAGTTACAGCCTTGACTTGGTACATGTTAGTTATTATTATGACCTTACCCCTAATCCCTACAGTAACCCTCTAGAGAAGTTAATATTACCAGATGAGGAAAGTAAGATTCAGAAAGATTAAGTAATTTTTTTCTGGGCTGTATAGCCAGTAAAGTAGGGAAATAAGGAATCATGCCCAGGGCTGATCAAATTAAAATAATCTGTGACCTCTACTGCACCTTAAAGATGATTAAATGCCTTTGAAAGTGGCAACAAACTTTGTGGAATACAGGTGCCAAATTATCTAAATTAAACATTTATTAAGTTCCTGGGCACACATATGAAGATGCAGAAAGTAAAAGTCGGGTTTTTTTTGCTCTTGGGAGTTTATATCTCTGTCTAATGCACAGGGGAGCATTTTACCTAAATGACAGGGAAAGAACAGGTGGAAACAACAATAATAGTATACCTTTTACGTGATTGCTAACTACTAATCTTGTCTGATATGGTAACCCCAGAAGAAATTGCTCTCAAGAAGAGTGAATTCTGGAGCTGTAACCTGGCAGTTGTAATTTACAGGGGAAAGCTTCATGATAAACACCTATTGGTGGGGCCTGGAAGGCAAGCAAACAGCTGATTAGATGTGTGAAAAGTGCAATCTAAACAGTTAGACAGGCTTTTTATTGCCAATTTTCTCAATATTCAGTCTGAAGGTAATTATAAGCCTGAAAAAGAGTGAACTTCCACCTCTTGTTTAATCAAAAGCCTTATTAACAAAACAAGTTAAAGGAATTCTTTGATAGTCTTTTAAGATGTGGAACTCTTTCCACTCCTTCTTAGATGAGGTGTTTTCATTTGCTTTGAGAAACCTTCAAAATATAAATCACTCACTCAAGTATGTTTTTTTCTTCAGATTTTAAAAGGCTCAACCCCAGTCTTAAAATGAACCTACTTTTTTCCTTTTTTATATAGAGCCAAGAATATTTTTACTACTTATTATTCTATTTTATTTACTTATTATTATATTATATTATATTAATAATATTAATATATCATTTACTTATTAATATATATTATTAATAATAATAATATATTATTAATAATAATATTATTATATATTATTATATATTTACTTATTATTATTTATTATTATTTATTATTATTTATTTACTTATTATTCTATTTTTGTGTGTGTGTGATACGCGGGCCTCTCACTGTTGTGGCCTCTCCCGTTGCTGGAGCACAGGCTCCAGATGTGCAGGCTCAGCGGCCATGGCTCACGGGCCCAGCCGCTTCGCGGCATGTGGGATCTTCCCGGACCGGGGCATGAACCCGTGTCCCCTGCATCGGCACAACCACTGCACCACCAGAGAAGCCCCACTACTTATTATTCTTGTTAAAAACGTTTAATTCAAGGAAAATAAAATCAGTTAATTGCAACTGTATTTCTTTTTGCTTGAAAGTCAGTCAGCCCGATGGATTATGTAAACATGACAACTTATTCATTACTATCTTCCTGGTTTTGACCATTTATAACAAAAAGAAATTAATTAAAACACAGAGACCTATAAACAGTCCTGAATAGCCAAGAATCAAAAGTAAGTTTCATATGGTAGTTCTATTTTTAGTTTTTTAAGAAACCTGCATACTTTTCTCCATAGTGGCTGTATCAGTTTACCATATGACCCAGCAATCCCACTACTGGGCATATACCCTGAGAAAACCATAATTCAAAAACAGTCATGTACCACAATGTTCACTGCAGCTCTATTTACAATAGCCAGGACATGGAAGCAACCTCAGTGTCCATCGACAGATGAATGGGTAAAGAAGATGTGGCACATATATACAATGGAATATTACTCAGCCATAAAAAGAACTGAAATTGAGTTATTTGTAGTGAGGTGGATGGACCTAGAGTCTGTCATACAGAGTGAAGTAAGTCAGAAAGAGAAAGACAAATACCGTATGCTAACACATATATATGGAATCTAAAAAAGAAAAAAATGGTTCTGAAGAACCTAGGGGCAGGACAGGAATAAAGATGCAGATGTAGAGAATGGACTTGAGGGCACGGGGAGGGGGAAGGGTAAGCTGGGACAAAGTGAGAGAGTGGCATGGACATATATACACTACCAAATGTAAAGTAGATAGCTAGTGGGAAGCAGCCACATAGCACAGGGAGATCAGCTCGGTGCTTTGTGACCACCTAGAGGGGTGGGATAGGGAGGGTGGGAGGGAGACGCAAGAGGGAGGGGATATGGGGATATATGTATATGTATAGCTGATTTACTTTGTTATAAGCAGAAACTAACACACCATTGTAAAGCAATTATGCTCCAATAAAGATGTTGAAAAAAAAAAGTTTCATATTACAGGATGTCAAAACCTTTACTCAGTGAATGTTGGGAAGGGGACTCTTTCCATAAGTCACAAAACTTAATTACAAACCAAAGGGTGCTGAATCTCTGTTACACAGATAATTTTGTACCCCACACTGAGTGAGAGGTAATATTTAGTAAGTGTCTAAAATCAATTAGATTAGAGTCAATCAACTAATTTTAGCTTATGTAGGAGCAGAATGGGGAGAATTATCAGAATTTGTTGAAATTATTAATAAATATTAATACCATATTATCTAAGATCAAATCTTTACCTTCAAGTTGACATTCCTAAAGGCAAATAGAAGGGAGATGTTTGTTGTACACTTGCTGTGCTCATTTACCTTAGACTTTGCCCCACTACTGGAATGTCTCTTTTGGAAATCGAATATAACTTCTTAATCACTGTCTCTGAAGTGTTCAAGTTTCTTTACCTTCCTGCACCACATTCTTTCAGACAACCCCTTTTATTGGTTTCCTTGACATGACATTTTCTTCAGACTGTCATACACCTGCTGTACACCTCTAGACTGTTGTCACACCTACAACCTTATGTTGTAGGTATCGTGACTCACATTTTGGGGGAAAAGATAGAGAAGTAAGTGAATTGCCCAAGGTGACATAGCTATTCAATTGAGGAGCTTGGAGTTAAACACAGGATGACCTAAATCTAAAGCCCATCAGCAAATGCTGCACTGTACCGCCACTTGACAGCCCTCACACACGTGAGCTCTCACTCCTTTCCTGCCTGACTGCCTTTGTTTGCAGTTTTTTTTCCTTCTTCTCATCTCCTGAATGTGGAGATTAAATTACACACTTGATCTCTTTCTTAACACTGTCTCCTTTGTGGAGCTCGTCTACCCTCACGTCTTCAAAAGGAATCATCCTGTCCAGACACCTCCACAGCTTAACTCCCACACCTCAGGGGGCTACTATCTCTTTCTACTTGGACATTTTGCACTACACAGCAGCTCGCTTCCCTTGTGTTACCTGGCTCCTGAATGCTTTCCTTCCTCCGTATTAGAATCAC
Organism: Orcinus orca; assembly: GCF_937001465.1. Lineage (NCBI taxonomy): Eukaryota > Metazoa > Chordata > Mammalia > Artiodactyla > Delphinidae > Orcinus > Orcinus orca. Next base: position 35,701,029 of record NC_064569.1, on the reverse strand, counting down.
CTTGGCCTGAAAAACCACCCATCTCCTTTCATTTCCTTCATTCCCCTAAAGCAACACCAATAATCTGTAGTAGAATTTTAACCAGAGTTTTGAGCGTAAAGGCTGAGGTCTGAATAGGAACAAAGCAAAGGCCAGAAACCAAAATCACATAGAGATCCCATTTTTCTGAAAATGCTTTGACTGTTTCTTGCCTGGGTCAGAGGCAAATTTCTCTTAAGCCAATAAAGCTTAAGCTCTACTTATCTGACCGTGCTTCCTTCTTTCAAGGTCTTAGGAAGAGCCCTAGCCATGTGCTCACCTGGTCATATATTTTTGTAAAATTAGCAATAGTTGTATATATCTTGGTAATCTCTTTTTTCTTAAGGGACCCTCAGAATTATAAAGGCTTCTGGTCCCCAGATTCATTCCTACAGAGTAATTCTTCCCAGGCAGGATATCTCCTACTCTAAAGCCCTGGCATCATACTTCTATTGTCTCTAGATCCTTCTTTTTCCTGAGACCCTTATCCTCTCTTTGTAGCTCTCAATTTAAACCTTTAAATCCCTCTCTCTCTCCCTCTCCCTCTCTCTCTCTCTCCCCGCCCCCCCACCCCCTTTCCTCTCCCCGTGCTCTGGGAGAAGGGAGCAGTGCCTTTCATACCCAAAGGGGTCATCACCATATTTTCCTAAAGCAAGACTTTTTCCTCTGTTATGACATGTGCCACTGTCCTATGATGTAAAAACTATTTCAATTATTATTTTGAACTGCCTGTTAAAATTTCCTGACACATCAGCTAGTCATTATTGAAAACTTACCATATGCCAAACATTGTGCTAATTGCTTTACATTGATTAACTCTATTTAATCATAAAAACAATACTCTGAGGTATGTGTAATTATTTCCATGATCATTTTAAAAACCAATGCTTAATGAGGTTAAATAATGCTTCCAAGGTCACCATAGCAGGCATATGGTAGGCTCTCGATCTAATTAGTTACACCCGGCCCCAGACATGCACTCATCACCTCTTCTTCATTTTACCATCCAAGTATCACTATTTTGTGAAACTCTCCTTGATTTGTCCAACCGGAAGAATTCTTGCCCTCCTCTCAACAACCATGTTAGTGCCAATTTTATTTTACTTCCCTCATATTACCTCGTACTGTTATTAGTCTTAAAGCACAAGAACATTACCTTAAACTTTTAGGGAGTTTCAGTGATTCATGGAAATCAACCCAGTAATTTATGGATTTGCTTTTATGACTAAAAAACATTTCTGTTTTATTGAGATAAAGGAGATGACTATTATGAAATTCATAAGTATGCTACTTTAAAAAATTCTTTTGAAAAGGGAAATCATTTAATACCTTAAGCAGAATATTACTTATATGGCTTACATCCCTTAAGTGATGAACCTGGGCTGCATTATAGAAAATGTATACTTGTGTCGTTCAGGGACTTGAAAATGCAGTGTGTCATCTTTCCTAGTGGGTGATGTTGGCTGTAACAAGGAGTTGGGGGCGTCTGTTAAAAGAAAGCAGTTGGGGCTTCCCTGGTGGCGCAGTGGTTGAGAGTCCGCCTGCCGATGCGGGGGACGCGGGTTCGTGCCCCGGTCTGGGAAGATCCCACATGCCATGGAGCGGCTGGGCCCGTGAGCCATGGCCGCTGAGCCCGCGCGTCCAGAGCCTGTGCTCCGCAACGGGAGAGGCCACAACAGTGAGAGGCCCGCGTACCGCAAAAAAAAAAAAAAAAAAAGCAGTTATTCTTAGTTGATAGGGGAAACAACTACAAGCCTAATCAATGACTTACTAATAATAGCTGTCACCTGATTCTGATGAATTTGGCTACTGACATATGCACAAAAAGGATAAATCAGTACTTATGGATTGGATTGGGGCGAGTATATTTTAAACTATGAGTTATGAGTTGAGTGGGCATTAATGTGACTCAACGAGGGGAGCAGGAAGAGAAGGAGGCAGGGATACTTTCTCAAATGGAATGGGTATAAGAAGAAGGTGAGACCGAAAGTTGACACCAATCATTTGAGCAACAGGTAAGGTACGTATGTAGTGGGTTGGAGCCAGTTGGCAATTTCCAGAAAAAGAACGGGTCTGTGCAAAGTTTCTGTGAGGAGGACATCAACAGGCATTCTGAAGAAATTTGGGTTTGCTTTTGTTGTTACAAACAAAATCAAGAATAGTACTTAAGAGGAACCTTAATGGAAGTACTTTTTTAGCAAGTATTGCTTAAAAGTCGAGCTTCTCTGGACTTGAAAAGACTGCCTGGAGCAAACTTGTTCATCTTCCTCTTTGAATTTAAATGTCATAAAAGGAATATTTTGGTGTCCAGTGGTTCGTTTTTCACTGAACTGACTGAGAGGAATGAACACAAACTCAGAGGTTCCAAAATGTAGGCAGCCTAACATCACGGTCAAAAGTGTACCTAAATGTAAGGCCAGACACGATAAAACTCTTAGAGGAAAACATAGGCAGAACACTCTATGACATAAATCACAGCAAGATCCTTTTTGACCCACCTCCTAGAGAAATGGAAATAAAAACAAAAACAAACAAATGGGAACTAATGAAACTTCAAAGCTTTTGCCCAGCAAAGGAAACCATAAACAAGACCAAAAGACAACCCTCAGAATGGGAGAAGATATTTGCAAATGAAGCAACTGACAAAGGATTAATCTCCAAAATTTATAAGCAGCTCATGCAGCTCAATAACAAAAAAGCAAACAACCCAATCCAAAAATGGGCAGAAGACCTAAATAGACATTTCTCCAGAGAAGATATACAGACTGCCAACAAACACATGAAAGGATGCTCAACATCATTAATCATTAGAGAAATGCAAATCAAAACTACAATGAGACATCATCTCATACCAGTCAGAATGGCCATCATCAAAAAATCTAGAAACAATAAATGCTGGAGAGGGTGTGGAGAAAAGGGAACACTCTTGCACTGCTGGTGGGAATGTGAATTGGTACAGCCACTATGGAGAACAGTATGGAGGTTCCTTAAAAAACTACAAATAGAACTACCATATGACTCAGCAATCCCACTACTGGGCATATACCCTGAGAAAACCATAATTCAAAAAGAGTCATGTACCACAATGTTCATTGCAGCTCTATTTACAATGGCCCGGAGATGGAAACAACCTAAGTGTCCATCATCGGATGAATGGATAAAGAAGATGTGGCACATATATACAATGGAATATTACTCAGACATAAAAAGAAATGAAATTGAGCTTATTTGTAATGAGGTGGACGGACCTAGAGTCCGTCATACAGAGTGAAGTAAGTCAGAAAGAGAAAGACAAATACCGTATGCTAACACATATATATGGAATTTAAGAAAAAAAATGTCATGAAGAACCTAGGGGTAAGACAGGAATAAAGACACAGACCTACTAGGGAATGGACTTGAGGATATGGGGAGGGAGAAGGGTAAGCTGTGACAAAGCGAGAGAGTGGCATGGACATATATACACTACCAAACGTAAAATAGGTAGCTAATGGGAAGCAGCCGCATAGCACAGGGAGATCAGCTCGGTGCTTTGTGACCACCTAGAGGGGTGGGATAGGGAGGGTGGGAGGGAGGGAGACACAAGAGGGAAGAGATACAGGAACATATGTGTATGTATGACTGATTCGCTTTGTTGTAAAGCAGAAACTAACACACCATTGTAAAGCAATTATACTCCAATAAAGGTGTAAAAAAAAAAAAAGAAAGTGTAAGCTTTGGAGTCAGGATGCTGGAGTTCACTCTCCCGGGTCCACCACTTAAGGCTGTGTGGTAGTTGAGTGAGTGACTGCATCCTTCTTAATCTCAGCTTCCTCCTTTGTAAGAAAGAGTTAGCCAGGTATCCTTATGGTGGTTATGAGTATTAAGTGAGCTAATTCTATTGAAATTAACTGAGTGAAAGCATAGAGACAGAAACTTGATTAGATGCTATCAGGGAGTGAGGGGAGGGGGAAATAGGGAGTTATTGCCTGAAGGGTACAGAGTTTGTGTTTGGGGTGATGAATCATTCTGGAAATAGATAGTGGTGATAATGGCACAACACTGTGGACTTAATTCATGCCACTGAGCTGTAGACTTAAAAATGGTTAAAACTGAAAATTTTGTGTCATATAACATCTACACAATAAAACAAACAAAAAAGAAAGCTTATGAATGATGACTGTCACTTAGGCTCAGATTCTTTTCTTCTGATTCTAATTCCAGGAAACACATTTTACATAATTCCAGGTCTAACATACTGACTCTTTCATTGTCACCTCTGGTGTTCTGTGATCTAAAAGGGAAGATCCTCAAGGTAGTGTGCCCTCCGAGGGGTCCCCTAAGGGGGCTGGGAGCTCATCTCGGCAGTCTTGGGGCCCCTAGGGCACAGGGTCAGGAAAGAAGCACTTGCACTAACAGATCCCCACAGCTTCAGCGGTGGAGCATGGTTTGGGAGCTTTTTCCTGATGCCTCACGAGGAGTGACGAGGCTCGATGAGACTAACTCAGTTATGGTGCTTATCAGTCACCACCAGTTGTGCCAGCTATTTTCCTTTCCACTTCATCTAGGTCAAGCAGTCAAACACATGGATTCCAGATTTAAACCAACTCTTACAGAATCATAAACATTGTTCATCATTTTAGAAACAGAAGGTTTTACTAATTTAGCAGTAGACTGGTGACCACCAGGGGGCTCATTATATGATCCATAAAAATCAAGAAACACTAGACCCAGACAGGACATTTTTCCTTGAGATTTCTTCCAACTAATTGATGGATTATAGAGAATCTAGTGTTATTACATAAACACATCTCTTTTGCTACATTGAAATTACTTAAAAATAAAATCTGATACTTACTTGACACATAGGGTTAGGTTACATGACGTCAGAAGTTCTTTTTGACTCTGATTCTATGACTCGTACCCACCCAGCATAACTAGTCATGAAAAGAAAAGTGCTATTTCAAATCGTTTCCTTTACCAAGCTATGCAAATGTATATGAAATAATACATGTGATAATTTTGTAATGTAATATGCACTTACTGAGTTTAAATGATTATTAAACTTGTTATTTTTAAGCTGCTATTGTTTGTCAGTAATAATTATGATAATTATTTTAGTTTCATTTCATTCTGATTAGAGGTAACTGTGTATGTAATTTTAAAATGTTCAAGTCCATACATCACTCAACAGCTAGTGTTTTAGATTAGAGATAGTTGTTATTTGTATTGCATGTGAGGTGGATACACTTTTAGTCCCTTAACATATATGTACTGAGCTCCTGCTTTGTGCAGGGCACTGGTCTAGGTACTGGGAATATGGTGGGGAAAGAAACTGGGCAACATCCTTGCTCTCATAAAGCCTATGTCAACCTCCTCAAAACATAACCCTTATATCTAAATAATTTAGTTGCTAATATGCTATAGAACAAAATGGGGGAAAATTAGCTACTTCAATGTGTCTGGTATTGTACATGACATAGAAACCCTGTGAAATAATTTTCATTATCCCTATTTTAGAAGAGAAGAAATTGCCTTAAGACACTTGCAAGACAAGTTAAACTGTAGCATTTCTTATCAGGCTATTTGGTAAATTCTATATAATTACTTTAAATATCTTTGCAAAACGGGGGAGAAATTTCAGAATTAGAGGGGTACATAGGTAATCCTAGTCTTAGCAGAGCCTATGAGAATGATAATTCATTATAACAATTAACAGCAATAAAATAAATTCTCATTTTAAGAAAATTTACATATATGACACATAAACAAGTCTGTATATCTATCTATCTATCTATCTAGTCTCTCTTCAAAGTCCATTGCTTCTACCCCACTCACTACAGCAGTGGTTTCAATCAGAGGTGATTTTGTCCCCTGCAGAATGTATGGCAATGTCTGAAGACATTTTTCATAGTCATAATTGGGGAGGTGGGGATGCTACTGGTATCGTGTGACTAAAGGCCAAGGATGTTGCTACCATGCTACACTGCACAGGACAGAGCCCCATAGCAAAGTGGCACTGGACTTAAGGTTAAAAACCCTACGTTAGAGGGAACAACTATTAGCTGTTTGGTGTGTTTATACACACCTGAACATACACACTCTCATGGTGTGCAAATGGGATAATATTGTACTTATTACCCCATGATTTGTTATTTCTACTTACTACAAGTTGGCGGTCTTTCAGTGAGTACATTTAGTTCTGTCTCATTCCGGAAGACTGCAGAGCATTTACTATGTATGTGTAAATGTATCATAACTTAATTAACTCTTCTCATATGAATAGACATTTAGGTTGCTTTCTTTTTTTTGTTTCTTTTTGCTATTTCAAATGGCTGCAGTGAACATCCTCATATGCACATTTTTGTACAAACATGACAGCATTTTTCTAGGACTATTTCCTCGAAGTAAAACTGCAAAGTCAAATTGTATGAACATTGAAAAATTTGGTAGGTATCACCAACCCCTCCAGAAAGGATGTGCCCAAGTTATAGTCCCACCGATTGTCTATGAGAATGACAGGAATATTTTCAACTTGGCAACTGTGTTTACTAAAAAGGAATATAACATAAGCAAATAAAATTGTGCTTGATTTCAAGAATGTGTGGACAGATGAAGCCACAAAAGCCCAATAAGCTGTATCAAAGACATAATAATGGTCACTAGAAAGTAGACTGTGATGATCACAGAAATCACTGTTACACAAGCAATAACAGTGAGAGGACTAAGCCCATAGCAGGTGTATCCACTGTCCACACTGTGCTGGAAAATTTACCAAAGAGCTAATGGATTCTGGCTGCCTTGTTAATATGATCCAATGTGTCATCTGCCTTCACCTAACTAACTGCCTGGTAGCGGGAGGAACAGCAGTTGTCCACAGGATTTATATCTACTTAGCTTTTCAGTAAGGCAGAGGAAAAATAAACCAGAAAAGGTGTCATCCACTGAGATCATTAGAAAAGGGACCATGAATAAATGAATTCTAAGAACAAGATGTTGTCTAAAAATGGAAGAGGTGAAACCTGTATTAAATAATCCCTTCCCCTAACCTTTCCCCAAAAAACAACTGTATAAATAAGGCCCGGATATATAATATAGGAATAATACTCAAGCCACTACTTTTCATGTGAAACTGAAAGAGCTGGTTATAGAGCATGATAGATTTGTTGGCTGAAAGAGTGTTGTGTAACACGGGATCTGGAGTTGCATGCCTGCTTTATCAGCACATCTTAATGAAATCTCTGTCATTTGTGTGACGTTTGTCACATCTTGCTCTGTCATTAGGCTATTTGTCCTGTAAGACGGTCACTCCGACTGGTCACCTGGGAATAGGCTCTGAGGTGACAGTGTTAGAAGTAGAGACTTCCTCTCCTCATGGAGCTTACATTTTCAGAGGGGAAACACACATTTAAAAGTCAATTACATAGTTATTTAAGTATCTTTGTGATAAGAATTGAAGGTGCTATGAAAAGATATAACAGGGCACCTGACCTAGTCTAGGGGGTGAGTGCGGAAGGCATCCTTCAAGTGGCATCTGAGCCAAAACAGAGAAACCACCCTACTTGTACCTTTGAACACTTGTAACAGTTTGTATCACACTTAGGGTACATGTCATATATTTCCTAGTGTTTTCATCTATTTCAAGAACTACACCCTCCTATAGAATGAACTTCCTAAAGAAAACTAATAATATTGTAAATCTTTGTCTTTTCATTAACAATTAGCATAGTTCATGACACAATGAAAAAGCCTAATCAGTAGTTTCATTCGTTTATTCATTTGTTTTACTCAGCGAGCAATGCCTAAGATGTGCTCGTTACTATCCTAGGCCCCCAGGAGATAGTAGTGACCAGGATGACAAGGTCATGCTCTCCCAAGGTTTCCATTTTGGTGGGGATCCAGACAAACATATGTATAAATAAATGATATGTGATGTGATATACCATAAAGAAAATCAATAGACTAATGTGGTAGAGTATGAATATTAGTGGTTAGAAAAATCTTTTTTAAAGAAGGGGGATTTAAGTTTTGAATTTATGCCATCAAACTGTACAACCCGTCCCCTTACCCCAGGCTTCCCGATTGTTCACCTCCTCTCCAGCACAAGTGACCAAAGGGAATGCAGCGCTACCATTCCCTAGAATGTTCCTTTTCCACCCTCCAGAATAACTGCTTCATGCCCACTTCTGTCTCATCAACCTTCACCTATCCCCTACTAGTAATGACCTTACCTTTAACTTCCTTGGTTCCAAAATGAAAAGGAGGAATTAGCCTTGAAAAGATTTGGAAAAAATGGTAGCATACAATTGTTTTGTAATTCTTTCTTCACACCCTTTCTCAAAAGTGGCTGCTTTAGCATTGTGTTTATGTAGCATGAGCTTAAATTTTTTTGTTGAATTGAATTTTTAAAATTCCAGCCATAATTGGATACTTTTCTTTTCAATATTTACATGTTTAGGCCCTCATTTGACCTTACTTCTTCTTTCACCCAAATTCAAAACTTCCAACATATTTCTAAGACCTCTATGTTCAAGTTAAATCATATTTGCAATCATATTTTTCAATTGACTGTTATTACCTTGTTACAATCTCACAGGGAAAATGGCTCCAAGGCATTTAGGAATCCTAACTTTCACTTCAAAAAGAACTCTGAATTTTTTTTAAAAATGTGTATTTTATTCTTTCAAACGGTCTATAAAAAAACATGTAGTTAAAATGAACCAATTAAAGGTTTCACACATACTTTTTTTTAAGTATTAAAACTTACTTTGTAACTTTCCTAAGACTCATTCCATGGTATTATCTCCCTCAATCTGTGGGTTGATTGTCAGTGTTTAAACAACTATAAAGACATTGTTCCAGATATTTAGAAGAGTGTCTTACAATAATATCTTTAATGAACAGATGACTTCTCAGTTATGACTCAAGTTATAACCCTTCATTAGTTTATTCTGCCTTCAGTATATCAAGTGGGCGATGTAGATTGTAAAGTGGAAATGCCTTTTTGCTTTTAAATTAAATTGTCATAAGATGAAGAGTACTAACTACTTTCCTTCTAATTAAAACCTAAGAACACAAGAGTAGCTGTCCATTAGTGATACATTGGTGAGTAAAGACTGGTGGCTTTAAGTATAGGTTTTAGTCTAGAACTACTAGAAATTTTTATTTATTCACTGAGAAACCTGAAATTATATGCATATGGAAATCACCTAAAATAGAAATGGAATTACTTACATAATTGACTAAAGCCCTCAGAAGTTGAAATATAAATTGTCCTATGCAAATGTTTAAATCTTTTAAAAAATTTGTCTCAAAATGAGGTTTACCTATAAATATTTTACCATATTGACCATTTTTGCAATAATACTGTTTTCTATACTGACTTAAGAAACATTGCAGTAATTTAAAACTCAAACTCTTTTTACTTATAGGGCATTTGTTAGATGAGATGAGATGAAATATATAGGTCACAAACAGTAAAACGTCCTGAGGTTTCCCTATAATGATTTTTGGAATTTAAAGCAACTTTCCAGAAATGTAGCCAATCTAGGCCTTCTAATTTTTGTTTCCAATATTAGTATATGGATATGTCCAGATAAGAATTTATATCTTAAAAATGGGAAGCGGTCTAAAATGGCCTAGAGAAGTAAATTTGCTTTTGGCTCAAGAGTGAATTGGTTTTTCTTGTGATTTCTGGAGAATAATAATAAATTCATGCACTGAGATCACTATGGTATCAGTCATTGGACAATAGATTTTTAAAAAATCATTTATACGTTTAATTATGCATAGTGTCCATATCTTATTACTGTAGATATTAAAAGTTGAGCATGGAATGCTTTGTGAGTATTGGCAGACAATCCATGAGGTTGACTCTACTTTGCATTCTCAAGGTGAACCAGTTTCTGTGGAACTTCAGAAGATACACCAGAGGTCAGTTTATTTTGAAGGGTAGGTGCATGTTTTGTGAGGAGAAGAAGATGTGGAGGAGAGCATCTGAGGTCCATGGAATGGCATCTGTCCTACGTCTGTCCCTTTAGAGGACTTTGTGCCATTTCTGTGGTGCATTTCTGTCCGAGCTGCCCATCTGTGAAGCAAGACTGTGAGGGGAGTTGGCTGCCCCTTACTCCCAACTCAATCTCAACAGATACCTCCTCTGTTTTTCCCTTAAATCAATGTGGATCTTCACAAAACTATTCCCTGTTCTGATGAACCCGTAACAGAAGAATGACATTATGCAGTTAAGAAGGTTATGTCTAATTCAAATTTATCCTTAATTTGAAGTGGGTACAAAATTCATTCAAAATGACTTTTAGACAGGTTCCCTCTCTAAACACATACCATTGTAGCACATTTTAAATCCAATCATTACCATTCCAAGAACCATCCCAAGAACTCATTTCTTGGTTCCAAAAAGCCTTCCAGATAGCTTAAATAATCCTATAAAATTATTCCATGAAAATGAAGTTGTTATAAATATTTGAATATGGCTTAACAGTTTCATAGAGCTAAGGAATACATTATGTCTTTTAACTCTCTCAGAAAGCCCTATCCTTATGACAGAGACTCCCCATTCTAGAGGTGAAGTAATTTAGGCTTAAAGAGTTAATGGATTTTTTTTTTCTGGTCTTCCACAACCAGAAATTGGCAGGACCAGGAAATAAAGTATTGTCTTCTGAGTCTAAATGTGCCTTAAAAAACAACTTACTCTGTAGATTTAATGCTGTGATAAAGAACAATTTAACTGTGTTAAACTAAACAGTGTTAAAACTAAACTCATATTTAAAGGAGGCAGTACTAAAGAATTCCATATTATGTAGTAAGGCATCTAAATTGCTGGGGATATAAATTTTCAAGTTAACATCTTATAGGACCTAACAGAATATGGTTCCACTCAAAATCAGTTTACTTCAGCTGTTTGAAAGTGCTTGATGAACAGGTATGAGGCCAGCCAGGGTGCTACGCTTGTTTCAGAATAAAATGGTTACTTTTATGCCTTTCGGCACAGTAACTGAGGGTCTCTGGTGAATACTTTCCCGTGCACCTTAGCAGATTCAAAATTAATTTTTGAAAACAAAAAAAGTCTTAGCTATGAGTAGCCCCATTGTACACCTGCAAGAGTAAGTAAACTCTGTGAGCTAATTCAAACTTCTGATTTTTCACTAAAACTTGTCAAGTTGGTCATCCATTTACTTGAATCTAAAGGAATATGTTCTCTCTTTAATTACTAAACAAAATAATAGCATTTCAGGGACTAATCAGAAAATTAAAATTGGGAGTGATTTTGATCTAACACTTGACAAAAGCTGGTTTAAAACCTCTGATACCTTTAGAGCATGATAATCATAATCAAATCTCAAAATCCATTCCTCTTGGTTTTCTGAGCCCCATCTCTGTACAAACAAACAAAGCAACACCTCTGAGAAAGGTCTTTACTAAGTTACGGTTGAACTTAGGAAAGAGAGAAGGTAGGCATTTGAAAACTTTTTCTGTTTCTTTGCAAATCAATAATAAAACATTGACCATCACCTTAAGACATTTCGCTTATAAATTACTCTTAGAATTCAAACCAGGGGAAAAGTTTGTTTCTTTAGGAAAACTTGTATGTACCATTTTGCTGGATGTTAAAAACCCTCCATCTTTCCAGTTGTGACTTTGTTGCCAGGAGGCTCACTTGCTGACCCCTGGTGCCTCTTACTCTCTCTTGGGAGTTTTTTGCTACCTTCATTTTAAATTAGTTATATACCCTTTGGGAAGTAAGCAAGATATTAATTAAATAGACCCATGTATCTGAATTTTGAATAGAATCAAACCAAGATCTAGAAGAAAGTAGAATAGCCTTCTTATGCAGTACTCTCATTGCTTTTAAGGAATTTTCTTATTTCTCTTAATGGGTCTTTTCATATCCTTAGGCCTTTTTCTATCTTGATCAATTTTTTTACTTTAAATTTATTTTCAAAATTGAAACTTTATATTGTTTTCTTTTACCTATACCTGAAATACTGTATGAGAAGATGGGGTTTTTGTTGTTGTTGTTGATTTTTTATATATTTAAATATATATCGTATTTTTATATATTTAAAATTAGATTGCTATGTTATGTTTACAATGTTTATAAAAGGAAAGGTGTGGCTCCTTGAAGGAAGTTAGTAAAGAAAAAAATACTGGTAAAGTAGAGGTTTAGAGAAGAGGAACCAAGTATAAAGTAGTAGAATCAAAGAGAATTATGGCTTCAAATAATACTTTAATTCACACATCTATACTTAAGGGAAAATATTTGGTACTGCAGGGTATTCAAAATAAGTGCAGCCCAGCTCTTGTCTCTAAGGAGTTTAAAATTCAGTAGAGGGAATTGAAAATACACAAATTACTATAGCACATGGAGAAATCAAAAGATTCAAAAAATAGTAATTTCCTCCAGTTGGTGAGATCTGGGCCGAATTCAAAAATGCATTTTGATTAGGTCAGTTTCTATGTTAAGGGTCAAGGGAAATAGGGTAACTCATATAAATGGCATGATCAAAGGTGCACCCGTTCAGCTGGAGCTGGTTTTAAGAGAAGGCAGGCTCTCAGGGTAACCAGAAGAAAAGCATCTATCAGAAATGATGATGATAGTGATGGGGAGAGAGACAGTGAGGATGTAGTCATTCAACCCACACTTGTTATTAGGATAGGCACTGTGATGTAATGATGGAAAAGGCTCACTGCCTGCCCTCAAGGAGTGCTTGGTTTAAGGAGCACAGAGGTCTGACCAAACAACCCTCTGATAATTCAGAGGTCTGACTCTACTTAGTCCTACAGAGGGTGTAGGCTGCCGCACTGCGCAGCTGCACAGACCGCTTCCACATCATGTCTGGGGGAGGCAGGAGGATATGACTTACTCAGGGATACCAGAAATGCTCCACTGAGGCGAGTGGGCTGAACTGAGCTCTAAAGAAAGGGTAAAAGTTCAGTAAGTGAAGTGGGGAGAAGAGTGTTCCGTGCAGAGGAAACAGCATGTACAAAGCGCCTGTGATGGGGGCAATGAGGCGTATTTGAAGAATGGAAAGGAGGTCAACGTGCCTGGAGCACAGAGGCCAGGGAGAGCCTGCTGTGATATGAGGCTTTTGAGGAAGGAAGAGGCCAAACTATGAGGGCTGTGGGTCCTTAATATTTTGGTCTTTATCCTCCAACCAAAGAAAAACCATTCAATGTTTTAAATGAGGTCAGAGTTTTAATTACTCAGAGAAGAAATTGGAAGGAAGAGTGCAAAGAAGAGTTAGGCAGCTACTCAAGAGAGATGTGCTAATAATGGAGAAAATGAAAACGTATCGAGCTCTAACTGTGTAGCAGGCAGTATGCTGAGTGCCTTATGTGCATTATCGAGAACTTGCCTGGATACTTGTGGTGCTCTGTCAAAGTAAGTTCATGTTTCCATTTCCTCTTCAGTCCCAGTGCATTAAGCAAGCACAATGCAGTTCTACTAAGATGTTAGCCAAGATACTGGAGCCAAAGGGATGACCAAAAGGCAGCACCACAGACCGAGGCTTTATCTCGTGACATTTCCTTATAAATTACTCTTCTACTTCGTATCTCTCTGATGCCACATGTAGGCAGATGTCAGTGCTTTGTAGCAAAGATACAGCTAATCAGGAAGTCCAGATGCTTCCAAGGCTCTAAGAACCAAAGCTGCTAGGAGTTTGTAGAATTATCGGCCTGTAAATACCTGACTGAAAGTGAATCCTTGGGCTTCCCTGGTGGCTCAGTGGTTAAGAGTCCACCTGCCAATGCAGGGGACATGGGTTCGAGCCCTGGTCTGGGAAGATCCCACACGCTGCAGAGCCACTAAGCCTGTGTGCCACAACTACTGAGCCTGTGCTCTAGAGCCCGAGAGCCACAACTACTGAAGCCCGTGCGACTAGAGCCCATGCTCCTCAGCAAGAGAAGCCACCGCAATGAGAAGCCCGTGCACCGTAATGAAGAGTAGCCCCTGCTCGCCACAACTAGAGAAAGCCCATGCGCAGCAATGAAGACCCAATGCAACCAAAAATAAATAAATAAATACATAAAATTTATTTTTTAAATAAAGGAAGAAGAAAGTGAATCCTCAAACTTCAATTATTCAGATATCCCTATTTACTTAAAACTCGTAAGTTTTAAGTAAGGTAAAAAGTTATTTAGAATGTTAGCTAATAAGATGATACTCAGTTGTGCTCATTAATTTCTATTTATTTTCTTGAGTTATTTGTTTATTAAATATTTGCTCTAGCGACTACTATGTACAAGGCACCGTATCAACACTGAGGATACAACAGCGAAAAAAATAGGTGACAATTCCTGCCTGTGTGGAGCTTAGGTTGTAGGGAGGGAACGCAAACCATGAAAAAGATATGTAAATATAGCATGTAGTATGTTAGACGAGACTACATAGCAAACAAGATATGCCTTATAACTTATCCTGTCTTTAGACTATGGTATAGTTTGAATCCTATAATATATATTTCGTAGTGAGAAAATTAAAGCAGATTGGGAGGAGTGTCAAGTATAGGTCCATTTGGAGGTTGCGATTTTAGATGTCTGAGGAAGGCTTCACTGAGTCGGTGGCATCATCATAAATACCTAAAGGAGATGAGGGAGCCAGCCATGCCAATATATGGGGCAAGAATATTCTTGGCAGAAGGAACATCATTGCAAAATCTCTGAAGTATTAGTATCTCTTGATTCAAATGGTATTTTCCCATTTCCCACAAATGCTAACAATCAGATTTGTAATATTTCATAAAAAGTTATATTGTCACCGAATAAGATTAAGTGGCTTTTTTGCTTTATCTTTTCAAATTCCATTTAATGTGGCATACAAGATATTTACTGGTTTTTGTTACAAGATATGTTATGTTTTAAAAGTTTCCTCTAAGGTTAAAAAAGAGGACGATTATAAAAATAAGTGTTTGTTGTAGATATTTAAACTGTATTTTTCAATGTAAAACAATATTGATAAAGTCCTTGATGTTAAAGATAAACTTATTACCCCGCCTCCAGATTTTTGTTTATTTTTATTTTATACACTTTCTTTGTTTCTTTACTTGTATTAATTTTCATTCTTTAAATTGAAGTATTGTAGACTTACAGTATTATATTCGTTTCAGGTGTACAGCATAGTGACTCAATATTTTTACATGTGATCACCACTTTAAGTCTTGTTACCCTCTGTCACCATACAAAGTTATGACAAGAGGAACTGTATTCAATATCTTGTAACAGCCAGCAATGGAAAAGAATCTGAAAAAGAATAGATATATACATGTATAACTGAATCACCTTGCTGTACACCTGAAACATTGTAAATCAACTATATTTCAACAAAAATCTTTACAAATTTTAAAAAGGTATGACAAGATATATTTGCACAGCTTCTTCTACATATGTAATCACACAGCATAATTGACTGGGTGTACTTTTTAAATGAATAAATGCCTTCCTTTGGCCAAAATTGTTTTGCTGGAGATATATTTGTCTTACAAGGAACCATGTGCTTCTCACTAAGGGGTAGAAATGCTAAAGTAACTTGTGCACTTAGATTACTGAGTTCAGGTCAGTCCTCCTTCTGCTGCCAGCCTGGCCTGCTGGCATCTGTACCGCCCAGCTCCGGTTCAGCGTAACCAAGCCCTCTAGCCCTCACTCCACACATAGCTGCTAACCTCACCGCACGCTCAGCTGTCCCTTTTCCGGTCTCTGCAGAGTCACTCTCAGGGCACAGGTGACGTGGAGGTGGCCAGGAATTTATGATTCCATTTAAAAAGCTGACTAGACCATGACATGATAGAGATTTCCAAAGAACACTTTCAAAAACCATTTCTCATGTGGCTCTTCCATGGGTGGTTTGGGGGGCAGAGTTGCTGGTTCTTGAATTGGTGCTTCTCCATCAACCCTATGGGGAGGTGGCTGGCTCCCGCTGCTGGATGTGATGATGTCTTTTCCCGCTTTTGTGGGCCTCAGCAAACTTCCCTTCAACAGGAAAGAAAGCATTTACCTGATACCCGATTACTCTGCTAGTCTAGCTATTGTCTTGGGAGTATTGGAGGGTGACATCTGGGGTGTCAGGAGCTTCTGTGAGCCACTCAAGCCATGACAAGTTGATGACTTTCCAGTGTAGCGGCAATCAGTCATGTGACCGACGTGAGGAGTGAACTTGGGACGTGGGCTTGGTATTCCACCCTTGCTCGTGTGGAAATGAGCAGAAAGGTCAGCAGATGGCCACTGAAGATATTCAAAGTCTAGATGAGGCTTTTGCCATTTGGAAGTGAGCCAAGATGGATGAATGACTTTGCACCTATTCATCTGAGGAATTTTAAAATGATAATCCCAAGGGAACAGAACTAGTCCTACACTTGACTAAGTCCGGGTTCCTGGGTGGAATAAAACAATCACATTTTCTGAGGTTTTGAGGAGTTGGTGAAGATTTCATTTTTTTTTCCTTCAAGCCAGTTAACAGCCTTCACTTTTGTCTCGGTTATGAAGGGCCCACTTAATTCACTAGCATAATTCCATACTTTGGAGATATACTAAGTGATCTCATCGGCAGCTTTGAGTATTTATAAATTTATTTATTTATAACATCTTTGTTGGAGTGTAATTGCTTTACAATGGTGTGTTTCTGCTCTATAACAAAGTGAATTAACCATGCGTATACACATATCCCCATATCTCCTCCCCCTTGCCTTTCCCTCCCACCCTCCCTATCCCACCCCTCTAGTTGCACACAAAGAACACAGCTGATCTCCCTGTGCTATGTGGCTGCTTCCCACTAGCTATCTATTTTACATTTGGTGGTGTATATATGTCCATGCCACTCTCTCACTTCGTCTCATCATACCCTACCCCTTCCCCGTGTCCTCAAGTCCATTCTCTACGTCTGTGTCTTTATTCCTGTCCTGCCCCTAGTTTCTTCAGAACCATTTTTTTCCTTTTTAGATTCCATATCTATGTGTTAACATATGGTATTTGTTTTTCTCTTTCTGACTTACTTCACTCTGTATGACAGTCTCTAGGTCCATCCACCTCACTACTAATAACTCAGTTTCGTGTCTTTTTATGGTGGAGTAATATTCCATTGTATATATATGCCACATCTTCTTTATGCATTCATCTGTCAATGGACACTGAGGTTGCTTCCATGTCCTGGCTATTGTAAATAGAGCTGCAATGAACATTGTGGTACATGACTGTTTTTGAATTATGGTTTTCTCAGGAAATATGCCCAGTAGTGGGATTGCTGGGTCATATGCTAGTTTTATTTTTAGTTCTTAAAGAACCTCCATACTGTTCTCCATAGTGGCTGTATCAATATACATTCCCACCAACAGTGCAGGAGGGTTCCCTTTTCTCCACACCTTCTCCAGCATTTATTGTTTCTAGATTTTTTGATGATGGCCATTCTGACCGGTATGAGGTGATATACCTCACTGAGGTTTTGATCTTCATTTCTCTAATGATTAGTGATATTGAGCATCCTTTAATGTGTTTCTTGGCAATCTGTATATCTTCTCTGGAGAAATGTCTGTTTAGGTCTTCTGCCCATTTTTGGATTGGGTTGTTTGTTTTTTTGTTATTGAGTTACATGAGCTGCTTATAAATTTTGGAGATTAATCCTTTGTCAGTTGCTTCATTTGCAAATATTTTCTCCCATTCTGAGGGTTGTCTTTTGGTCTTGTTTATGGTTTTCTTGGCTGTGCAAAAACTTTGAAGTTTCATTAGGTCCCATTTGTTATTTTTGATTTTATTTCCATTTCTCTACGAGGTGGGTCAAAAAGGATCTTGCTGTGATTTATATCATAGAGTGTACTGCCTATGTTTTCCTCTAAGAGTTTGATAGTGTCTGGCCTTACATTTAGGTCTTTAATCCATTTTGAGTTTACTTTTGTGTATCGTGTTACGGAGTGTTCTAATTTCATTCTTTTACATGTAGCTGTCCAGTTTTCCCAGCACCACTTATTGAAGAGACTGTCTCTTCTCCATTGTTTATTCTTGCCTCGTTTATCAAAGATAAGGTGACCATATGTGCATGGGTTTGTCTCTGGGCTTTCTATCCTGTTCCATTGATCTATAGTTCTGATTTTGTGCCAGTACCATACTGTCTTGATAACTGTAGCTTTGTAGTATAATCTGAAGTCCAAAAGCCAGATTCCTCCAGCTCTGTTTTTCTTTCTCAAGATTGCTTTGGCTATTTGGGGTCTTTTGTGTTTCCATACAAATTGTGAAATTTCTTGTTTTAGCTCTATGAAAAATGCCTTTGGTAGTTTTATAGGGATTGCATTGAATCTGTAGATTGCTTTTGGTACTAGAGTCATTTTCACAATGTTGATTCTTCCAATCCAAGAACATGGTATATCTCTCCATCTGTTTGTATCATCTTTAATTTCTTTCATCAGTGTCTTATAATTTTGCATACAGGTCTTTTGTCTCCTTAGGTAGGTTTATTCCTAGGTATTTTATTCTTTTTGTTGCAATGGTAAATGGCAGTGTTTCCTTAATTTCTCTTTCAGATTTTTCATCATTACTGTATAGGAACACAAGAGATTTCTGTGCATTAATTTTGTAGCCTGCTACTTTACCAAATTCATTTCTGGTGGCGTCTTTAGGATTCTCTATGTATAGTATCATGTCATCTGCAGACAGTGACAGTTTTACTTCTTCTTTTCTGATTTGGATTCCTTTTATTTCTTTTTCTTCTCTGATTGCTGTGGCTAAAACTTCCAAAACTATGTTGAATAATAGTGGTGAGAGTGGGCAACCTTGTTTTGTTCCTGATCTTAGTGGGAACGGTTTCAGTTTTTCACTATTGAGAGTGATGTTGCCTGTGGGTTTGTCACATATAGCCTTTATTAAGTTGAGGTAAGTTCCCTCTATGCCTACTTTCTGGAGGATTTTTATCATAAATGAGTGTTGAATTTTGTCAGAAGCTTTTTCTGCATCTATTGAGATGATCATATGGTTTTTCTCCTTCAACTTGTTAATATGGTTTATCACATTGATTGATTTGCATATATTGAAGAATCCTTGCATTCCTGGGATAATCCCACTTGATCATGGTGTATGATCCTTTTAATGTGCTGTTGGATTCTGTTTTGTAGTATTTTATGGAGGATTTTTTCATGTGTATTCATCAGTGATATTGGCCTGTAGTTTTCTTTTTTTGTGACATCTTTGTCTGGTTTTGGTACCTGGGTGATGGTGGCCTCGTAGAATGAGTTTGGGAGCGTTCCTCCTTCTGCTTTATTTTGGAAGAGTTTGAGATGGATAAGTGTTAGCTCTTCTCTGAATGTTTGATCGAATACGTCTGTGAAGCCATCTGGTCCTGGGCTTTTGTTTGCTGGAAGATTTTTAATCACAGTTTCATTTTCAGTGCTTGTGATTGGTCTATTCATATTTTCTGTTTCTTCCTGGTTCAGTCTCGGAAGGTTGTGCTTTTCTAATGATTTGTCCATTTATTCCAGGTTGTCCATTTTATTGGCATATAGCTGCTTGTAGTAGTCTCTTAGGATGCTTTGTATTTCTGCAGTGTCAGTTGTTACTTCTTTTTCATTTCTAAGTCTATTGATTTGAGTCTTCTCCCTTTTTTTCTTGATGAGCCTGGCTAATGGTTTTTCAATTTTGTTTATCTCTCAAAAAACCAACTTTTAGGTTTTTTTCATCTTTGCTGTCATTTCCTTCGTTTCTTTTCCATTTATTTCTGATCTAATTTTTATGATTTCTTTCCTTCTGCTAACTTTGGGGGTTTTTTGTTCTTCTTTCTCTAATTGCTTTAGGTGTAAGGTTAGGTTGCTTATTTGAGATGTTTCTTGTTTCTTGAGGTAGGATGGTATTGTTATATACTTCCCTCTTACGACGGCTTTTGCTGCATCCCATAGTTTTTGCGTCATCGTGTTTTCATTGTCATTTGTTTCTAGGTATTTTTTATTTCCTGTTTTATTTCTTCAGTGATCTGTTGGTTATTTAGTAATGTATTGTTTAGCCTCCATGTGTTTGTAGTTTTTACAGATTTTTTTCCTGTAATTGATATATACTCTCATAGTGTTGGGGTCGGAAAAGATAATTGATACGATTTCAATTTTCTTAAATTTACCAAGGCTTGATTTGTGACCCAATATATGGTCTTTCTGGAGAATGTTCTGTGAGCATTTGAGAAGAAAGTGTATTCTGTTGTTTTTGGATGTAAAGTCCTATGTATATCAATTAAGTCCATCTTGTTTAATGTATCATTTAAAGCTTGTATTTCCTTATTTATTTTCATTTCGGATGATCTGTCCATTGGTGAAAGTGGGGTGTTAAAGTCCCCTATTATTATTGTGTTACTGTTTATTTCCCCTTTTATGGCTGTTAAAATTTGCCTTGTTTTGAGGTACTCCTGTGTTGGGTGCATAAATTTTTACAATTGTTATATCTTCTTCTTGGATGGTACCCCATAATCATTATGTAGTGTCCTTCTTTGTCTCTTGTAACATTCTTTATTTTAAAGTCTATTTTGTCTGATACGAGAATTGCGACTCCAGCTTCTTTTGATTTCCATTTGCTTGGAATATCTTTTTCCATCCCCTCACTTTCAGTCCGTATGTGTCCCTAGGTCTGAAGTGGGTCTCTCGTAGACAACATACATACGGGTCTTGTTTTTGTATCCATTCAGCCAGTCTGTGTCTTTTGTTTGGAGCATTTAAATCCATTTACATTTAAGGTAGTTATCGATATGTATGTTCCTATTGCCATTTTCTTAATTGTTTTGGGTTTGTTATTGTAGGTCTTTTCCTTCTCTTGTGTTTCCTGCCTAGAGAAGTTCCTTTAGCATTTGTTGTAAAGCTGGTTTGGTGGTGCTGAATTCTCTTAGCTTTTGCTTTTCTGTAAAGGTTTTAATTCTCCTTTGAGTCTGAACGAGCTTCTTGCTGGGTAGAGTAATATTGGCTGTAGGTTTTTCCCTTTCATCACTTTAAATATGTCCTACCACACCCTTCTGGCTTGCAGAGTTTCTGCTGAGAAATCAGCTGTTAACCTTATGGGGATTCCCTTGTATGCTATTTGTTGCTTTTCCCTTGAAGCTTTTAATATTTTTTCTTTGTGTTTAATTTTTGGTAGTTTGATCATTATGTGTCTTGGAGTGTTTCTCCTTGGATATTTCCTGTATGGGACCCTCTGCACTTCCTGGACTTGATTGCCTATTTCCTTTCCCATATTAGGGAAATTTTCAACTATAATCTCTTCAAATATTTTCTCAGTCCCTTTCTTTTTCTCTTCTTTGTCTGGGACCCCTATAATTCAAATGTTGGTGTGTTTAATGTTTTCCCAGAGGCCTCTGAGACTGTCCTCCATTCTTTTCATTCTCTTTTCTTTACTCTGCTCTCTGGTAGTTATTTCCACTATTTTACCTTCCAGGTCACTTATCCATTCGTTTGCCTCAGTTATTCTGCTATTCATTCCTTCTATAGAATTTTTAATTTAATTTATTGTGTTGTTCATCATTGTTTGTTTGCTCTTTAGTTCTTCTAGGTCCTTGTTAAACGTTTCTATCATTTTCTCCATTCTACTTCCAAGATTTTATATCATCTTTGCTATCATTACTCTGAATTCTTTTTCAGGTATACTGCCTATTTCCTCTTCATTTGTTTGGTCTTGTGGGTTTTTACTTTGCTCTTTCATCTGCTGTGTATTTCTCTGTCTTCTTATTTTGCTTAACTTACTGTGTTTGGGGTCTCCTTTCTGCAGGCTGCAGATTCATAGTGCCCATTGTTTTTCATGGCTGCCCCCAGTGGGTTAGGTTGGGTCAGTGGGTTGTGTAGGCTTCCTGGTAGAGGGCACTAGGGTCTGTGTTCTGGTGGATGAGGCTGGATCTTGTCTTTCTGGTGGGCAGTACCGTGTCTGGTGGTGTGTTTTGGGGTGTCTGTGAACTTATTATGATTTTAGGCAACCTCTCTGCTAATGAGTGGGAGTGTGTTCCTGTCTTGCTAGATGTTTGGCATAGGATGTCCAGCACTGTAGCTTGCTGGTCGTTGAGTGGGGCTGGGTCTTAGCGTTGATATGGAGATCTCTGGGAGAGCGTTAGCTGTTTGATATTATGTGGGGCCAGGAGGGCTCCAGTGGACAAATGTCCTGAAGTTGGCTTTCCCACCTCAGAGGCACAGGCCTGACACCCAGCTGAAGCACCAAGACCCTGTCAGCCACACAGCTCAGAAGAAAAGGGAGATTAAAAAAAAAGAATGAAAAAATAAAATAATTAAAATAAAAAACTATATTATTAAAAATAAAAAAATTAATAAGTAATGAAATTAAAAGAAAGAAAGAAGAGAGCAACCAAACCAATAAACAAATCCACCAATGATAACAAGCACTATAAAGTATACTAAAAAAAAATAATAATAACTGACAGAACCTTAGGACAAATGGAAAAGCAAAGCTTACAGACCAAATCACACAAAGAAACATACACATATACAGTCACAAAAAGAGAAAAAGGAAAAAAAATATATAAATTTTAAAAAAGGAAGAGAGCCACCAAATCAATAAACAAATGTACCAATGATAGTAAACTCTAAATACTAAACTAAGATAAACATAAAGCCAGAAACAAATTAGATGCAGAAAGGAAGCCACAAGTCCACAGTTGCTCCCAAGGTCCACCGCCTCAATTTTGGGATGATTCGTTGTCTATTCAGGTATTTTACAGATGCAGGGTACCTCAAGTTGATTGTGGAGATTTAATCCGCTGCTCCTGAGGCTGCTGGGAGAGATTTCCCTTTCTCTTCTTTGTTCGCACAGCTCCCCCGGCTCAGCTTTGGATTTGGCTCCGCCTGTGCGTGTAGGTTGCCTGAGGGTGTCTGTTCCGCGCTCAGACAGGACGGGGTTAAAGTAGCAGCTGATTAGGGCGCTCTGGCTCACTCAGGCCGTGGGGAGGGAGGGGTATGGATGCGGGGAGAGCCTGCGGTGGCAGAGGCCGGCGTGACGTTGCAACAGCCGTGTGTTCTCCCGGGGAAGTTGTCCCTGGATCACGGGACCCTGGTAGTGGTGGGCTGCACAGGTTCCCAGGAGGGGAGGTGTGGATAGTGATCTGTGCTTGTGCACAGGCTTCTTGGTGGCTGCAGCAGCAACCTTAGCATCTCATGCCGTCCTCTAATGTCTGCGCTGATAGCCACAGCTCGCGCCCATCTCTGCAGCTCGTTTTGGCGGTGCTCTGAATCCCCTCTCCTCACGCACCCCGAAACAGTGGTCTCTTGCCTCTTAGGCAGGTCCAGACTTTTTGCCGGACTCCCTCCTGGCTATCTGTGGCACACTAGCCCCCTTCAGGCTGTGTTCACACGCAGCCAACCCCAGTCCTCTCCCTGCGCTCCGACCGAAGCCCGATCCTCAGCTCCCAGCCCCGCCCGCCCCGGCGGGTGAGCAGGCAAGCCTCTCGGGCTGGTGAGTGCCGGTCAGCACTGTTCCTCTGTGCGGAAATCCCTCTGCTTTGCCCTCCGCACCCCTGTGGCTTCGCTCTTCTCTGCGGCTCCGAAGCTTCCCCACCCCCACCCCCACCTCCGCCCGCGAAGGGGCTTCCTAGTGTGTGGAAACGTTTCCTCCTTCACAGCTCCCTGCTAGAGGTGCACATCCCATCCCTGTTCTTTTGTGTCTGTTTTTTTCTTTTGCCCTACCCAGGTACGTGGGGAGTTTCTTGCCTTTTGGGAAATCTGAGGTCTTCTGCCAGCGTTCAGTAGGTGTTCTGTAGCAGTTGTTCTACATGTAGTTGTATTTTTGATGTATTCGTGGGAAGGAAGGTAATCTCCACGTCTTACTCCTCTGTCATCTTGAAGGTCCTTCTATACATTTTCAAAGTTTGTGAAATTTAAGTTTTTTTGTAACCATAACTTGCACAGATTTTTCAGATGGTAAAAGTATGAGGAAACAAATAAACAAAACTCTGGTTACGTAAAAGTAAAGTACTAGGGATTGCATGTTTAGGGGAGAACTCTCTTAGTGGGTAGTGCTTGAACCAAGACTGGAAGGTTCCCAAGATGGTGGCCAAGCAAAGATCTGAGTGGAGAGTGTGTCTGTGTGAACATTCTGTATCATATTTCCTAGAAAATGGTGTGGTCTTCCTGTGTATAATTAAAATCTTTCTTCATTGTGAAGACCTATATTAAATATTTTTAAACAGGTTTCCTCTTGCCTATATTAGGGTCTCTATTTCAGAGACCCCAGTTACCCTTAGCTGAATTATGTTTGCCAGTCTTCCATATCTATTAGCTTCATCCTAAAGACTTAAATCTTCTTTTTCTTTCCAACTATATTTTCTATGAATATGACAAACTTTCTTTTAAGTTGGAAACTTTATTTTAAGCCATGTATGTTTCATTCTTTCTGTTTCTAATATGCATTACGTCGGTAGAGATGTTGTTTTGGTCTTCAATTTTATTTCCTTTAGGCTTGCAATTTTCCTTTTCTATTTTGTTTTTCTACTGTCTCATTTTATAAAGCTTTTTTTAAATCAATATATTCCTATTAAGTGCTGTGGAAAATTTCCTTCTCTTTTAAGGTTATGCATTTCCCTAGGCTGATTTTTTTCTTTCTGTGCTGTATGGTATTGAGTGTTTTCCATAGTTTTTGTGCATTGGATTCAATTCCCTTTCCTCATATTTTACTCACACTTGGACAGTTTGGTCCAGATTTTCTATTTGACTTCTTTCCACGCCATCTGAGAACTGTTTGCTGTGCCTTCCTTGGTTGTGGTTTAAGGACTCTGTATTTTGAGTTCTATCCATAATTTTCTCTGGCTTTGAGGGCCTGTTAGGCTGAGGGGAGAGCTCGGCCCTGGGAGTGATATCTGAGCTTCACCTTCACTTCTCGGATTTCATAAAATGTTTGGTGTCAGCGTTCAATCCATGAAGTCAGAGAACTGTCCCATTTCTATAGAGATTCGCCCTCAGGCTTTGCGTCAGCCCCTCATTCTATGCGTCACTTTGGTACTTTCCTCTTCGAGAATCAGTCCTGTCCTGCACATCTATTTCAACCTGGTTTTCCCCTGCTGCTGTTTCTCCCACTCCCTAAACAGAAGAGAGAAGCCACTTAGTTTTCCTCTTGCCAGATCTGAGAGTATTATTGAGAATCTCAGAATCTGGTCTATTCTCTCACATGGCTTCTGGGAAATGGGATGGGAAAAGGAATTTGGTCATGTCACAATGGCTGCAGTCGGCTGCAGAAACTTAATGTTTCTTTAGGTAAGCCATTGCACTGTGCCCTTCTGCTTGGTTAGTTATTTGTGGTGATTTTTGTTGTGGTTGTTGCTAAAATCTGTGCTGTTGTCCATTCTACCATCTAAACAGTAAATCTCCCATCACCCTTATATTACTGTAGCTCTTTCATTTACCTGTATATAAACAGACTCAAAACCAAACAACACTGAAACATAGTTGTCCAAAAGATATCTTAAAACAGATGAATATTAAAGCTTTCTATATTGTCTAAAAAAAAATTCCTAGTGTTTTCTAATTAGCTGAGCTTTGTGTTTGTTATATTTCTTAAGAAAATCAAATTATTATTATCAAAATTAGCAAACATTTGAGTCATTTGATCTTAAAAGTATTAGATATAAATAAAACATGTAATGATGGGCTTGGAATAATAATATTTCTTTAAAGAAAGGAAGAAAATACGAAATGGCAATCATGACCCATCCAGAGTTATTTCTGTTTTGAGCTATGTGCTGTTTTACTAGTAATATTAAAAAGTCCATAACACTTTTGTTACGGTCTCCCTTTCTTTCTCTCCCTTTTTTAAAAATAAAGTTATTTATTTATTTATTTTTGGCTGTGTTGGGTCTTCATTGCTGCATGCGGGCTTTCTCTAGTTGGGGCGAGCAGGGACTACTCTTTGTTGCAGTGCGCAGGCTTCTCATTGCAGTGGCTTCTCTTGTTGTGGAGCACGGGCTCTAGGCATGCGGGCTTCAGTAGTTGTGGCATGCGGGCTCAGAAGTTGTAGCTCGTGCGCTCTAGAGCGCAGGCTCAGTAGTTGTGGAGCACGGGCCCCATGGCACGTGGGATCTTCCCAGACCAGGGCTCGAACCTGTGTCCCCTGCATTGGCAGGCGAATACTTAACCACTGCGCCAACCAGGGAAGTCCCGTCTTTCTCTTTTTCTTGTTATGTTTATTGTTCATGTGGGTGGCTGTAATCTACATACTCCAACTATGAAATTTTTATGGTTGATACTGAGCCATAAGTTCCTACTAAAATACAGTTGAAAACTTGGAAGCTGTTTTAGACCTGAGCCAGGAGAAAAGACATTGTGTCATCAACTTTTTGTGCAGTTTATTTTTCTTATAGTCATGGGGCCCCCAAAAATATTTGTAAGTCTGAGAGTAAGAACTCATATTCCATGTATTGTGCTGAAATGCTTCAAAACTCATTTTGGTATCTTAATAAAGATATTTACCAAATATGGAAAATTAACTTATTCATTTATCTGGTAAATATTTATTGAATGCTTACCATGTGGCAGGAGCTCTTCTGAAGACTGGAGATCCTCTGATGAACAAGCTAAAATCCCTCCCCTTATATAGCTTTACTTCAGAATGAAGGAAATGGACAATCTGTGAAAAAATAAATAATTACCTGATTGTGTTCTTAGTAAGCATTCTCAAATTTAACCACTTATCCTTCAAACTCAGCCATTGCTGATCTGAGATCAGAGACAGTATATCAATGTATCAGTGCAGGCTAATTGTTTGCTTGTGCCTGAATTGTGTATTCTGAGTGACAGACCTATATACCCTGGGCTAAGCCAAAAAGGCACCACTATGCATAAAAATATAGAGAGAGGGGAGACTGAATAGCTGAAACTCTTTAAAGATTGCCCCACTTACTACTCTACCATCTAAAAAGGGGACACGATTGTAAGGACTATTTAAAGGCTGACCTCCATGGTGGATTTTCCTCTTGCTGCTAAAATTGCCTTTGTTCACTCAGCTGTTTTCAGAATACTCTTTGTAAGATCCCACCTGGCTTTTCTCTCTTAAGATATAAAGTATATGCTGTGCTTCGAGCCTATTAATAAAGCACAATAGGGTTGTTGTGACCTTGATTCCTTGGGGGTGAAGAACCCCAGTGGGATTGTCAGTGCAGCTTCCACAGCTAGCTTGAAATGTTAGCTGTCCTTACGAGGCAAGAAGGCAGTACTACACATTTTGCTACATTTGGTTTGGACAAAATACATGTCTGTCCAGTTCTTCAGATGACATATAGTGACATTCACTAATTGACACCATATTCACGGGCTACAGGTAACAATTTTGAAATGTCTGAGATGTGGGAGAATGAAGCAATTTAAGTTCCAAGGACAATTTGGCAGGGAGATAAATAGAGCATTACCATTTTAAAGAGACAGTCCTTATACAAGATAGAGAATCAGGATGTAACTTTTGGGGCCAGCCCTCAAAATTACAGTTGTGTTCTGTCATTCAGTATACATATTTTTTTAGTTTAAGTTTTAATGGGCATTGACATACTTCATGGCAATGATACCAATAGGAAAATACATTGCGTACAAGTTTTTTTAAAAAAAGACGGAAACATACAACTAATTCTCATGCCTAATTAAGTGTTCTGAATTATCAGCTTCGATTGTCACAAGAGTCATCTCCTTTGATAGTATTGGCCACCTAATAGGAGACTGTTACCATCCCAGTTGTCTGTGGGCCTGTGATTGATCAATTTTTGACAACAAAGAAATGTTAACAGGGCTATATGGCGAAGCAGTCACTGGAAAAATCCCTTTCACAATGTTTCTACTTAATTGTGAGCATCACCATTGCCACGCGTGATATAGCAACACAGTTAAATTTCCTTTTGCTCACATTCAGTGGGACCTATGGGGGTGTGCAGAAATCATTGGGGGATCAGGAGCCTGGAAAATTACATACTCGAAGAATTAATGAACTATAATTCCATATTACGTTCTCGATCACATTGTGCTTCCTTTTCATTAATAGAACTAAATTGGTTTTCCATAGACAGGGTACTTTTAAAAAATGCAATCATGCTTTTGCTCAGATAAAAAAATGCTACCTGCTTTGCAGATGAGGCTTGTTCTATCATGAAACTTATCAGTAGGAAATTTATAGGGAAGAACTTATCTGCTGTGTTAACTCAACCTGTTGTAGTGCCTTGAAATTGGTCTTTAAATCCCTGGCTGGAAACTGTGACTGATTTCTTAGTCCTTGTTCTTTTTAAGGAGAAAAATGTTTTTGGGTTATATAGTGCTACCTAATAGAGTGATAATCAAAGGCTTCTCTGAATACAATGAATGTCTTCTCATAAAAATTTTCATAAATCAAAATTTTAGTATCTTAATAAGTGTATCAGTAGCTTCATATTATTTCTGGATCCCAAGTCATAAAAGCCTTTGGACATAATGTTCAAATTATATCAAACTGAAATCTAAACATAATGTTAACAATCTTTAGCCAGGTCTAAAACAGAGCCATTTATAAATTCAAATTAAGATTATTTTCAGTGTATGTGGCAGTGATTAGTTTAGCTAAAGAAAGGAGTTCATCACGGTAGGCATATTGTAGATACTGCTTTCTAATTAACGGGCTAGCTATATTACAGTGTGCTTTACGTACACACACACATACACACAGTCATGCACATGCGTGCACTATAGTTCAGAATTACAAATGACTGTGTGGCAGTCTAACCTTGTGAAAGCGAATTCTATCAGTGTTTATGTGTCAAAAACAATTACATTAATTTCTAGTAATGTTGCTATTATTATGTACACATCCCTCAAGTTCTAGCTTTTAAGAATCAGTTTATATTTCTTTTCTAGGTGATTCTCTTTTAAGTATTACAGCAATGATATGATGAACTGTGAAAGTATAGAATATAATACCTTATTCTAGATGAATCGGCTCCAAAGCCTTTTATGCTTCCATGCTCTCACTATTGTGTTTCATTTCCATGATATCAAATCTCAAATCAAAATTCAGTCTGAATAGAACTAAAGCATTGAAAATATGGGAATAACACAATTACATGAAAACTAAGACGTAGTTTTTGTTATAAAGTAAGCCACAATGTAGAATCAAATTATTTAAGATTGGTTCCTAATTATATGATTATGTTGTAGTCTTTCATGAAATTGTAATAGGTATGAGCCTTTCACTTTTACCAAGCATTTATCAAGCAAATGTAGCTCAGTACACATACTGAGCTACATTTCCTGCCACCAAGTCACTTAGTTTGCAGTCATATATCAAATCAAATCCCTTTCCTTTTCAACCTTCCTTTCATCCATAAAACTTTTAATGACCCCCGTCTTGCCATTCAGGCCAACTACGCCCGATATAAATACCTTTCCTGTTTACTTCTGTAAGTATTTAGTATTCAAATCTTTATTTTTTGATCAGTGTGATTTTATAGGTTTACTTGTGTGCATTATGTGTGTACTTGGATGTCCCTTTCCAATTTAAAAATTCTCAAATACATTTTGCTAGCTTGGCCACCTTTCCTTATTAAATGGCTGTAAAATTGTGGGAAAATCCTCAACTGTGAAGGAACGTGACAGGTACCTTACAAGATAATTGTGAAAATTAAATTAGGTAACATATTATACACAGAACATAGTGCTGAGCACATAGTAGGCATATTTAGGCATCCTTCTCATTTCTATGGCCTTTGTCCTTTTCTTTCTTGCTCCTTGTTCTAATTCATCCTATATCTAGTCCACTTTTAGCCACCTGAAGGGCCTTGATATGATTTCACTTCAGGATGATGTATTGCTTGACTCTCTTCCCCCCGCCACCCCCCCCCACCCCCGCCATTCCTGTGACTAGTTCATTGAGTCAGACTCTCTCCTGGAGTATTGTGACAGTGGCTAATTGGTGTCTGTGCCTGATTCACATGTGTGCCTGTCTGCCCCCTGCTGCCCTTCCAATCTCTTTTCCACACTGCTGTCAGAATGCTCTTTCTAAAGCATTATTGATGATGTTGGATCCTGGCCTAAAACTTTTCAATGGTTTCTGAGTAATGCTACGATAAAGATCAAGCTGTTTGATGTGGCCTTTTAGCACCTTCATGCTCTGACCTCCGCTTGCTTCTTCAGCCTTGTGTCTTGCTGTTTCCCTCATTCTACCCCCAAGACACATACATGTGCTCATGAGCACAAACACACACACCAGCCAAGTGGTCCTCACAGAAGCCAGGTTTTTCTCTAGCTTCTTGGCCTTAATATGTTTCTGTCTTTTGCCATCTGTCTTCTCCTGTCTAACTCCTTTGTATTTTTTTACTTCAACTTAGATATGTCCTCCTCTGGGAAGCCTTCTGGGGCCCCAGTGTTCAAACTGGGAACTATTTTTAAGTGGCTCCACATATCCTAAGATTCTTACACCATAGCACATAATACCCAGCATTGTAAGTACCTATTTGATCATCCCTCACTCTATTAAACTGATAAACTTCATGAGGACCATGTCTACATAATTCACAGTTGTATTTCCAACACTCAGTATAGGGCCGAGCACAGAACAGGCACCAAATAACTTTTTTTTTCTCTCTTAAAAAACACATTTTTAAAAAAAAAAACAAAACACATTTTTTTCCTGTAAAAAAGGGCTGGAACAGGCACTAGGCATTTCATACACTATCAAGATGGGCCTAGCTCAGAGCAAATGGGCCACTCTGTGTATCTTAGGTAGGCCCATTTAGACCCAGGAAAGATATTCCTGTACCGAACGTAATGATGTGGAAATCAAGAAAAAGAAAACCTTAGGATAAATGCAATATGAATAAATGTCACATAATTAAAATGCCTGCAATTAATGCCTTTAAGTAAATTAAAATGCCTTTTAATTTTAAAAAGGCATTTAAAATGCCTTTAATTTTTTAAAAATGCCTATTTTTTCTTTTATATTTCTAGGCTATGTTCAGGTACTAGCCAAGATCATCATTTCCTTTCTCCCTTACTTTGGTCTTTCTTCTAATACTGTTTCCTCTCTTCTTCACTTTTCCATTACCCCAGGGTTATTTAGAAAACTTCTGAATCAACTATATGTGCAGAGTTCATTCAACTCTGATTCTTATTTCAAGAACAATTTTTTTACATCCTGACAACTGAAAATCAGAATCTGCCCTAAAATAGGTTAAGTATTTGCATTCCCTTTCTATTAGCTCGTATTTTTTTCACAAAAGAATTCCATTAGCATTACATCTCATTGGCTGATGTATCTGAAAACTGAGTAGAAAGATATTACAGTTCCTAAAGAGTAAATGGCATTGGGAAATGAAGATTGAGTTAATTTTTTAAAAACTAAAAATAATTTAAGTACTTTTTAACCTGACTCATTAAAACAGAGAGTTGTATGTCTCATTGAAAGTGTAAAACTCCCTATCAGACAAAATGTATATAGTATAGTAAATACAGCACTTCACAATTTTCAAAAAACTTTTATAAAAATTCTACCAAATAGGTGTAATTGTCCCTGTTTTAGCAGATTATGAAGCTGGATCAGCAAAATTATCTAATTTGCCTTAGAGCACAAGATATTAAATGATCAATGCTAAGATTTGAACTCAGATTTTCTGATTCCAGGTACAGGCCACCTCCACCCCAGCTGTGGATATATGTCACGTTATTATAGTCCTTATTGTTATTCATGAGATTTTTGTGTGTGTACATGAAGTCTCTACTAGGCTACACGCCAAAAAGGGCATATGAACTCTGTGATTGATGTGTCGTTTTCTTTTCCTAACCAACTTCATCCATTCCTGATAATATTAACCTACCATCCATGCCATTTCTTTTCCCTGACATTATCTTCTTTTTATTTAGTGGTATCTGTGAATACTAATTATATGTTAACATCTAGGGTTTTCCATTTGCATTTTTAATTTTCTTAAGGACAAACGCTGTTGTAAATCTCTAACATATGCATCTATTGTCTATAAATAAATAATTATGTAAACTAAAAAAACCTGGGAAATAGCCTCACTAATCACTCACTCACTACATCAAATTAGTCAAGAAGTCATGTAATTTTACCTTTTCAATAGCTTCTGAGTCTGTCTAGGAAGTCTTTCCCAACCTCCATCCGCATTGCCATCACTCTAATGAGCTCTTGCCTGAGCTATGGCCAGAGCCTCCTAAGTGCTCTCCCTGTTTCTGTGGTTCTTCTGTTGAAATGCATTGTCCAAACTGACAGAGTAATTGTTCTGAAATGCATATCAGACCAGCCACTCTCCTGCTTCCAGTGACTCCAGGATTCTAAACTCCCTAGGAATATACAGTCATCAAAATACTATCTCCACTTACCACATTGGCTTCAGCTTCTCCCACTTCCCATTCCTGCCCCACTAGACCATTCCCTATAGCAATAATAATAATAATAAACTGTAATTGAGAATGTGTTCTATGTATTGGACAAAGTGTTCAACACTCCGTTTGTATTCTATAATTAAGCCTTACACCCCTATGAAGCAGATTAAAATTCTCTTTTACAAATAAGAAAACAGAAGAATGAAACGTTTAAAATTAGGTTGCTCCAGTATCACTCAACGGCTAAATATCAAGGCAGATATTGGAACTTAAGCAGACTGATTTGAGAACCCTCTCTACACCAGGCTTGTGAATGTCATGTCCCTGTATCTGTGCACCTGCTCTTCCTATTGTCTGAAAGTACACTTCTCCAACACAGAGCTTCCTAGCAAACTTATGCTCATCCCTCAAAACTTTAAATTTTGACAGCCCTGTCACTGTTATTTAGGGATAACAGTCTTTCATCAATTCTTAGTTACACATATTTCCTATTTTAACATTTACAAAATCAGGAGGCATCTTATAACTGATGGTGTATCATTGTTTAATTGGCAGCATTTTTCTCTGAGTGATACATAAGACAATGTGCAACTTTTGATTAATGAATTAGCTGGAGTTGATAAAAATGTTATTTTTAGAGTTCAAGATCAATTTTGATACTAAGTCTCTTGAAGGCTAAAACAAACGGAAGTGAGTACTTTCACAGATCTGAATGCTGGAGGGGAGAACATTCCTGGCTCTGTGGGTGGGTGGATTTCTAACTTTGAGGCATACATAGATTACCTGGGCACTGAATGGAAAATTCGGATCACCAGACTCCATTACCTGGGATTCTAACTTCATAGGTCTAGGGAAGAAATCAGAAATCTGCATTTTTTCTGGCATCCTCAGAGGATTCTGACTCAAGTGGTCCACACTTTGAGAACCACTGCTTTAAGGGATGCAAAGCTGTTTTTAGTATTTCATTCTCGAATGGAACTTCAGAATGAGTATAGATTGAGATAGATGATATCGATGATAATACTGATAATTCCCCATAGTCCTT
Organism: Orcinus orca; assembly: GCF_937001465.1. NCBI lineage: Eukaryota > Metazoa > Chordata > Mammalia > Artiodactyla > Delphinidae > Orcinus > Orcinus orca. The sequence continues at coordinate 35,667,684 of NC_064569.1, read as the reverse complement.
TTGTTGAAATCCACTGGACAATGCCCAGGAGTATTATTTGCAGACTGTGGCATCTGATGAAAGAAAAAGTGAGAGCATACTCTGAAAAGATACCTCAGTGTAGTTTTGGGGAAAACCAAAATAATACAGCTTAAATGTTCCACTTGTATCTAAAATAATGAATAGATTACTAACAAGTTGTGTGTTCTTCTGACAGTCCTCACAGATAATTTATATACATATGCATATATGCATTTCATGTGTATGTTTATATGTATTCATATACATATATGTGTGTTTATTAGAGTGCGAGTCTAATAGGGCACAGGCTGTCTTTATGCCCTCAAGGCCTGTGCCTGGCATACGTAGAGACCCCACCCAACAAAGTGCTTCCACACACATGATTTCATAATAAAATGCTGCAACTCCTTGAGAACATTATATAAATACTGGGAGCTGCAACAGCCCCGAAAACTGTTAAAATATTTAGATCATTCAGCTTTTCCTTCGATAATGGAAATTATATCTCTGTTCTTTTTCATCAATAAAGAATTTCCTGAATATAGCTTGTTTTGCTGCCCTTTTGCCACAAACGTATATTTTTGCATTCTAATACTTCTTCTGCAGGTGCACCTCACTCCTATATATTAATAACATTCGCCTTCTGACTTGAGTATTTCTTAACATACTAACAACTTTAGGGATGATTTTTAGTTGGAATTAGTAAGTCAAGTATCATATCTTTTTATTACTGAAATGATCCAACTGGATGAATATGAAAACAGAAATGTTCCATCATGTGATATCACAAAGTAGTTCATTAAACCACAGAAATGTGTTATCATCTCATTTATGTACTTTTCCCAAAACAGTTGTCCTAGGAATATACAGCAATATGTGCTCTATTCTTGACCTATAGTAAATTTATTAAAATCGGATTACTAATAACCATGGTAGGAAGTTTTCAGCAGGAAATAATTATAGCATCTTAGGGACCAGAAGCAAACTGGCAGTTTTCTACATTTGTAATATCTGTGACATAAACCTTTTATTTCTTCCAACCTATCTATCAATGTACTTAGCAAGTCTGAAAATAGAAAAGACCATTTCTACTAGAAAGTATCAGTAGAACTGACAGTTCTATATATTCAGTGATAATTAATATTTATAATGATGGCCCTGGGGCACTGTAAGTTCCTTCTAAACCGGTAAGGAAGACTGAGTATGTCAGCATACTTTTAATAGCTAATGGGTTTTCTTATCTTGTAATTATTTGGAAATATATCATTGAATGCTATATATCATTAGACTACTTAATTAGACTCACGCTTCAAGTTAAGCAGGGTCACCCTTTCCCAAAATTGAAGATGAATGATGACTTACTAGGATTAGTATTAGTATATTTTTGCATATTTAAATAATAAAACACTTTTAAAATGATGTTCTCTGCTTCAAATTCAGTACTCAGAATTTTACTGGTAGCAGAAGCAGGAGAAGAAAGAAAAAAATTCCACCTATAACTTCCATCTCCTAAAGATCCATTTCTTACCTTCTATCTTGAACATCAGAGAAGAATAAAATAATTTGTTTTATGAACTATTTTTCATGCATGCAGAAGTAGTGAAATGGGATTAAAGCTCAGTTATCCATTCTGTGTTCTGTATCCGTCTTTCCTTTTTTTTAATTTTATTTTACTTATTTTTTTATACAGCAGGTTTTTATTAGTCATCAATTTTATACACATCAGTGTATACGTGTCAATCCCGATTGCCCAATTAATCATACCACCATCCCCACCCGCCCACGGCTATCCACCTTGGTGTCCATTTGTTTGTCCATTTGTTCTCTACATCTGTGTCTCAACTTCTGCCCTGCAAACCAGTTCATCTGTACCATTTTTCTAGGTTCCACATACATGCATTAATATACGATATTCGTTCTCTTTCTGACTTACTTCACTCTGTATGACAGACTCTAGGTCCATCCACGTCTCAACAAATGACCCAATTTCGTTCCTTTTTATGGCTGAGTAATATTCCATTTTATATATGTACCACATCTTCTTTATCCATTCGTCTGTCGATGGGCATTTAGGTTGCTTCCATGACCTGGCTATTGTAAATAGTGCTGCAATGAACATTGGGGTGCATGTGTCTTTTTGAATTATGGTTTTCTCTGGGTATATGCCCAGTAGTGGGATTGCTGGATCATAAGGTAATTCTATTTTTAGTTTTTTAAGGAACCATCATACTGTTCTCCATAGTGGCTGTATCAATTTACATTCCCACCAACAGTGCAAGAGGGTTCCATTTACTCCACACCCTCTCCAGCATTTGTTGTTTGTAGATTTTCTGATGATGCCCATTCTAACTGGTGTGAGGTGATACCTCATTGCAGTTTTGATTTGCATTTCTCTAATAATTAGTGATGTTGAGCAGCTTTTCATGTGCTTCTTGGCCATCTTTATGTCTTCTTTGGAGAAATGTCTTTTTAGGTCTTCTGCCCATTTTTGGATTGGGTTGTTTGTTTTTTTAATATTGAGCTGCATGAGCTGTTTATATATTTTGGAGATTAATCCTTTGTCCATTGATTTGTTGGGAAATATTTTCTCCCTTTCTGAGGGTTGTCTTTTTGTCTTGTTTATGGTTTCCTTTGCTGTGCAAAAGCTTTGAAGTTTCATTAGGTCCCATTTGGGTTCTTTTTGTTTTTATTTCCATTACTCTAGGAGGTGGATCGAAAAAGATCTTGCTGTGATTTATGTCAAAGAGTGTTCTTTGTATGTTTTCCTCTAAGAGTTTTATAGTGTCCAGTCTTACATTTAGGTCTCTAATCCATTTTGAGTTTGTTTTTGTTTATGGTGTTAGGGAGTGTTCTAATTTCAATCCTTTACATGTAGCTGTCCAGTTTTCCCAGCACCACATATTGAAGAGACTGTCCTTTCTCCATTGTATATCCTTGCCTCCTTTGTCATAGATTAGTTGACCATAGGTGCATGGGTTTATTTCTGGGCTTTCTATCTTGTTCCATTGATCTATGTTTCTGTGTTTGTGCTAGTACCATATTGTCTTGATTACTGTAGATTTGTAGTGTAGTCTGAAGTCAGGGAGTCTGATTCCTCCAGCTCCATTTTTTTCTCTCAAGACTGCTTTGGCCATTTGCGATCTTTTGTGTCTGCATACAAATTTTAAGATTTTTTGTTCTAGTTCTGTAAAAAATGCCATTGGTAATTTGATAGAGATTGCATTGAATCTGTAGATTGCTTTGGGTGGTAGAGTCATTTTCACAATACTGATTTTTCCAATCCAAGAATATGGTATATCTCTCCATCTGTTGGTATCATCTTTAATTTCTTTCATCAGTGTCTTATAGTTTTCTGCATACAAGTCTTTTGTCTCCCTAGGTAGGTTTATTCCTAGGTATTTTATTCTTTTTGTTGCAGTGGCAAATGGGAGTGTTTCCTTAATTTCACTTTCAGATTTTTCATCATTAGTGTATAGGAATGCAAGAGATTTCTGTGCATTAATTTTGTATCCTGCAACTTTACCAGATTCATTGATTAGCTCTAGTAGTTTTCTGCTGGCATCTTTAGGATTCTCTATGTATAGTATCATGTCATCTGCAAACAGTGACAGTTTTACTTCTTCTTTTCCAATTTGTATTCCTTTTAATTCTTTTTCTTCTCTGATGGCCATGGCGCGGACTTCCAAAACTATGTTGAGTAATAGTGGTGAGAGTGGGCAACCTTGTCTTTTTCCTGATCTTAGAGGAAATGCTTTCAGTTTTTCACCATCGAGAATGATGTTTGCTGTGGGTTTGTCATATATGGCCTTTATTATGTTGAGGTAGGTTCCCTCTATGCCTACTTTCTGGAGAGTTTTTATCATAAATGGGTGTTGAATTTTGTCAAAAGCTTTTTCTGCATCTATTGAGATGATCATATGGGTTTTATTCTTCAATTTGTTACTATGGTGTATCACATTGATTGATTTGGGTATATTGAAGAATCCTTGCATCCCTGGGGTAAATCCCACTTGATTATGGTGTATGATCCTTTGACTGTGTTGTTGGATTCTGTTTTCTAATACTTTGTTGGGGATTTTTGCATCTATATTAATGAGTGATATTGGTCTGTAATTTTCTGTTTTTGTAGTATTTTGTCTGGTCTTGGTATCAGGGTGATGATGACCTCATAGAATGAGTTTGCGAGTGTTCTTTCCTCTGCAATTTTTTGGAAGAGTTTGAGAATGATGGGTCTTAGCTCTTCTCTAAATGTTTGATAGAATTCAACTGTGAAGGATTATTGTTTTGTGGAAGATTTTTAATCACAGTTTCAATTTCATTACTTGTGACTGGTCTGTTCATATTTTCTATTGCTTCCTGGTTCAGTCTTGGAAGGTTGTACCTTTTAAGAATTTGTCCATTTCTTCCAGATTGTCCATTGTATTAGCATAGAGTTGCTTGTAGTAGTCTCTTAGAGTGCTTCGTATTTCTGTGGTGTCTGTTGTAACTTCTCCTTTTTCATTTCTAATTTTATTGATTTGAGTCCTCTTCCTCTTTTTCTTGATGAGTCTGGCTAATGGTTTATCAATTTTGTTTATCTTTTCAAAGAATGAGCTGTTAGTTTTATTGATCTTTGCTATTGTTTTCTTTGTTTCTATTTCATTTATTTCTGCTCTGATTTTTATGATTTCTTTTCTTCTGCTAACTTTGGGTTTTGTTTGTTCTTCTTTCTGTGGTTCCTTTAGGTGGAAGGTTAGATTGTTTACCTGAGATTTTTCTTGTTTCTTGAGGTAAGCTTGTATAGGTATAAACTTCCCTCTTAGAACTGCTTTTGCTGCATCCCATAGGTTTTGGATCGTCGTTTTCATTGTCATTTGTCTCTAGGTATTTTTTGTTTTCCTCTTTGATTTCTTCAGTGATCTCTTGGTTATTTAGGAACATATTGTTTATCCTCCATGTGTGTTTGTTTTTTAAGTTTGTTTCCCTGTAATTCATTTCTAATCTCATAGCATTGTGGTCAGAAAAGATGTTTGATATGATTTCAATTTTCTTAAATTTACTGAGGCTTGATTTGTGACCCAAGATGTGATCTATCCTGGAGATAGATCTATCCTGATCTATCCTCAAGTTCGGTGTGCACTTGAGAATAAAGTGTAATCTGCTGTTTTTGGATGGAATGTCCTATAAATATCAATTAAATCTATCTGGTCTATTGTGTTATTTAAAGCTTCTGTTTCCCTATATATTTTCATTTTGGATTATCTGTTCATTGTTGTAAGGGAGGTGTTAAAGTGCCCCACTATTGTGTGACTGTCAGTTTCCTCTTTTATAGCTGTTAGCAGTTGCCTTATGTATTGAGGTGCTCCTATGTTGGGTGCATATATATTTATAATTGTTATATCTTCTTCTTGGATCGATCCCTTGATCATTATGTAGTGTCCTTCCTTGTCTCTTGTAACATTCTTTATTTTAAAGTCTATTTTTTCTGATATGAGAATTGCTACTCCAGCTTTCTTTTGATTTCCATTTGCATGGAATATCTTTTTCCATCCCCTCACTTTCATTCTGTATGTGTCCCTAGGTCTGAACTGCGTCTCTTGTAGACAGCATATATATGGGTCTTGTTTTTGTATCCATTCAGCAAGCCTGTGTCTTTTGGTTGGAGCATTTAATCCATTCACGTTTAAGGTAATTATCAATATGTATGTTCCTGTGACCATTTTCGTAATTATTTTGGGTTTGTTTTTGTAGATCCTTTTCTTCTCTTGTGTTTCCCACTTAGAGAAGTTCCTTTAGCATTTGTTGTAGAGCTTGTTTGGTGGTGCTGAATTCTCTTCGCTTTTGCTTGTCTGTAAAGCTTTTGATTTCTCCATTGAATCTGAGTGAGATCCTTGCTGGGTAGAGTAATCTTGGTTGTAGGTTTCTCCCTTTCATCACGTTAGGTATATCATGCCACTCCCTTCTGGCTTGCAGAGTTTCTGCTGAGAAATCAGCTGTTAACCTTTGGGAGTTCCCTTGTATGTTATTTGTCATTTTTCCCTTGCTGCTTTCAGTAATTTTTCTTTGCCTTTAATTTTTGCCAATTTGATTACTGTGTGTCTCATCATGTTTCTCCTTGGGTTTGTCCTGTATGTAACTCTGGGCTTCCTGGACTTGGGTGGCTATTTCCTTTCCCATGTTAGGGAAGTTTTCGACTATAATCTCTTCAAATATTTTCTCTGGTCCTTTCTCTCTCTCTTCTCCTTCTGGGACCCCTGTAATGTGAATGATGTTGTGCTTAATGTTGTCCCAGAAGTTTCTTAGGCTGTCTTCATTTCTTTTCATTCTTTTTTTGTTATTCTCTTCTAAAGCAGTGAATTCCACCATTTTGTCTTCCAGGTCACTTATCCGTTCTTCTGCCTCAGTTATTCTGCTATTGATTCCTTCTAGTGTCGTTTTCATTTCGGTTATTTTATTGTTCATCTCTGTTTGTTTCTTCTTTAATTCTTCTAGGTCTTTGTTAAACATTTCTTGCATCTTCTCAATCTTTGCCTCCATTCTTTTTCCGAGGTCGTGGATCATCTTCCCTACCATTATTCTGAATTCTTTTTCTGGAAGGTTGCCTATCTCCACTTCATTTAGTTGTTTTTCTGGGGTTTTATCTTGTTCCTTCATCTGGTACATAGTCCCCTGCCTTTTCATCTTGTCTATCTTTCTGTGAATGTAGTTTTTGTTCCACAGGCTGCAGGATTTTAGTTCTTCTTGCTTCTGCTGTCTGCCCTCTGGTCAGCCTTTCCTTTTTTGCTGGTCTCATATCCTCAGCCTATAAATATACTTGTTTCATTATCTTAAAACTTTCCTTGAATCCTTGCTTTTCCTTTGCTTTCAAAATACCAACATACCCTTTTCCTGTCTTTCACAGTCAAACTGTTTTAAAATGAAATCTGTATACACACTCTTTATTTTATTGATCTTCCATTTACTTTTCAACTGGTTTCTATTTGTACCCCCCTTGCTCCCTTATGAATTGCTGTACCCAGAGACCTCTCTTCCATTTTCATTCTATTTAACAAGTTTGACACTGTTGAAAATTCTCTCTTTCTTGAAAACCTTTCTACCTCTTACTGCTTGAGGCTGTTCTTCTGCCTTTGATTCCTCTTCCTTAGTCATATTTCCTATCTTAAATACTCTCCTTTAGGCAACCCCTTTTTCTCATTCATTTTTATGGCTTCATTTACAACAGTATATAGCAAACAATACCCAGTCTGTGCTTTGTTTCTAACCTCTCTTGAACCCTAGATTTGTGTTTCCAGTGGTCAACTAGATATCTTTCCCTAGATGTCTCATAAGCACCTAAAGGCTAACAGTGAAGTGATCTTCTGTTATTCTCTCCCTCTTTCCCTCAACAGGCAATGAGACACCTGGTCTCGTAGATTATACCTCTTCAGTATCTCTGCATTGATCCTCTCTGCTGCTACTCTCATTACCTCTGTTTGTTGTCCCTACTGGTCTTCCTTCCTCTAATTTAGCTTTCTTCCTACCGTCTTCCCCTTCTAATCTACCTCCAAACAGATCTGGCCATGTGACTGTCCTGTCTCTACCCTTGATTAATAACATTCCAGAGGCTAGGACCAGGCAAAGAATATTGGTACTTTTTGTTTCCTTTTTACCATACTGTTTTAGCAGTTAGTGGGAGCAGTGGCCCCTTGGGGTGAAAATCAGATTATTGTTTGGTAAATAATCTGTAATCCAAAAGGGGCAAGGCAGAGGGGATAGTCAAGGGATAAGCTCCCCAAAGCAGAGAGTGATTAGGTACTCAGGTTCAAAGCTGTAACCAAGATATTGCCTAGGAGAATGGGCGAGGGTTTGTGGGAGCTCATTATCTGCTTTTTGTCACCATAAGCCTGCTGAGAAAGCTTCAAGAGACAAATCATGAGTGAACACCCTCTACTCAAAAGCTCCTTTGTCTCCACATTGCTTTCAGGATAGTATCTAAAATTGTAGCTCCAACAAACAAGTCCCTTCACCATCTGACCCCAACCTGTATCCTCTACCTTGTCACTTGCCACTTCCCCTCACATGAATATGCCCCTGCCACACTGAGCCACTCTCTTCTCTGAAATCTGTCATCCTCCTATGTCTATAAGTAGGCTGATCTCTCTGTTTGGAATTCCTTCATCAGCTTGTCTTTCTAGTTAGTTTGAAAGTCACTTGCTTTGCCTAGCCTTTCTGGTGGAGCACATACCTCTAGTATAGCCTTTGCAAATTTATCTCTAGTGATTTCTTAACATATTTGTACCCATAATCTAGCTTCTGCAGAGCTGGATCTGGCCTGGATTAGGGCTCTTAACAAATCTCCTCATATCCTGAAGGAGGCCCCAGCTTGCTATAAAAGAGCCAATATCTGTTTCTTTAGGTAGAAGAATTCCTCCAGGTTGATTCCCACCTCCTCTGCTTCCTCTGTTTCAATGATCTGGCATCTGGCTTCACCCTCTACCTCTAACCCTTTTGGGCTGATGACTGGTAATACCGCCTGCCAAGTTTAGTGTTTGTTTCATTGCTACCTGTTTCTCATAATTTTTGGTCTCACATACTCCCACCACCTCCAAGGGCAAGCTCTGCCCATCCTTCTATCCTGGTTAGGCTTTCAGACCAGCCCCTCTGGGAAGGCACTTATTTGCCTGGAATGGGGACGACTAGCTTCTTTGTTGCTGCATCCACAGTGCCCAACATGGTGTTTGGAATTTAGACTCATAATACCTGTCTGATTGAATTGGACATAAAAGCCCTAAAGGAAACTACAGAAACCGTATTTCCCCTTGTATCATGCCAGCTACGCTGGATTAACATCATCAACTTAGAGACTGTGCCCTTCCCCCTCCACGTATCAGGGAGACCAAAGCAGCTCAAGAGCTTATTTTGGTAAGTTCTCAGTAATGCAGACTGGTGCTTTCTGACTGCTATGCTCGACACAGTGGACCTGAAAGCAGCATGCACATTTGGACGTGTGCATCTCAAGTGTGTGTGCCTTGACGGCTTAACCTCCCCAGATTCCCAGTGGCTAGTACCTAGCCATCCTCTCCTCAATCAGACCCCCACTGATAAAGTAAGGGAAGTGGCAATGACAGATAAATAGTATGTTATCCACCCTCAGGCAGATTTGCTGCTGAACTTGTCTCCTGCTTAGATAGACTGCTCAGAACCCCAGTCAAGTTGAATCACACAGCAGGCAAGCCCAAGAAACTCTCTAAATTGGAGAATTGAGTTCATATTTCTTGGCCTCCTGTCACAGCAGCCTCTGCAACCATTAATAAACCAAGTCCGAGGTTTATCGTTCATTAATTCTGGGATTCTGATGTCCATCCTTTACTTAGGTGAACTAGGCAGCTGACTCTATTTGTAGCACACTGTCTATGAAGCCGATGACGGTGTCGGCTGAGAAACAGTGCTAATGAGCCTTAGGAAAGCCTACTAACATTAATTTTATTCCTTCAATCCGTTTTATTGTTAGTAATATGAGGGATCAAAGATTCATAAACATTCTTTCCACTGTAGGAATATGAGCTCAAATAGAGGGTGGTTGGTGGTAAGACACACATCAAAATAGCTATAAAGCAAGTCATTTATGTTAGGAGACATATGACGAACCAGCAAGTGCTGTAAGTACTCAGGGGGAAAAAAGATTCCATCTCAGACTGGGCCTGCCCTTCTAGCCCTTTCAAGATTCTATTTCCCACAATGAGATTCATTGATTTCCAAACAGGGTGAGCAGCCTGCTGCCCACCAACCCTTCCCGGGAACCCCAACCAGTGTTGATTGGGCTGCCCTAGACCCCCATGCAGTTATCGTTGTTGCTTTCAGCACCATCTGGGAAAAACTTCCAGGCAGACAGACCTGCTGAGTTCAGCTGAGTATTCAGGGTTGTGGTGCTCCTTCCTCTGTCACCTGGTTTCCCCATGCTGCAAAGGAAGCTTCCCAGCCTTCCTGAACCTGTGCCTTTGCAAGATTTCTGTTTCTTAATGTGAGGCTAAAATACTGCGTTCCTGTTAATTACTGCTACACCTGAGTTCCCAAACTCAAACAGTGTCCCTTTACACCAACTCCCCCTCTCTATTTCCCCCAGTTTCTGTAATTGATTTTCTTATTTTTATTGCTAATTTTGGCTCCTTTTCTAAGGACAGTTTGTTCACTTGAGTACTTGGAAGTTGTTTAGTCATCGACAGTTACGCACCAGTAAAAGGTTAAAAACCAATTTCTGATTATTTTTATCGTATATGTGCATCAAGCTGAGAACACATGTTCCTTTTTATTACGTATTTTAATAGTTTTATTGAGTTAAAATCAACAGACAATAAACTGCACATGTAGAAAGTTGATGTTTTGATATACAGCATACACCTGTGAAACCATCATCCCAATCAAAATTGTTAACATATCCATCACCCCCCAGATTTCCCTTTGCAAAAAATGTGCCCTTTTGTAACGCCTCCCCCTTCCCCAGGGAGCTACTGATTTTCTTTCTATCACTTTAAGTTACTTTACATTTCCTAGAATTTTATGGAAATGGAATTCTACAGTGTGTACTCTACCATTTCTTTATTCTATATTTGATTTATTGATCTTTATTATTAGTTGACAGGGCATCCAGGCTGGTGAGAGAGGCATATGAAGAGTGATATTTTAACATACTATGGCTCAATTCAGAATTTTCAAATGTGCAATTCTTCTAAAATTTCTATCATCAGAATGTTACATTATTTTATAGCTTAAGTGTGGAGTCCTTCCTGAAAATTATCTATGATAATATAGTAACATGCCTTTAGCAACTACCACATAAGGTAATTTCCTACATGTAGTACATGATATCTGTAATCTGAAGTCTGTCCTGTTACATTAGTACCTCTACCATATTAGAATCTAATTAAGCCATAAAATATTTTGCACATGGCCAAATCATATTTGGGTGGAGCTAGTATATGTAAATTAGCTAAGATAGGCATTAGGTTCCAGAAGAACACAGCTCTGGTGTGTGTGTGTGTGTGTGTGTGTGTGTGTGTGTGTGTAATAATGTGTGAGTGTGTACATTAGTATGTGTATAGAAATCAGCCTTCTCATTAATTTGGAACACTTAACCACTTTTTTTCTCACAGCGTTCAATTCATTGTCCTGCACTTTATGATTTACTGACTAAAACAAGCTACTTTTAAGTATTCCCAATGTGTATGTAAATCACTATATATTTGGATTTTTTATCCTTTACACTTAGTTGAATTGTTGCTTCATTTTTTAAAGATTTTTTTTATTTTGAGAAGAAGGAAGAACATTTTATATATTTGCTGAGGGAGCAAGTCTCAAGTATATTAAATAGGGTTCCCTGGCTGTGGGTATGAAGCCAAACAACAGTCTAAAACTAGCAGTTATTCTCTTAGAAATCTGCCTTCTTAGGGTCAAAGGGTATGTTAGGTCATGAATCAACCTGGGAAATAGAGGTGAAGAGACTCATTTATAGGAAATGTTCACCTTTAACCATCCCTCCATGGTCCAATTGAAACAGGGAGATAAATAGAGTGGATAATAGAAGCTGACCAAATGAAGGCTCAGCAATGAGAATCTCAAATTATGTCATATCGTATGGCACATTTGGGATCCTTGTCCTATGACACCATAAAATTTGAAAGTCACAGCAATAACTTTAAGACACTGAGATAAGAGCAGTATTATTAATTCAAGGATTTGGGATGGTTTCTTCACAATGTAAGTACAATGTAGGTGGCTCATTTTTGTTCTTTTTTCATGTTTTCGTATAGTCTTAACATCATATGCCAAAAATCAATTTGTAAATGTCTTCCTTGTGGAGAATTCTGTATAATCTGAAGAGAGCTAGGAGTAGTAATCATAATAACTATGGGTAGAAGTCTTTTTTTTAACTAGGAAAAGGCAATAATCACATGTAAAATTTTAGAATAATTAGCCTCACTGCAAGAGACCCTGTAATCGAAGTTTTCTTTGAAATGCCAGAAACACAGTCAATCTGAGTAGAGAGAGAGTTTGGGTCAATCAGTCAGAAAAAAGTTATTATTTTGAAGAAAATATGTAGAGACTTTTTAGAAACCCCTCTAGGATATAATTATAGGACTTTAATTTCTGGATCATCTTTAAAAAGGACAAGCTGTAAGGGGTATAATTCATCTACTTCATAATACTGAAGCAGTAAGAGACATGGAAAGCAAGTCAAAGTTACCAATTAATCCTCTGATAACATTAATCTTTTGGAAAATTTTGTGTTTACTGTATCTAAAAATGCTGTCAAAATTACATGCAGTGAGAAAAGTACCTAGATAATCTAACTAAGTGATCTCAAATTGCATAACTGCATTCCAGATGTCACCGCCGATACTGTATTAGCAGTAATATCCCAAGGCTGTGCACTGTGAATCCCTATTACTGGCAATCAGACCAGTCATTTTCTGGGATCATTCTCTTCAGAGTATACCCAGAGATGCTTACATGTATGACCTGTGTTTCCCTGGGCACCTCCAGTTTGTGTGTCCAGGGTAATTTCACTTATTTTGAAGGGATTCCTGTAGACAGTGTTACAGAAGGGTGCTTTGTCTTATGAATAATCAAAACTTACCTCACAGTCACTGTGAGGTTCTCCACTCCAAATTGGGCACCAGGTCCTATCTATGCTACCCTCAGATGGACATCTGGATCCTCCCCCAGACCTAGCATGATTTCCTCATTAAATCCTTTCCTGTTTTTCCAAACACCCTTAACTAATCTTTCCACCTTCGAATTTTCCAGCCTTTGCTGCTGTTTACAAAGTACGTAGCTCAGTGTCCTCTGTGTGAGCTGGGGATGGGTCCTGGAGGAGGGAGGAAGGACCCTTAGGAGAGAAGGCCATTCATAGCACAGAGGGAAAGCTGAGTAAACAGGAAGCACACCTATTAGTACATCAGGTGATCCTCCTGCTGCACAGATCTGGCTTTCTTACTACCTTAGGAGCTTCTCAAAGTCAAGTCCCATATCCTTTTTACTCCTGTATCCTCAAGGTCTGCTAAATAGTAGGTTCTCAGTCAAATCTGTTGCATGAATGAATAAATTAAATTAATACAAATGTGGACATACAAGTCTTATGTATATTACATATGCTTCTAGAAAAAATAATATCTATATTCAAGGGAAAATAAATCATAAAGCAGGGCACATGACAAACATAACTTAGATTTCCTATGCATGTGAGCTAGAAGGATAGATTCCAGATAGTTTATATAGGGTATAGTATTGAATTAGGGGGCTATTAGCAGTAACAAATAAGAGTCCAGCTACATTATGACTTAATCATAATAGAAGTTTATTTCTCAAGTAACTTTTGTCCAAAGTAAGTGTTTCTTATTGGTAGGAAGTTTAGGGAACCAGACTCCTTCTCTCTTTTGCTTCCTCTCCCACCCCTCCTTTCCTGTTTCTGGGGACCTCGTTAACTGTATCCAGCCAGCAGAAGGGGAAGAAAGAGGGTAGAGGGCAGCACATCTGTTTCCTAAAAGCCTTGGCTACACCTCTTCCATTGGCTGAAACTCAGGTAGTCTAGCTGTGTGCCAAGGAAGAAGAAGAAACAGATTTCTGAGATATGCTAGCAATCTGCCACAGTAAGCATACTATAACTGTTTGTATTCTTCCCAGGAATTTCTCTTATTAGTAGGTACTATGACTCTATGTTCTTCAAGATAACAAGGGATTAAATATGTGGGTAGGAAAATTTACAGCCAGCGAGGTAGAATTCATCAATTTTTCCCTGCCTGTCTAATAAATTTCACTTTTCTAGTTAAGTGAATTTCTTTTGTTCTCTAAGCACAAGAGATGTTAGAGTGGAAAGAATTCCAGAGGCTATCTTCATAGTTCAGGGCGAACATGCCACCAGAGCATAAATAAAGGTGAATTAACAGAGGGTTTTCCTGTTTTTTAATGATCTGCCGTAGGAAATTAGGAGCATAGACTGTTGAGTTTTATAGTTTGCAATTACAGCTATTTTTTATTCATCATATTTGAAATAGTTCCAGTTAAAATGTAAACAAATTTAATATTTATTATTTGGCTTTACAGTCCCAAATTTAAATATCAGAGCAGTTATTGTTAGTGTAGATCTTAAATAAAGTGTTGGTTAATTGAAAATAAAATGACAGTTCTCAGTATATATGATATTCTTTAAGCCATGTTAAAAAAAACTTGGGCAGCTTAATCTTTTAAGTCAGCCTCACTGATATTTTTTTTCTTTGATTTCAAAATCCCAAATCCTTCTTGTTTTTGGTTTACTCACTGTGAGCCAAAGTTTAAAAGAGCAGCACTTAAGTTGTGCTCTTAAATTCACTACAGAATTATTTCCTTTGAAGAAATATAATTGCTTAAATAAGTTCATTTCATTAATTGTCTTTCAAATGCTTTCAAACACTCATATGTCAATCCAGGTGCCTCCTACTCAGGACTCAGTCCTGTTTGTTAAGGATGAATTCATCAGAATTCAACAGATATTTACTGAGACCCAAGGTACATCAGACGTACCTTAGAAACAGAAGACTCAAAGATGAGTAATGTAAAATTCAGACCCTCCGAGGGCTCATTTAGAAACAACCTGTGTCCATCAATGGATGAATCGATAAAGAAGATGTGGTGTTTATACAGTGGAATATTATTCAGTCATAAGAAAGAAGGAAATCCTGCCATTTGTGACAATGGATGGACCTTGAGAGCATTATGCTAAGTGAAATAAGTCAGACAGAAAAGGACAGTACTGTATGATGTCACTTACATGTAGAATCTAAAAAAGCCAAACTCACAGAGGCAGAGAGTAGAATGGTGGTTACCCGGGTGGGCCTGAGGGTTGGGAGAAATGGGGACATGTTGGTCAAAGAGTACAAACTTCCAGCTAGAAGATGAATAAGTTCTGGGGATCTAATGCACAGAGTTTTGATTATAGTTAACAGTACTGTGTTATATACTTGAGAGTTGCTAAGAGAGTAAATCTTACATGTTCTCACCACAAAAAAAGAAATGGTAATTATGTGACATGATGGAGATGTTAGCTGAGCAATGGTGGTGATCATTTTGCAGCATATAAGTGTACCAAATCTACATGGTGTATACCTTAAACTTACACAGTATTATATGCGAATTATATTTCTATAAACCTGGAGGGAAAAAAGTCTAATGGCTCTCAGCCAACTGTGGTAAACTCAACAAGTGCAGCAGGAGAACTAGAACCCCGAGACTTTGCAGTGGTGTCCTGGATACATAAGACCTGAGAAAAGCCTTGCAAATATGATTTTGATGAGTCCAAGGAAGAGAATGTGTATTCTAGGAAAAAGGAAACTTGTAGGCAAACGCATGGAGATGGAAGAGTCCAGTTCATGTGCAAGGAAGGGGAGGGCCAGTATGAGTCTTGGACCATGGGATCTGTGGAAGGATAACATGGGAGATGAGAATAGAAGGCCTTGACCATCTTCTTGAGACATTAATTCACAAGGGTGCATAGGAGCTACTCTTCTAATCCATCCTGGTTTTATTTATAAGCTCCATATCCTTTCTGTAAATCTTTTTTTTTTTTTTTTTTTTTTTTGCGGTACGCGGGCCTGTCACTGTTGTGGTCTCTCCCGTCGCGGAGCACAGGCTCCGGATGCGCAGGCTCAGCGGCCATGGCTCACGGGCCCAGCCGCTCCACGGCATGTGGGATCTTCCCGGACCAGGGCACGAATCCGCGTCCCCTGCATCGGCAGGCGGACTCTCAACCACTGCGCCACCAGGGAACCCCTCTGTAAATCTTTTTAAATTATAAAAGCAATGTATATTTAATTTCTTAAATATGTATTGAAGTATAGTTGCTGTATAAAATTATATAAGATACAATATTATATAACAATCTTTTTAAATTATAAAAGCAATGTATACTAATCTGACGATTTATAAAATGAAGAAATACACAAAATAAGAATAATCTATAATATCACCAGCTGAAGATGACTGCTTATTCAAAATGAAATACATGTTTACATACTGGAGTAATACTTTCTTCATAATTTTAATCCTGCTTTTTTACATGATATTTATCATAAGTGCTTTTACATGTCATTAATAATTTTTAGAAGAATGTACACCACTATGTATAAAATAGATAACTAATGAGAACCTCCTGTATAGCACAGGGAACTCTACTCAGTGCTCTGTGGTGACCTAAATGGGAAGGAAATCCAAAAAAGAGGGGATATCTGTATACATATAGTTGATTCACTTCGCTGTACAGCAGAAACTTAACACAACATTGTAAAGCAACTATACCCCTATTAACAACAAAAAAAGAAACATCATTTTAGTAAGCTGTATGGCATTCCATTTTATGAATGTGCCGTAATTTATTTAATCACTCCCTCATCACTGTACATTTAGATCGTTATCTTTGCTCTAGCAGCTTAATGCTGAGATAGTGTAGATAAAACTAGACTTCCCGTTGCTTCTGTTGTTGACTGATGCACTGAACCCACTAGAAGGACAAACCTTGCCAGACCACTTTGGATGGGTCTTGCCTCTGAGCAGCGGGATGAACTCCTGGGAAACACACATGCTTCCATAGAAAACTACAAGTAGTTGTGGCAGCTTTGCTCATATAGGGATTGTTTTTCCTTTGGGTACCTTCATATCATTTCTCCAGTCACTATATGAATATTTTTTTAAAAGTTTGGGTGTGTGT
This sequence comes from Orcinus orca, assembly GCF_937001465.1. NCBI lineage: Eukaryota > Metazoa > Chordata > Mammalia > Artiodactyla > Delphinidae > Orcinus > Orcinus orca. The sequence continues at coordinate 35,650,991 of NC_064569.1, read as the reverse complement.
GTATGTAAGCAGTAGTGTAATGGTATTTTATTTCCAGATAAAATATCTGACACTTAGTAGCCGGACAACTGTCGGTTATCTTCCCTCTCCTTGTCCCTTCTTTATATCAGATAATCATAAAAATGTTGTCTAAAGGATTTTTTTCCTTTTTAAAATACATTACTCAAGTACAGAATTAGGCCGAATCTGTTAGCTCAAGCACTCAAGACTGGAAACCCTTTGATGTGTGATTTGGTGTTGCCTTAGTGATCAAATCTAATTGCACAACTGATCTGATTGATCATGAAGAAATAGGTTGTTAAAGTGAACAAAAAATATGATCAGTCTGGAAGAAGTTTGATTAAGTGACCTCATATTGACAGGACCAAGCAGTGACCGTCAGCCTGGGTGGTTAAGAGGTTTGGGAGCACCATAAAAGAGCAAACCTGTCTTTAAGAAACCCGTAGGCTGTTTCACTTAATTTTAATTGGAAGGAGTTATTGGTTTGCTCAATTGCTTTCTTTTTGGTATTTTTCCCCTTCAATTAACTAAGTGGGAGAGCTGTGATGTTTCATTACTGGCTGAGAAGCCTGTATCAAGCTAATGGGTGTTTTAGCAGAGATGGAAGCAGTGGTTATAATAAAATGGTCTGAAAGTAGATAGTCTGTCAGAGATCTGACGCTTGCTCAAAGCCAACAGAGGCCATTCATCAGTACATTTCTTGCTTAGCACTCACTCAAAGCTCTTTCCGATGACTTCTCATTCAGATATGTATGGAAACTAGTATTCCATTTCTTTTTTTATTGTCATCAGTGAGCTTATTTTGCTCAAAGCAGTATTTTTCCTGATATAAGTTTGTGAGTTAGCTCACAAATAAATACAGAGTAGCTATTTTGACTGTCATCTTAACCGTTCCTCGTGTGCCATTCAAAGCTTGTTTTCCTGAATAACCAGTAAGTGAGCTCATCAAAATGCAAAAAGCCTTTTATAGTGCTATATTAATAATTAGAAATCTTGCATTAAATTATTACACACAGGCACTTTAGCCATCTTATTCTTGCTGGATACTTTGAGGAAATCAGCTTCTTTTTTCTCCTTCCGGAAATAATCTCAATATCAAGTAGGCGATCTAATCCCTGCTATTAGAAAGTGGCTCAGGGAAGCATAGGAATTAAGAGTTTCCTGCTTTTACCCTGATTAAAACCAGTCTACTTATTATTACAGAGCCAGCAGGTGCTTCACATTCATATTATCTTGGGAGCCTAACCATAATACCATCTAATGTACAAAAAAAGCATGCCGATTTTAAAAGTAGGTACTTGATTACAATGTAATAAATGGATAAACGTTTTAAGTAATTTTCTAGTATTTGCAGGAATAAGTCTGGAAGTTTTTGTTCAGCTGTGTTTTACTCCAGTGGCCTAGTTTTCAGTGATCAGAGTTTCAGAGTGAGGTCATGTCTCTTTCCTGAATTCACATATTTCTTCACCTGTACTATTCCTACAGGCCTCATATCTACCTTGCATCTGAGGTACTTGTGCTGATGCTACAGTTTTTATTAGACTGTGAACTCATGTATACCACCATAATGACTAGTGTGTTTTCTATGCGAGAATTTGATATGTACTTGAATGAATGAGTAAAACTATTCTAAGTCTCATATCCTACACATTAGGCTAAGCTACCTTGTAAAAGGGATATTGTAATGGCAAAGATTTTTAGGTTTTAAGGAGTTTACAGAATTCCATTTTATTAAGCGCTTTGTTCAACCTGTTGCTCACACATCAGGGGGAGTTTCAATTCTCTGTTAAGCCAGAAGTATTTATTCTTAAATTTACAACAAGAGGCCATTGGAAAAAGTCGTTGGCATTGTTGACAGTCCTTTCTTCTCCCTCGAGGTTCTCTTCTCCCTTTCGGTTCCTGTGGTTACACTTGTGATCTTCCCACGTTGCTGCTAACGGTTCCTCCTACAGTTCCTCTGCCTTTTCTTTCCCTCCATTTTCCCACAAGGACTGTCCTTGTCTCTTTCTTGGCTCTTTGTTATCTCACTTTAGTAGTTTCATCCCTGTTCCAATTTCAGAAGCATCTTGTAGTATCAGTTCTGATTATATTATCCGCATGTTTCTGGTCCTGATATCTTTTTCCAGAGCTTCTGGCTCATCTTTCTTTTCATCTAGATATCACTGCTAGCCAGTTGCTATCATATTATACTCAACACTTTAAAAATGAAGCTTCTGAATGTTTTCTAAAAATATTTTTATGTATATGAAAGAAATTAGACACGTTTAAAAAATCAAAAACAGAAGAACTTGGAATGAAAAGCAATAGTCCCCTGACTCACTTCTGCTTACCTTCTATCAGCTTTTCTAAAAGGGGTTCCTCACCTGAACTACAAACCAGAAAATGACCCGAGCAACTAATTTCTCAGATCTCCCAAGGATGGTACGTGACTAGTACCATACCAGATACACAGGAGAGAAGTTCATTCATGATTTACTCAGGATGCCTTAGGGCATTAGAACTTATTTCTCTGTGAAAGTCCAGTTGAGACAAGGTACTAGGGGAGACCACTTTCCAGGGGGACCACTTTCCAATTCTTCTAATATGTTTATACCATGCTTTGTTTAACTGGTCAATTTTAGACGTTACCAGTAGACTTTTTTCTATGATAGATGATGATTTACCTTCCTTATACCACCACCCTTCCATATTCCCTTTTCTTATGTAAGTTACCTTTTTAGCCTTCACCAGTATATGTGTTCATCTTCATTTCTTGTTTTATCTACCATACATAGTTTTCCTTGCTTCCCTATTTCCAAATCGAGTTATGTTCTGAGTTCTTAGTGGACATGAAGTTTTTGGGAACAGTATTCGACCCACTACAGGTAGTTTTCAGTGTATTGATGGAGTTTGGGTATTTAAAGCCCTAGTATTAGATGAAATCATTAAGTTAGTAGATGGAAAAGAAAATATCTGAATATAGATCCCTAGGGAACTCAAACTTTTGGAGATTGAGAAGATAAGACCTGAGAAGAAAACCAAGATATAGGGGCAATGAGGTGAAAGAACTAAGACAGTGATATATCCTTGCAACGTGGAGAGTTTTAGGAGAGAGTGGTGAACTACTGATAGGTGTTTCGTTACATGGATTTGGTCCTTTATTTTATTGCATTACATCATCAGTAAAATCTTTTAAAAATAGTAAATAGCACAAAAACTTTCTAAGAAATTATATATCTTAAAATATCTTTATCCAGCTTTTCCAGGTATTTGACAGTTTTGCCAAGTATAGAATTCTAGGGTCAAAATCATTGCTTCACTCTCTTACAACAAACAGTGAGAAATGTGATGCTAGACAGATTCTTATCCCTTTATGTGTAACCTTTAGGTTGCACATAAGGGTTATTTCCCTTCTGGAAGATTTATATTTTGTACTTACTGTGAAATTTCACAATGTGCATTTAGATGTGAATCTGTTTCATTCATTTGAGGTAGTGTTGTATATGGGGTAAGGGTTTGACCTCTATATATAGAGTATCCGGATTCAAATCCTAGTTTTGCCCCTCAATAATCTTGAGAAAATTACTTAAACTCCCAGTATCTAAGTTTCTTTCTCTTTAAAATTGAGGGAGTGATAAAATTTCCTACCTCATGGGACTGCTGTCTGCACTATATGAGTAAATATAGGTAAATTGCAAAGAACAGTGTCTGCCGTATAGTCAGTCATCAGTAAGTATTGGCTATCATTTCATTATTCATTATTTGGAGTATTTGATGGGGCCTTTTAATCTGAAGACTAAAGTCCTGTGAAAAGTTCTTCAATTATTACTGTTATTATTTAAGATAGTTTCTTCACTTTGAGTTTTCTCTTTTCTTGGTATGAAATTTGTCTTTAATCATAAACTGTATGTACCATTTGAGTTGGTACATTTTGATTGTTGGTTGGTACAAAAGCTGTTTGATTTTTTTCCTATCATATTTTTCTTCTATTTTCTATATGTTACTCTTTTAGAAAGACTACTTCAACTTTCAAGTTCTTTCAAGTATTATATTGCATTTTTGAAAAATTTCAGCTATCATATATTTAATTTCCAAGAGCTCCTTCTTATTCTCTGAATATTCCTTTTTATAGCACTGTGTGCTTTTCTTATGAATGAAATATTCTTTCAAATCTATTAGAAAGTATTAATTAGAAATATTTTAACTCCTGTTCTGTGCATTATCTCTATTTCCTTCAGGGTCAGTTTTTATGGTGGTATATCTTGGTTATTCTGTTAAATGTTATAGTCTTTTCTCAAGTATTTGTTTCTCCTTGATCTCACATTAATGTTTAAGAGTGAATTAAACATTGACCTTTGATATGAAGGTAAGGTTTGTTGACTGGCAGACTTACATTGGGTGAGCTAAAAAGGTGCCACTTTTTACACTTTGAACTCTAAACACTGAGATGCAGGGGACTTTGTTACAAAGGATAACTCCTACATTAGCTACTTAGTTTCCTCCAGATATTTTATTTATTTATTTTCTTTACAGAAGAACCATCCATTCTGGCTTTGGGAGTAATTGCTTTCTTTCAGCTGTCTGCTCAAGGTGGGAGGAGGTGGTTGGGTTGATTGTTCATCAGTAGACCTTTAACTAACCCAGAAATTCATTGAATTTTCTTCTCCACTGGTGGCGTTTTACATTTTATCTTTGTTTACACTTTTCTTTGTCCCTTTAACGTAATGCTTATAAGATGGGAGGAAGAAGAGATTTAACAATGTTTTTAATCTTTCATCTTTAATCAGAAGTTTGGATGTACTCTTTGTTAAAAAATTAATATATGTTATATATATTAAATATATAATTACATTTACATTGTATTTCATGTATATATATATATAATGTACACATTTTCTATACCAATTCTACTCCATTTAATATTATAGTCAAGTTTTTGACATAAATATTTGAAGTAGGATGAGAAAGGGTCTTCTGATCATGTCTTGTTATTGCATCTTAGTGAATGCTTTCAAGCTGCCACTCCTGCCTTAATTCCCCCTGACCTAGCAGGACCCAAAAGCTGGCATGCTGAGCTTGCCACTTAGTTACCTGATATTACAAACAGATCATTCATTCACTCAGTAAATGTTTATGAATCTCTAACCATGTGTCTGGTTCTTTGCTAGATGTTAGAGAAAGAAAGAAAAACACACAGGCATAGTCACTGCCCATATTTATACAAATTATTTGTAAACTTTTGATATTAAGGAAAATTGGGGGTGAAAGCAATGTTTTATAGCTTGATTGTGGTAGTGTTTATGTGTCAAAACTCATGAAATTGTTGGTGATGTTTTTGTATATAAATTTTACCTCAGTACAGTTGGTTTTAGGTCTGAGGAGATAATATGTATAACATGATGACTGTAGTTGATTATACTGTATTGTATAATAGAAATTTATTAAAAGAGTAGAACTTCAATGTTCTTACCAAAAGAAAAAAAAAAAAAGGTAAATCTGTGAGGTGATGGATGTGTTCATTAACTTAATGGGGCAATGGGGGAATCCTTTCACAATTTATACATATATCAAATCATCATATTGTAGTCTTTAAATATCTTACAATTTTGTCAATTATACCTTAATAAAGCTGGAGAAAAATAATGTTGGTTTCAATAAAAAGGAAGACAAAAAAACCATTTAGGAATAAGCCCAGGCAAACTATATATAAGTTGTCCTTTCAGAAATTGATAAAGACCATAAAAGCTATAAAAATTATTAGAGAAAGAGGAAGTACATCATGTGTGTGGATGAAAAGACTCAATAATGTAAAGATGTCACTTCTCCCCAAATCAATCTATAGAATCAATGCAGACTTCCCCTCCCCCCATTTTTGGTTTTGTTTGGGAGTTTTTGTGAGAAATTTCAAACTGATAGACAGAAAACCCAAAGAATCAAGATACTTTTGAAAGGTGGGCAGAAAGATAAGGAGTAGCTATTCTGAGCCGGGCACTGCTTCTCCTGTGATGCCACGTATAGTTAATGGCAGTATTTAAGAGCAAACTATTAAGAAATAGAGAGTATTACTTCTATTTCAAAAACAGAAAACCCAGAGAAGTTTAGTAAAATAACTCAAAGTTACACAGCTGACAAGCCACAGAGTTGAAATTCACTCACATTAAGATATATACTGATTAGTTGTAAAGCAGAAACTAACACACCACTGTAAAGCAATTATACTCCAATAAAGATGTTAAAAAAAAAAAAGATATATACTGAGACATCTCAAAGTATAGGCTGTTTCTTGTTGGCCAAGTGTTGGTCTTCAGAGGCAGCCTGTGGTGAGAGAAAGAGCACTGGACTTGGAGTTGAAAGAGTTCTGGTCCATGGTGTGACCTTGGGCAATGCCTTTGCTCTCACCGCTTCTTTGTCTATGACATAGGGATAAGAATAACTCACACAGCTGTTGTGAGGACTAAATGACATGATGAAGAAATTATATTATGCTTTTTTAAAGAGTTGTCATTAACTTCCTGATTATGAACTATAAAGTAGTGAAAATAATTTTCACTAAATCTCCAATGTTATTATCCAACTTGTGAAGAGGATTTTAGGATTTTCAAAATTTATTTACATATATTGTCATTTTACTTTCAAAGAGTTCACATGAGAAAATCAGTCTTTTTATGACATTTTGGATATTTTATACCCAAGTCTGGAATAGTTGTAAAAAACAATGTAATGCCCAAAAGAGTTTGCTTTCATTGAGCACTTACATCTAAATGTTGAAAGCAGACTCCCCAGAAGCTCAACAAAAGACAGAGGGAAATGACCTTGTGATTTTTAAAAAAATGCTGTGGATAATCTAGAAAGCAAATAATCCACATGTGGGTAATCAAGAGTTGATTAATTGTTTTGAGGATGTTTAATTTCCTACTGTTTATCAATATAATTTAACTACCAGTGCATAGGATAGTGATATAAATAGTCCAGTACTATTTTTTTTATGAGAAATTGTCAGGTTTTTATTAATAATAAACACTTTGAAACACAGTACTCTCATGATTTGACTTTGCCATTAAAAGTACCATGCTCATTTTAAAAAAATAATTGTATTTTCTTTTCTTTTGAATAGGGTAGCAGGTTAAACTAATGATTAGGGTCTGTTTTAGGTATGGATGGTTCTAGATATTTACACACTTTTTATTATTCTTAGTTATGTTGTTATGATAGAAATAACTGTTACTATGCATGAGAAAGGGTTTGTTTATCATTCAAGTGTCTCATTTTATAACTACACTTAATTTTACAAAGAAATAATTTGTCATTTTCCAAAGTGACCCATTAAATGCTGATGTCAAAAGCCATTTTTGTTTGGCCTCCTCTGAAGCCAGTGGTCTGTGACATTGTAGGAGGCATACAGTCTTGTGTCACCACACCTGAGGGAGGCAAAGAAAACAAGATACTGACATATGTGAGCTTTTTTTAATTCATACATGTTCCTTTCTTGTTTTCTGCTTGTTGGTGTGTTTTTAAAGATTACCTCAAAACATATGTACTTTCTAGAAAATCTATCGCCACAGTGCCTTCCACTTCCATTTTCTAAGCTGATTTTGATCTCTGGAGTATGACTGCTATTCGTGACTGCTGTTGGATGGCTAAATATCTTTTGGATTTTAGATTCTCTGTGCTCTGGGACAGCATCTCAATATCATCACTAGCTGACTGTTCTAAATGTAGCTAGTGAAAAAGTTCTAATTGTCCCTAAGGAACTAGTTCCTTTCTAAGACAGAATATATAATGAAATCATAGTTTTTCATAAAATTTATTTTTAGTTTTTTATATAATGTACCTACAGAGTATAAAATTAAGGTCCTTATAATTAAGACTAAATCATATGAGCTTATACATCCTGTACTAACCTTTTTGAATACTCTAATTCGGTTTGGAAAGTAATTTGTTCAAACTTGGTAGTTCTTATATGGAATAAAATAATAACATTTCCCCCCCCACCCCAGGTCTGCTGTTCTCTGTGTTTCTAACTCAATTAGATAATATAAAGTTTGGTTTTAACTGACCTAAAGAAAGTACCAAAGAAGTAAATCATCTGATTTTCTTTTACTACTTTCTGTTATTATATGATATGTAAAGCACAATGTGTGCATATCTGAAATTGCACACAGTATGTGTGCATTTATATGTTCTAACTCATAGTAATGTCTACATTTGTGTATAGATAAAATATACTGAATTCTTAAATTGTGGATCAGATTTCAATTCTTTACTTATTAATGATTACTGAGTAACTAAAGATATACATACCATCAGATAGCTTACAGATGAGGCTGCTTGTTTCATCTTTCACTTTAATTAGACCCATGAGCCAAACAAACATACCTTCTGGTGGAAAGGGCATACTTTGGCAATTCAAGCACACTCTCATTTTCTACCGACTTTCACCAAAGTAGAAAAGTTTTCGTAAACAAATCAAAATTAGCAGGAACATGAAAGTGTAAGACAAAGCAATGTATATTATCTGGCTAGTTTTACTTTGCTATCCTAAATGGTAGCAAGTATATAATTTGAGCCATGACATATGTATACTTATACTATATTTTATAAGTTGAGTCATATTTTAAATGAATTAAGACATTTCACTACCTAATGAACTACTCAGTAAATCCTTCTGAGATAATGAATAATTGCTCCATACTGTATCTTAGTGTTTTCAAAACTCCAGTCATTCATATGCCACCTTAATAAGTTTTGTCATATTTATATACTGTTTATACCAATATCTACTTACTGTTGTTTCTGTAATCCCTCTCACTTTTTAAATTTAAATATAATTTCACTACTGTGCTATTAGTATCACTTGCTATAAATAGAAATAATTCAGAAATATACAAATGTAGCTATTAAAATAAAGTATTTGCCTGTTATCACCTAAATACCATACCAGTGGCGGCAGATATATAACATGCGGGGAAACACTGTCCTGCATGATTGTAAATTCAGATTTTCATAAGTTTAATTTTCTTAAAATAAAACACACTTTAGATAGATAGTAAACCCAGTAAGGGCAGAAATTACTTCTGCTTTATGTATCCTTGTTTCCCCAGCACTTAATACTTGGCATATAACAGGTATTCAATAGGTATTGAATGATAAATTAATGAGTGACATATATATTTGCATATCTATCCTCTAAAATACTACTTAGTATTAGTAGTCAAATAATGATACTCGGATTGTATAGGAAAATACATTATGGCCAGCACATGTTTCAATCCCCAGTCTTCAGGGAATATGCACTAATATACTGTGTAACATTTCTATTAAACTTTAATGGATATAGACCAAGGAAGGTTGCTGTAATATAAACAAAGAGAAGTGGAGATGAAGCAGTATAGGAGTGGGCCTGGTGATTAGAAAGAGTGACAAGAGAAAATGAGTGAGGAGTAAATATTGAAAGATATATCTGTGTCATGTGACCTGAGGTAGCCCTTGTGTTGCAGCAAGAAAAAATAACTAAATTAAAGGGTAAATAAGAGATGTGAAAGTTGCTTCAGTGGATAAGGCTCTGTTCTATTAATATTTACTTCCAAATCACCAACGCTAATGACCAAATTATTCTAAAATGAGGTGCTCTAAACATCCCCCTCCTGACCTTCTTCCAATAAACTCATTTCTAAAGCTTAAATTCCAACCTGTTTTCTTTTGTCCATGCACTTAAGAAATGACATAACCAATTTCCTGCATCTTTTGGGTTAGAAGGAAAGACCATATAAAGCTGAAATGAGCATAGCATTTTAGTCCCATTTATAAATCATCAGTTAGGGAGGCCCCTGAAGTACAGATAGGCTGTTTCATAAAACGTATGAGGCCTTACTAAATGGAAGCAATTCACATCAGCTATGTGTCAGGAAGTCAATGGTTAGCTGACTTGGCCACTAACAATTATTTTGACAATAGGAATTACTAACGGTAAGAAACTGACTCTTCAGAAGAGCAACCACAGAGGCAAATCACTCATAGTTCAGAAAGAATGTTAAAATTTTGCAATCATATAAAATATTTATTTTGGCTTACTACCTAATCTAAGAGAATGGTTTGTGCCTTGTTTTACTGAAGGAACTCCGGGCTTATCAAGAAGTATATGAGTGATGACTTTTTTTTCTTTTAAAAATCTTACTTATTCAAAAATGTGTCTCTTTAAAAATTGAACATAGTAAAAGAGGAAATTTTAAAAGAAAATGAAAGAAATATATACTTCCAAGAATTTGAAGTTAGATGAGACTAAGAAGGCAGTAGTACTGCTGAGCTGGAGTGGATTGTCTGGGAGGAAAGGACTCTAAAAAGTATCTGGTCTTCCCATCAATAGGAGGGACTTGTCATGCTGGTCACTGCAACAGGGAATATGATGCAGGTGCGGAAAACATATAAGAAAAGGCTATTCTACCTTGGCGAGTGGAATCTGCAGTCATGGCAAAGGGTTGTCAAGATGGATATTTTTGGCAGCTGTGATGGTACGGTGCCAGCAGATCACTTAGCAAGGCCTGAGGCAACCCCAAAGCACCCAGAAACCCAGAAGGTATTAAGAAGAAGGGGACACTCTGTAAAGCAACTCTAGGAATTACTTTTTCCTCTATGACTGATTAAAGAGGCTTGGATGGACATCAGATGTTCCCATTAATCAGCAGACTGAATAAGAAGAATAAAAGGCTCACAACATTTGAGAATAGTAATAAGCCACTGGAGGAAATATATGAAACTCAAGATACATTCTCTGTTTGTTTAGACAATTTTGCCAATTTCAGCCTGTGTCTACTTATATGAAGGAGCACACACCAGAAAGTTAGGCAAATATGAACTCTTAGGTGACCTTGGTTAAATCCCATAATTTCCTTTTGCCTCATTTTTTTTCATATGCTGTCTAAATGGCAAGATTTTTTTTGAGGGTTGAATGAAGTAATGATATATGTGAAACACATTAAAAGGTGGCATAGATGGGATATATTCTCAAAAATCGGAAGCATGTTGATGCATGAATGCTATTGCCATATACTGGAGATTATGTTGATAGTAATAAGAGACCCTAAAATTTCAGTGGCTTAAAGCAAAAAGGTTGGTTCTTGCTCATACTCTATGTCCACCCCAACTAGAGGAGGAACGTGCCCCATATCGTCGTCACTCAGGACTCAGGCTGATCTTCAGAGCTTCTGGAAATCGCTGGTCATTGTGATGGGGGAAGGGTATGTGTGAATCACACACTGCCTCTTTAAGGCTCTCTCTGGAAGTGACACATGTCATTCCCTAATTGACTTCAGGAAGTCACACGGCAATCCTAGCTTGTGTCCAGAAAAAGAGCTGGAAATATTTGGCGAGCAGCACTAATGATTATCACAGATGGTTTCTTTCCAGTTTCAACAGTTGGATGACTTTTGCAACATAGAAGCTGTCTAGCTGTTTCTCCTATTGCTAATACCACTACATTCTTTCTCTATAGCTTTCAACAACCAAGTAGACTTTCTTGATTTTATGTTGTCTCAGTTTTAAGGATTTGCTGGCACTAAATATTTTAGTAGCCATCTAACAGAATATTTTAGTTTCTTTGAGAGAAAGGCAGCAATTGTATAACACCCCGTTTCTGTTTCCTTTCCCAAATAGACATTGATGAGTGCTCTGATGGCTTTGTTCAGTGTGACAGCCGTGCTAACTGCATCAACCTTCCCGGATGGTACCACTGTGAGTGCAGAGATGGCTACCATGACAATGGGATGTTTTCACCAAGTGGAGAATCGTGTGAAGGTCAGTACAAGGAGAAGACCTAGAGTTTAAAGTCTTAAAATTGAGGAAAATGCAGTAAGATGTAAATAGTAGACATTGATCTAATATTTAAGGTATTGGTGATTTTTGCTGTGTGTTTATACAACAGTGATTAGAAACATGTTAAAATCTAACTTTTGCTTGCTAATTATGATAACTGATTTTTAGATAATTAAAACTTGCAATAGTAAACCGATTTTCTGTGGACACTTTTATCTGTTGAAGCGTGTTTTAGAATGAGTAAACCCATAATGTCAGATAAATATTTTAAATGGCAGCATGTAAAAATATGGCCCAAAAAAGAGCTAGGAAAAAAAAAATAGATGAAGAAAGCAGGATAGAGGGAAAATGAGGGTAGAGGAAATAATACAATGATATATGGCCAAGGGAAACATAATGCATGCTACTCTGGGCTGTACCTAACATATCACTTACCTGGCAAAGTCAGAGATATTTAGTGAATGTTGGATACAGAAGATATGGTCCCTGCTTCACAGAAGATGTCAATCTAATAAGAGTGGAAATTTGAAAAGATTATAGTCAATTATTTACCATTAATTTTGACTTATTTTCAGTGAATTGACAACTCTGTTCCCTTATATCCTCTATTAAGGGGCACAATATTTAGGAGGCAGGCAGAGTAAGTAAAGCACAGTGAATAATTGTCAGGGAAACCACCCATACTAAAAGGATTTGGCATAGGATTGGAAAACGAAACAAACCTCAAGAAGTCATTATTTTCTCCATTGGTGTTTACACCTTCATAGAGTAACAGCCTAAGAGAATGATGCGGCTAAAATGACACAGTTGATGAAAGCCTTGGAGAATCTAACTTAGCAGTGCTTGACGCTTAAATGATGAGATGTCTTTTACCCTTGGGCCTCAAGAGGTTTTCACACAGAGAAAAGTGAAACAGACATGGGTGATAGATGCCAAGGCTCCCAGCGTGCTTTGCCAGCAGCTGCAGAGCTCTGGACCTTGAGCGGAATGTTCATCTGGATTTTTATGCGGAACAGGAACGCTACTGCCTTACCAGGGGCTAAAACCTGGCATTTGCAAATAAACACTTAGCTGTGGTCTGAAGACTCTACCTGGCACTTGTGAATGTTCCAGAATGCGTACTTCCAGCCCTGTAGAGAATGCCATTTAAGAAGCGGATCAAACCGTGTGATTTTGCCCTTCCCTGATAAAATATTTTGCCTGTTTTCTATAGTATATTATGAGGAAGAAGTCTTCAGTGCTACCTTTTTAAGATTGTCTTTTATTTTATTTTGAGTTACATACATAAAGAATGAATACAAGCTGATTATAAATAATTCAAAGCATACAGAAATATATAGAGCAAAGCTGAAAATGCATCTTTATTTCATCTCCCCCTTTTCCCCATCCCTTCCTCTTCTGCTCTAGGGCTAACCTGTGTTTAATTTTGCTTGGTATCCTTTTCTGTGCATCAGAATGTAACTAGAAAAAAATACATACCTCTGCTGACTATCTTACTTTATATTTGCAACTGCTTTCACTATCTTTTAAATTTATGACCACATGTCTCAAGAGAGCTGTATTAGTTATCTACTGATGTGTTAAAAGTTACCCCCAAAACTTAGAAACTGAAAACAACAAAAGTTATCTCACAACTTCTGTGGGTAAGGAATCTATGCACAGCTTAACTGAATGCCTCTGGTTCAAGGTTTCTAAAGAGGTTACTACCATCAAGTTGTTGCCCAGGGATGTGGTCTCATCTTGAAGACTTGTCTGGGATGGGAGTGGAGAGAATGAAGGTCACTCATGTGTCTATTGGCAGGCCTTGTTTCCTTAACACATAAGCTACTCCACAGGGCTGGGGGCTGGCTTCCCCTAGAATAAGCAGGTGCCCAAGATGGCAGTCTTTCCATAACTGAATCTCAGATGTGACATTTCATCACTTCTCCCATAGTCTATTTGTTAGAAGCCAGTCAGTAAGTCCAAGGGGAGAGGATTACACAAGTGTGTGAATATTAAATGGTGAGGATCGTTGGGGGCCATCTTGTAAGCTACCTGCTCTGAGGACCATCGACATTACCCAGTATTCCTACTTTATTTCCTTAGTTACTTTCCCCTGCATACCTTCTTCCGTCTCCTCAAATCTTAGATACCACTTTCTTTCTCTTCTTTCTCTGTCGATAACTCTGCTTATTTAACTGAGAAAAAAGTACTTCCCTTTTCCACCAGACATATGGTATGATATACAGTAAAGATGTAACGGTCAGGAAAAAAATGACAAAACGTAATTAGTGCATTCACTAGTGTCCAAAGGTAACAAGGAAAATGAAACTAGCCATTAAAATAACACATGATAAAGATGAATATAGGGAAGTAAAGGATTCTATGAAATGCCTACACAAAAAAGGATTTTTGAGGAAATTCCGTAAGTATAGAAAGAATGGGAAATCTTATTTTTTTAAAAAAAGAACCACAATTCTAGAAAGATGATTCTATTATTATCTTCCAGTATAATTTATAATGATTATCATAAAAATCTACTACTCTTTCAGAAGACAGTGTGCTCTGAAGAATACTTTTAAAAGAACCCACCTATGTTGTATAAAACAAGAGAGAACTAAAGTGCTTCTTTTTAACAACTATCTATTTACTGCAATTTCAGTGATTTGTAGAATTGTTATATTAGTATTTAGAAGGATGCAATTTTAAGAGTGTGATTATATCTGAGCAGGTTCCATTTTTCTGTGCTGGGGACAAAGAAAAGAAGCATTTCAACGTGGACAAAGCCACAGCAGTGGGTTTACAATTATGCTGAAGTATAATATTCATATTTGAAAATGTGAATAAATAACTTTGCACTGTTTCACTACTTTTTAGGCTGTGTAATCTACAAATACATGCTTATAAACTGCATTCATACAAAGTGTAAACTGTTTTGCTCATCCATTTACCTCAGAGATGTAGACATTTAATCTCCAGATAATGTACAAGGGTACCACTTTCCTTGTCCATATCATCATTCCTAATGTGCCTGAAAATTTGTCTTTCTCTAAGAATAAAGCCCAGTATCTTTTTTCCAGGTAAGAATATTGTATTTTCATGCCCACATTTCCCTTTATTTAAAGCTTTTATTTCTGGATTATCTTTATGCTTGGTGAGGATTTTTTGAACTTGTATGACCCCCAAAAAATGTTTATAGGGTAACATCTTTTGAGTATTATGTTCAAGCCAAATACTATAAATTCTAAACTTAAATCAAGGAAAAGTATGAAAATGAAATGAATCTATTTCAACTCAAGAAGTGGTTACTGAATCTATGCACAGGTACCTTGAGGTACTTTACCAGGCACCTGCTGTGAAGAAATATAAAGGAGGTATGATCACTGCTCTCAGCTTGTAGTCAAGATAAAATATGTACAGTAACAACTGTCATAGAAGATAGAATGTAGTAAGTTTTTCAATAGAGGAGAAAGCTGCAAAGTTGAAAATGATGAATACATAAGAAAAGTATGAATTCAGAGCCATAATGAAACAAAGAGAGAAATTATTTCCTGTTGGGATCAAGAAAGGATTGAATATCTAGCATTGTTTCAGGACTTAAGTATAATGTGATTATTGGCTTATTGAGATAGGGAAAGAGAGTTCCAGCAAAGGAAGTAGCTTTAAATGCCTTTCTAATAAGTTTGAACTTGAGTCTGAAAGTCTGTTTTTGAGAAAGGGAATGATGAAAGTGTATCTCCACCAAATCTATATTTTGGCCCAGTCCTATTTTCTGAATTCCAGACCCACACATCCAGCTGAACAGCTCTACCTGGAAGCCCAGAGGAAAGTGTATTTCAACATGTCAAACTAACTCATGTCTTTGCCCATCCCTGCCACCTACTTCCACTCCCCAGCAAAATCTTGCTCTTCTTTGTATAAATATCATCAACCAAATTTTCCAAGCAGGAAATCTAATCATTCATGACCCTTCTCTCTCCCTAGTCTTTGAAGCCAACAAATCACTAAGAAGTTGCTTTATCTTTGTTGTTTCTATCTTGAAAGATTTTAGCTTTGTTATTTCTTTCTATGTATCCCCACTGCTACTACTCAATACAGCATTATGCCTAAGAGCACAGACTTGGAGCCTGACAGCTTGGGTTCCCATCTGGGCTGTATACCTTACTAGCTGTGTGACCCTGAGAAAGTTATTCAACATGTCTAGGCCTTAATTTCCTGATCTATACAATGGAGATAATGATGGTACCTTTCATGGTTGTTGTGAGTCATTATATGAAATGAGTCATTATATGAAAGTACTTAGAATTTGATACATACCAACCACTATATAAGTGTTTCCTTTTATTATATGACCATCACTTTCCTGGAATACTGAACAGTCTATTAATCAGTCTCCTAGCTTCAATTTCTAATCCATTTAAATCCCTTTTCCACAGTGAAGCCAAAGGACCCTTTCAAAAACACATATCTGATTATGACTTTTTTTTTTTTTGCAATTCCCTAAAATGACATTTTATTGTCTTTAAGATAAGGTTCAAATTTCTTACAACATGACTTTTAACGGATCCTGGAGAACCTCTTCAGCTGCCTGTCTACCCACTCTGCTCTCCCTAGATATTCAAGTCATACCAATACTTCTGATCCTCTAACACATCTTGATGGCTCTGAACATTGGGAGTCAAACACACCCTTACCTCTGACTAGACCAGTCTTTACCTCCTCTTTGCTTGGCTAAATCTTTTTCATAATGTAACTGCCACACCTGGAGAATGTGTATGCGGGCAGAAGAAAGACCCAAAAAGAGCTACCAGTGTGATAGGAAGCAAGTAAAGGAAATTTATCAGGGAGAGGGAAGGACCTGTGTCAAAAGCTGCTGCTAGCTCAAGTTCAATGGGAACTGAGACTTGACCACTGGCTTCAGCAACATTATTTCTCCAATCACTCACTAAAGCACTTACCAGTATTTTTTTTTATTTTATTTTACTTATTTTTTTATACAGCAGGTTATTAGTTATCCATTTTATACATATTAGTGTATATATATCAATCCCAATCTCCCAGTTCATCCCCCCACCTGCCACTTTCCCCCTTGGTATCCATACGTTTCTTCTCTATATCTGTGTCTGCCCTGCACACTGGTTCATCTGTACCATTTTTCTAGCTTCCACATATATGCATTAATATATGATATTTGTTTCTCTCTTTCTGACTTACTTCACTCTGTATGACAGACTCTAGATCCATGCACGTCTCTACAAATAACCCAATTTCATTCCTTTTTATGACTCAGTAATCTTCGATGGTATATATGTACCACAACTTCTTTGTCCATTTGTCTGTCAATGGGCATTTAGGTTGCTTCCATGTCCTGGCTATTGTAAATAGAGTTGCAGTGAACACTGGGGGCGGGGGGCGGTGGTGCATGTGTCTTTTTGAATTATGGTTTTCTCTGGGTATATGCCCAATAGTGGGATGCTGGGTCATATGGTAATTCTATTTTTAGTTTTATAAGGAACCTCCATACTGTTCCCAATAGTGGCTGTATCAATTTACATTCCCACCAACAGTACAAGAGGGTTCCCTTTTCTCCACACCCTCTCCAGCATTTGTTGTTTGTAGATTTTCTGATGATGCCCATTCTAACTAGTGTGAGGTGATACCTCATTGTAGTTTTGATTTGCATTTCTCTAATAGTGATGTTGAGCAGCTTTTCATGTGCTTCTTGGCCATCTGTATGTCTTCTTTGGACAAATGTCTATTTAGGTCTTCTGCCCATTCTCGGATTGGGTTGTTTGTTTTTTTAATATTGAGCTGCATGAGCTGTTTATATATTTTGGAGATTAACCCTTTGTCCGTTGCTTCGTTTGCAAATATGTTCTCCCATTCTGAGGGTTGTCTTTTTGTCTTGTTTGTAGTTTCCTTTGCTTTGCAAAAGATTTTAAGTTTCATTAGGTCCCATTTGTTTATTTTTGTTTTTATTTCCATTACTCTAGGAGGTGGATCAAAAAAGATCTTGCTGTGATTTATGTCAAAGAGTGTTCTTCCTGTTTTCCTCTAAGAGTTTTATAGTGTCCGGTCTTACATTTAGTTCTCTAATCCATTTTGAGTTTACTTTTGCATATGGTGTTAGGTAGTGTCCTAATTTCATTCTTTTATGTGTAGCTGTCCAGTTTTCCCAGCACCACATATTGAAGAGACTGTCTTTTCTCCATTGTATATCCTTGCCTCCTTTGTCATAGAGTAGTTGACCATAAGTGCGTGGGTTTATCTCTGGGCTTTCTATCCTGTTCCATTGATCTATATTTCTGTTTTTGTGCCAGTACCATATTGCCTTGATTACTGTAGCTCTGTAGTATAGTCTGAAGTCAGGGAGTCTGATTCCTCCAGCTCCATTTTTTTCCCTCAAGACTGCTTTGGCCATTCAGGGTCTTTTGTGTCTCCATACAAATGTTAAGATTTTTTTTGTTATAGTTGTGTAAAAAATGCCAGTGGTAGTTTGATAGGGATTGCATTGAATCTGTAGATTGCTTTCGGAAGTATGGTCATTTTCAAAATATTGATTCCTCCAATCCAAGAACATGGTATATTTCTCTGTCTGTTTATATCATCTTTAATTTCTTTCATCAGTGTCTTATAATTTTATGCATACAGGTCTTTTTTCTGCCTAGGTAGGTTTATTCCTAGGTATTTTATTCTTTTGGTTGCGATGGTAAATAGGAGTGTTTCCTTAATTCCTCTTTCAGATTTTTCATCATTAGTGTATAGGAATGCATTAATTTTGTATCCTTCAACTTTACCAAATTCATTGATTAGCTCTAGTAGTTTTCTGGTGGCATCTTTAGGAATCTGTATGTATAGTATCATCTCATCTGCAAACAGTGACGCCTTTACTTCTTCTTTTCCAATTTGTATTCCTTTTATTTCTTTTTCTTCTCTGATTTCCATGGCTAGGATTTCCAAAACTCTGTTGAATAGTGGTGTGAGTGGATATCCTAGTCTTGTTCCTCATCTTAGAGGAAATGCTTTCAGTTTTTCAGCTTTGAGAATAATGTTTGCTGTGGGCTTGTCATATATGGCCTTT
Source organism: Orcinus orca (assembly GCF_937001465.1). Classification (NCBI taxonomy): domain Eukaryota; kingdom Metazoa; phylum Chordata; class Mammalia; order Artiodactyla; family Delphinidae; genus Orcinus; species Orcinus orca. The sequence goes on along the minus strand of NC_064569.1, from coordinate 35,632,144 downwards.
ATTATGTTGAGGTAGGTTCCCTCTATGCCCACTTTCTGGAGAGTTTTTATCATAATCGGGTGTTGAATTTTGTCAAAAACTTTTCCTGCATTTATTGAAATGATCATATGGATCTTATTCTTCAATTTGTTAATACGGTATACCACATTGATTGATTTGTGTATATTGAAGGATCCTTGCATCCCTGGGATAAATCCCACCTGATCATGGTTTATGATCCTTTTAATGTGTTGTTGGATTCTGTTTGCTAGTATTTTGTTGAGGATTTTTGCATCTATATTCAACAGTGATATTGGTCTGTAATTTTCTTTTCTTGTAGTAACTTTGTCTGGTTTGGGTATCAGGGTGATGGTGGCCTATATTTCTATAGAATGAGTTTGGGAGTGTTCTTTCCTCTGCAATTTTTGGAAGAGTTTGAGAATGCAATTTTTGGAAGAGTTTGAGAATGATGGGTCTTAGCTCTTCTCTAAATGTTTGATAGAATTCACCTGTGAAGCCATCCTGTCCTGGACTTTTCTTTGTGGGAAGATTCTTAATCACAGTTTCAATTTCATTGTTATGATTGGTCTGTTCATATTTTCTATTTCTTCCTGGTTCAGTCTTGGAAGGTTATACCTTTCTAAGAATTTGTCCATTTCTTCCAGGTTGTCCATTTTATTGGCATAGAGTTGCTTGTAGTAGTCTCTTAGGATGCTTTGTATTTCTGTGGTGTCTGTTGTAACTTCTCCTTTTTCACTTCTAATTTTATTGATTTGAGTCCTCTCCCTCTTTTTCTTGATGAGTCTGGCTAATGGTTTATCAATTTTGTTTATCTTCTCAAAGAACCAACTTTTAGTTTTATTGATCTTTGCTATTGTTTATTTCTGTTTCATTTATTTCTTGTCTGATCTTCATGATTTCTTTCCTTCTACTAAGTTTGTGTTTTGTTTGTTCTTCTTTCTCTAGTCCCTTTACGTGTAAGTATAGATTGTTTATTTGAGATGTTTGTTGTTTCTTCAGGTAGGATTGTATTGCTATAAACTTCCCTCTTAGAACTGCTTTTGTGGCATCCCATAGGTTATGGATCATCGTGTTTTCATTGTCAGTTGTCTCTTGGTACTTTTGCTTTCCTCTTTTTTTTTTAATTTATTTTTTCATACAGCAGGTTCTTATTAGTCATCCATTCTATACCCAGCAGTGTATACGTGTCAATCACAATCTCCCAATTCTTCACACTGTCACCACGCCCCACCTCCGCTATCCCCCCTTGGTGTCCATACGTTTATTCTCTACCTCTGTGTCTCAATTTATGCCCTAAAAACAGGTTCATCTGTACCATTTTCTAGGCTCCAAACATATGTGTTAATATGCAATATCTGTTTTTCTCTTTCTGACAAACTTCACTCTGTATGACAGTCTCTAGATGCATCCACGTCTTTACAAATGACCCAATTCCGTTCCTTTTTTTCTTTTTAACATCTTTATTGGAATATAATTGCTTTACAATGTTATGTCAGTTTCTGCTTTATAAAAAAGTGAATCAGTTATACATATACATATGTCCCCATATCTCTTCCCTCTCCATCTCCCTCCCTCCCACCCTCCCTATCTGACCCCTCTAGCTGGTCAAAAAGCACTGAGCTGATCTCCCTGTGTTATGCAGTTGCTTCCCACTAGCTATCTATTTTACGTTTGGTAGTGTATATATGTCCATGCCACTCTCTCACTTTTTCCCAGCATACCCTTCCCCCTCCCCGTATCCTCAAGTCCATTCTCTAGTGGGTCTGTGTCTTTATTCCCGTCTTGCCCCTAGGTTCTTCATGACATTTTCTTTCTTTTTTTAAGATTCAATATATATTTGTGTTAGCATACAGTATTTGTTTTCCTCTTTCTGACTTACTTCACTCTGTATGACAGACTCTAGGTCCATCCACCTCACTATAAATAACTCAATTTCATTTGTTTTTATGGCTGAGTAATATTCCATTGTATATATGTGCCACATCTTCTTTATCCATTCATCTGTCAATGGAGACTTAGGTTGCTTCCATGTCCTGGCTATTGTAAATAGAGCTGCAATGAACATTTTGGTACATGACTCTTTGAATTATGGTTTTCTCAGTGAATATGCCCAGTAGTGATATTGCTGGGTGGTATGATACTTCTATTTTTATTTTTTAAGGAACATCCATACTGTTTTCCATAGTCGCTGTATCAATTTACATTCCACCAACAGTGGAAGAGGGTTCCCTTTTCTCCACATCCTCTGCAGCATTTGTTGTTGGTAGATTTTTTGATGATGGCCATTCTGACCGGTGTGAGATGATATCTCATTGTAGTTTTCATTTGCATTTCTGTAATCGTTAATGATGTTGAGCATTCCTTCATGTGTTTGTTGGTAATCTGTATATCTTCTTTGGAGAAATATCTACTTAGGTCTTCTGCCCATTTGGTGATTGGGTTGTTTGTCTTTTTGATATTGAGCTGCATGAGCTGCTTGTAAATTTTCGAGATTAATCCTGTGTCAGTTGCTTCATTTGCAAATATTTTCTCCCATTCTGAGGGTTGTCTTTTGGTATTGATTATGGTTTCCTTTGCTGTACAAAAGCTTTTAAGTTTTATTAGGTCCCATTTGTTTATTTTGTTTGTTTGTTTTTATTTCCATTTCTCAAGATGGTGGGTCAAAAAGGATCTTGCTGTGATTTATGTCATAGAGTGTTCTGCCTATGTTTTCCTCTAAGAGTTAGATAGTGTCTGGCCTTACATTTAGGTCTCTAATCCATTTTGAGTTTATTTTTGTGTATGGTGTTAGGGAGTGTGATAATTTCATTCTTTACATGTAGCTGTCCAGTTCTCCAAGCACCACTTATTGAAGAGACTGTCTTTTCTCCACTGTGTATTCTTGCCTCCTTTATCAAAGATAAGGTGACCATATAAGCCTGGGTTTATCTCTGGGCTTTCTATCCTGTTCTGGCTTTGTGCCAGTACCATACTGTATTGATTAGTATAGCTTTGTAGTATAGTCTGAATTCAGGGAGCCTGATTCCTCCAGCTCTGTTTTTCTTTCTCCAGATTGCTTTGGCTATTCGGGGTCTTTTTGCGTTTCCATACAAATTGTGAAATTTTTTGTTCTAGCTCTGTGAAAAATGGCATTGGTAGTTTGATTGGTAGGGATTGCATTGAATCGGTAGATTGCTTTGGGCAGTAGAGTCATTTTCACAATGTTGATTCTTCCAATCCAAGAACATGGTATATCTCTCCATCTATTTGTATCATCTTTAGTTTCTTTCATCAGTGTCTTATAGTTTTCTGCATACAGGTCTTTTTTCTCCTTAGGTAGGTTTATTCCCAGACATTTTATTCTTTTTGTTGCAGTTGTAAATGGGATTGTTTTCTTAATTTCACTTTCAGATTTTTCATCATTAGTGTTTAAGAATGCTAGAGATTTCTGTGCATTAATTTTGTATCCTGCCACTTTACCCAATTCATTGATTAGCTCTAGTAGTTTTCTGGTAGCATCTTTAGGATTCTCTATGTATAGTATCATGTCATCTGCAAACAGTGACAGCTTTACTTCTTCTTTTCCGATTTGGATTCCTTTTATTTCTTTTTCTTCTCTTGTTGCTATGGCTAAAACTTCCAAAAGTCTGTTGAATAATAGTGGTGAGAGTGAGCAACCTTGTCTTGTTCCTGATCTTAGTGGAAATGGTTTCAGTTTTTCACCATTGAGGATGATCTTGTCTGTGGGTTTGTCATATATGGCCTTTATTATATTGAGGAAAGTTCCCTCTATGCCTACTTTGTGGTGGGTTTTTATCATAAATGGGTGTTGAATTTTGTTGAAAGCTTTCTCTGCATTGATTGAGATGATTGTATGGTTTTTCTCCTTCAGTTTGTTAATATGGTGTATCATACTGGTTGATTTGCGTATACTGAAGAATCCTTGCATTCCTGGGATAAACCCCACTTGATCATGGTGCATGATCCTTTTCATGTGCTGTTGGATTCTGTTTGCTAATATTTTGTTGAGGATTTTTGCATCTATGTTCATCAGTGATATTGGCCTGTAGTTTTCTTTCTTTGTGACATCTTTGTCTGGTTTTGGTATCAGGATGATGGTGGCTTCACAGCATGAGTTTGGGAGTGTTACTCCCTCTGCTATATTTTGGAAGAATTCGGGAAGGATAGGTGTTAGCTCTTCTCTAAATGTTTGATAGAATTCGCCTGTGAAGCCATCTTGTCCTGGGATTTTGTTTGTTGGAAGATTTTTAGTCACAGTTTCAATTTCAGTGCTTGTGATTGGTCTGTTCATATTTTCTATTTCTTCCTGATTCAGTCTCAGCAGATTGTGCATTTCTAAGAATTTGTCCATTTGTTCCAGGTTGTCCATTTTATTGGCCTAGAGTTGCTTGTAGTAATCTCTCATGCTCCTTTTATTTCTGCAGTGTCAGTTGTTACTTCTCCTTTTTCATTTCTAATTCGATTGATTTGAGTCTTCTCCCCTTTTTTCTTGATGAGTCTGGCTAATGGTTTATCAATTTTGTTTCCCTTCTCAAGGAACCAGCTTTTAGTTTTATTGATCTTTGATATTGTTTCCTTCATTTCTTTTTCATTTATTTCTGATCTGATCTTTATGATTTCTTTCCTTCTGCTATCTTTGGGGGTTTTTTGTTCTTCTTTCTCTAATTGCTTTAGGTGTAAGTTTAGGTTGTTTATTTGAGATGTTTCCTGTTTCTTCAGGTAGGATTGTATTGCTATAAACTTCTCTCTTTGAACTGCTTTGGCTGCATCCCGTAGGTTTCGGGTCATCGTGTTTTCATTGTCATTTGTTTCTAGGTATTTTTTATTTCCTCTTTGATTTCTTCAGTGATCTCTTGGTTATTAAGTAGTGTATTGTTCAGCATCCATGTGTTTGTATTTTTTACAGATTTTTTTCCTGTGAGTCATATCTAGTCTCATGGCGTTGTAGTCGTAAAAGATACTTGATACAGTTTCAAATTTCTTAAGTTTACCAAGGCTTGATTTGTGAACCAAGATATGATCTATCCTGGGGAATGTTCCGTGAGCACTTGAGAAGAATGTGTATTCTGTTGTTTTTGGATGGAATGTCCCATAAATATCAATTAAGTCCATCTTGTTTATTGTATCATTAAGGCTTGTGTTTCCTTATTTATTTGCATTATGGATGATCTGTCCATTGGTGAAAGTGGGTTGTTAAAGTCCCCTACTATGATTGTGTTACTATCGATATCCCCTTTTATGGCTCTTAGTATTTGCCTTATGTATTGAGGTGCTCCTATGTTGGGTGCAAAAATATTTACAATTGTGATATGTTCTTCTTGGATCGATCCCTTGATCATTATGTAGTGTCTTTCTTTGTCTGTTGTAATTGTCTTTGTTTTAAAGTCTATTTTGTCTGATATGAGAATTGCTATTCCAGTTTTCTTTTGATTACCATTTGCATGGGATATCTTTTTCCATCTCGTCACTTTCAGTCTGTATGTGTCCCTAGGTCTGAAGTGGGTCTCTTGTAGACAGCATATGTATGGGTTCTGTTTTTGTATCCATTCAGCCCGTCTGTATCTTCTGGTTGGAGCATTTAATCCTTTCACGTTTAAGGTAATTATCGACATGTATGTTCCTATTCCCATTTTCTTAATTGTTTTGGGTTTGTTATTGTAAGTCTTTTCCTTCTCTTGTCTTTCCTGCCTAGAGAAATTCCTTTAGCATTTGTTGTAAAGCTGATTTGGTGGTGCTGAATTCTGTTAGCTTTTGCTTGTCTGTAAAGGTTTTAATTTCTCCCTCAAATCTGAATGAGATCCTTGCTGGGTACAGTAATCTTCGTTGTAGATTTTTCTCCTTCATCACTTTAAATATGTCATGGCACTCCCTTCTGGGTTGCAGAGTTTCTGCTGAAAGATCAGCTGTTAACCTTATGGGGATTCCCTTGTATGTTATTTGTTGTTTTTCCCTTGCTGCTTTTAATATGTTTTCTTTGTATTTAATTTTTGATAGTTTGATTTATATGTGTCTTGGCGTGTTTCTGCTTGGATTTATCCTGTATGGGACTCTCTGTGCTTCCTGGACTTGATTAACTATTTCCTTTCCCATATTAGGAAATTTTCAACTATAATCTCTTCAAATATTTTCTCAGACCCTTTGTTTTTCTCTTCTTCTTTTGGGACCCCTATAGTTCAAATGTTGGTGTGTTTAATGTTGTCCCAGAGGTCTCTGAAACTGTCCTCAATTTTTTTTATTCTTTTTCTTTATTGTGCTCTGCAGTAGTTATTTCCACTATTTTATCTTCCAGCTCACCTATCCGTTCCTCTGCCTCAATTATTCTGCTACTGATCCCTTCTGGAGAGTTTTTAATTTCATTTATTGTGTCGTTCATCAGTGTTTGTTCGCTCTTTAGTTCTTCTATGTCCTTGTTAAACGTTTTTTGTATATTCTCCATTCTATTTCCAAGATTTTGGATTATCTTTAGTATCATTATTCTGAATTCTTTTTCAGGTAGACTGCCTATTTCCTCTTCATTTGTTAGGTCTGGTGGGTTTATGCCTTGCTTCTTCATCTGCTGTGTGCTTTTTTGTCTTCTGTTTTTGCTTAAGTTACTGTGTTTGGGGTCTCCTTTTCGCATGCTGCATGTTCGTAGTTCCTGTTGTTTTTGGTGTCTGTCCCCAGTGGCTAAGGTTGGTTCAGTGGGTTGTGTAGGCTTCCAGGTGGAGGGGACTAGTGCCTGTGTTCTGGTGGATGAGGTTGGATCTTGTCTTTCTGGTGGGCAGGTCCACGTCTGGTGGTGTGTTTTAGGGTGTCTGTGACCTTATTATGGTTTTAGGCAGCCTCTCTGCTAATGGATGGGGTTGTGTTCCTGTCTTGCTAGTTGTTTGGCATAGGGTGTCCAGCACTGTAGCTTGCTGGTCGTTGAGTGGAGCTGGGTCTTGGCATTGAGATGGAGATCTCTGGGAGGTTTTTGCCATTTGATATTACATGGAGCTGGGTGGTGTCCTGTGGACCAGTGTCCTGAACTTGGCTCTCTCACCTCAGAGGCACAGCCCTGATGCCTGGCTGGAGCACCAAGAGCCTGTCATCTGCATGGCATTCCAGAACTTCCCAACTTGTTATATTCTTCTATTCATCCTCCCTCTCTTCTTCTGCTAGTATTGGAGGGTCTCCTGCAGAAGTGGGGGGCAGCTGTGGCTCACTGCAGGGACAGATACACGGCCGGCGGCAGTTCTGGAGAGTACTCACCAATCTGAGCCCTCCTGGAGGCTGCCATTTTCTTACCTTCATTCCTTTTTCTGGCTGAGTAATATTCCATTGTATATATGTACCACATCTTCTTTATCCATTCGTCTGTCAGTGGGCATTTAGGTTGCTTCCATGACCTGGCTATTGTAAATAGTGCTGCAATGAACATTGGGGTGCATGTGTCTTTTTGAATTATGGTTTTCTCTGGGTATATGCCCAGTAGTGGGATTGCAGAGTCATAAGGTAATTCTATTTTTAATTTTTTAAGGAACCTTCATACTGTTCTGCATAGGGGTGTATCAATTTACCTTCCCACCAACAGCACAAGAGGGTTCCCTTTTCTCCACACCCTCTCCACCATTTGTTGGTAGATTTTCTGATGATGCCCATTCTGACTGGTGTGAGGTGATACCTCATTGTAGTTTTGATTTGCAATTCTCTAATAATTAGTGATGTTGAACAGCTTTTCATGTGCTTCTTGGCCATGTGTATGTCTTCTTTGGAGTTTTGTTTGTTCTTCTTTCTCTACTTCCTTTAGGTGTAAGATTAGATTGTTTCTTTGAGCTGTTTGTTGTTTCTTGAGATAGGATTCTATTGCTGTAAACGTCCCTCTTAGAACTGCTTTGGCTGCTTCCCATAGGTTTTGGATTGTCGTGTTTTCATTGTCATTTGTCTCTAGGTATTTTTTGATTTCCTCTTTGATTTCTTCAGTGATTTCTTGGTTATTTAGTAATGTAGTGTTTAGCCTCCATGTGGTTTTTTTTATGTTTTTTTTTCTAGAGAATAGGTCCACTTTATTTGGTTCAAAAGTGTTTTTATATATAACCATTATTATGAAATGCAGGATTGTCAAGAAAATGTAGGTGGTCATTAAGAATTTGTCGAATAGATTATTCTATGCTGGGTTCGGTGATAGAAGTCTCCCTTAATTGATTTTCCCCAAATTAAGATGAGCAGCTAACCCTGAGATCTTTGGCCCAGGAAGGAGTAGGTGAGGATAGCCTGCTGTCTCAGCTGCAGAATGCTTCTGGAAAGGACGGTGAAGAACTTGCTGCAGGAGATGGACCTCTGAAAAATCTTTCCTTTCTGCTTTTTGCACTGCGGATTCTGCCATCCAGTTCTTCAGCACATATCTAGGATTAAAAGTTGTCATTCTTTTTCTTCTTTCAGAATCTGAATCATTCATGTTACTCTTCAGTCTCCAAAGGTACTGGGACACCCAGGCAGGAAAGAGTTTGTGCTCTGAGATCATTTTCAGTGCCCAGAATTGCTGAGGAATGCTGAGCTCCTGTAACTGGCTTTGAGTGATCTCACTGAGCTGCCGAAATGTCCTTGTAAAGTCAGCTTCTGTCTTTTCCATGAGATGTAAGAGAAATGCAATTAAATCATCATCACCCTTGCTTTTTCCAAGTAATCCCAATTTGGCTTTGAACAATTCTCTAACTCTTGTATCGTAAAGAATGGGATACCCTGAGCAGCAAGTTGCTTTTGCCTAGGATCCAGTAATGGGTTTAGAGCTTGTAACAACTTGTTTAAATTAAACATTCCAATATTAGCCTGATATCCTATTTTTATCTTCTTTCATCATCAGATGTGTTTGGTACAAAATCTGGATTATAGGCCTCCATAAAATCAAATGGACCATAGTCAATTGTAATGGATAACAAACTGAAGTTATCAGTATTACAAACACCATGTGCAAAACCAACAGACATCCACAAGGCAATAAGCTGTGCTGTCTCAGACACCACAGTAGAAAAAAGAAAATCCAAATATCTGTTAGGTTCCTTGACATCTACTGAGGGGAAGCGTTCCTGTATGATGAAGTCTAATAACATCCTTAGTAAATCCCATTCACCATAATGAGCCAAAATTTCTAACGATCCAATTCTAAACCATGATTTTGCAACACGCAGCACTACTGCACCTCGTTCTTTCACAACGTTTCCATTGTAGAATTGGTCTCTCCATACTGCATCATCACTTACAACCAGACTTGCAGCTCTGCTAGTGGGAATTCTGAGATAGTACATAGCCTCACTACACAAAAATTCTCTCATGGAGGAACAAAGCACAGCTCTGCCATCACCATTTTGGGAGTATGGGGATTTTCCTGAGCCTTTTAATTGGAGCTCCCACTTTTCACCCTGCCTGTTCATGTAAATTCCAATAAGATGGGCTCTTCCGTCGCCGAGCTGATCTGCCCATATCCCAAACTGGTGGCCCCCATATCTGTGAGCCAGTGGAATGGATCCAAGTACTATCTTTTCGCCACTTACAAGCTGGATAAAATCATCTGTTTCTGAGACAGATAAATCAAGGTCCAAAATATCTTCTAGCACTTGCTTTGAAACTGCTACAAGATGTACTCTTGATTTGAAAGGAGTGGGGAAGGCAATTGAAAAAACACAGTTTTTCACTTTACGCACGTCATTTTCTTTAACAGGATCAATTGGCAACACAGCTATAAGGTTTTCAGAGGAGAGCGTCCAAAAGTCGAGAGACGAGGCTAATCTAACTTCTCTTTCACAATAGCCCTGCTCGGGGTTTGACTTGTTACTGTAAAGATGCGAAAGGCTGGCACTTCCTTCAAGGCCAGGTCGCCATAAGGAGCTGACGACCGCGTGGCAGTTAACACCCGAGAGAAGCAGCCGCGGAAACTGGAGCCTCCGGATTAGGCAGCAAAACGGGAACCCGATCCTTTGCGTCCTACTTCTGCCTAAATACTCAGAAGGAGAGTTCGTGATTGTTCGTCGGGCACCCTGGGGCATTTCTAGATGACAGCCGGTCTAACACGGGTGCATTTTTGCGGAGATTGCCGGAGGCACCGGCTGGGCGGGGTTGTGGGAGGCCGCTCCCCAGGAGGAAGATCACGCTGGTTTCTCCCGAGCCAGCGGTAGGTGGGCGGGGTTACGAGGGGGTCCAGCCCCCGCACCACCGCTCAGCTCCCTGCAGCCACTCCTCCTCCTGCCAGGCGGGAAGCGCCCTCGGGAGGTCTGTTTTTTATGTTTTTTCCCCTGTAACTGATTTCTAACCTCATAACGTTGTGGTCAAAAAAGATGCTTGATATAATTTCAATTTTCTTAAATTTACTGAGGCTTGATTTGTAACCCAAGATGTGATCTATCCTGGAGAATGTTCCGTGTGCACTTGAGAAGAAAGTGTAATCTGCTGTTTTTGGATGGAATGTCCTATAAATATCAGTTAAATCTATCTGGTCTATTGTGTCATTTAAAGCTTGTGTTTCCTTATTAATTTTCTGTTTGGATGATCTGTCCATTGGTGTAAGTGAGGTGTTAAAGTCCCCCACTATTATTGTGTTACTGTCGATTTCCTCTTATATAGCTGTTAGCAGTTGCCTTATGTATTGAGGTGCTCCTATGTCGGGTGCATATATATTTATAATTGTTATATCTTCTTCTTGGATCGATCCCTTTGATCATTATGCAGTGTCCTTCCTTGTCTCTTATAACATTCCTTATTTTAAAGTCTATTTTATGTGATATGAGTATTGCTACTTCAGCTTTCTTTTGATTTCCATTTGCATGGAATATCTTTTTCCATTCCCTCAATTTCAGTCTGTATGTGTCCCTAAGTCTGAAGTGGGTCTCTTGTAGACAGCATATATGTACATCTTGTTTTTGTATCCATTCAGTGAGCCTGTGTGTTTTGGTTGGAGCATTTAATCTATTCACATTTAAGGCAATTATTGATATGTATGTTCCTATTACCATTTTCTTAATTGTTTTGGGTTTGTTTTTGTAGGTCCTTTTCTTCCCTTGTGTTTCCCACTTAGAGAAGTTCCTTTAGCATTTGTTGTAGGGCTGGTTTGGTGGTGCTGAATCTCTTAGCTTTTGCTTGTCTGTAAAGCATTTGATTTCTCCATCAAATCTGAATGAGAGCCTTGCTGGGTAGTGTAATCTTGGCTGTAGGTTCTTCCCTTTCATCAGTTTAAATACATCATGCCACTCCCTTCTGGCTTGTAGAGTTTCTGCTGAGAAATCAGCTGTTAACCTCATGGGAGTTCCCTTGTATGTTATTTGTCGTTTTTCCCTTGCTGCTTTCAATAATTTTCCTTTGTCTTTAATTTTTGCCAATTTGATTACTATGTGTCTTGGCATTTTTCTCCTTGGGTTTATCCTGTATGGGACTCTCTACACTTCCTGGACTTGGGTGGCTATTTCCTTTCCCATGTTAGGGAAGTTTTTGAGTATAATCTCTTCAAATATTTTCTCTGTTCCTTTCTCTCTCTCTTCTCCTTCTGGGACCCCTATAATGCGAATGTTGTTGTATTTAATGTTGTCCCAGAGGTCTCTTAACTGTCTTCATTTCTTTTCATTCTTTTTTCTTTATTCTGTTCCACAGCAGTGAATTCCACCATTCTGTCTTCCAGGTCACTTTTCCGTTCCTTTGACTCAGTTATTCTGCTATTGATTCCTTCTAGTGTATTTTTCTTTTCAGTTATTGTTATTGTTCATCTCTGTTTGTTCGTTCTTTAATTCTTGTAGGTCTTTGTTAGACATTTCTTGCATCTTCTCTATCTTTGCGTCCATTCTTTTTCCGAGGTACTGGATCATCTTTCCTATCATTATTCTGAACTCTGTTTTTGGAAGGTTGCTTTTCTCCACTTCATTTAGTTGTTTTTCTTGGTTTTTATCTTGTTCCTTCATCTGGTACATAGCCCTCTGCCTTTTCATCTTGTCTATCTTTCTGTGAATGTGGTTTTTGTTCCACAGGCGGCAGGATTTTAGTTCTTCTTGCTTCTGCTGTCTCAGTATTTTTAAAGTTGGAATTTCTGTTTACTATAGTAGGTTTTTCAAAGTAGAATATATACTCTTTATGTATATATCATGTATATAATGCAGGAATCTTATATTATGATAAAACTATATGTAAAAATGAATTCCAAAATTCTATACTATCATTCAATTGAGAATAGTTTCTGCACTGGGAAACCCAGTATAGATAACAAGCAGGAAAGTTAAGTTCAAATTAATTCAAATCTCATAGGATAGCAAAAGGTAATAGTCCATTATGATGTTTTTGCCTATATATTTCTCCAGGCATGACAAGTACATGCCAACCATTGTCGTAAGCAACTTTTTATTCTATTTCTTCATTGTTAATGTACTTTATTTAAGGTTACATATGTTCTTTGTACCTATATATCTTCTTTTCTTTGTCTTCTGCATCAAATCCAAGGACACTGTCTGCCTTTAACCAAACAAACAAAGAAACCTGTTAGCAGAGCTTTTATTTTAAATGTAAGGCAAAATGAAATGATTGTAAAAATCCAGCCATTGCCATTAACAGAATAGTGTCCTTATATTAGTGGGTATTTAAAGGGTTAAATATATAAAATATATATATAAATATAGTGGATATTAAAAGGGTAGTAAGAGGTATTTGTAAAGATTGTGATCAAAGAGACCAAACAACTATGGTTAATGTTTTCCTTGCTTACCATAATTGCTAATTACAAAAATACTTAATGGGAGACAAATATCAACTCATCATAGATACCTTATTATTTGGATTAGACCAAATATAGACGTGTTTTATAAAATTCATTTCTATTACCAAGAGAAAATTTTTTTCTGATCTGATATACATGTATGCATACATATATATATATATATATATATATATATGTATTTTTAAAAATTTTAATATATCCTCATGCTGGCTAAGAGTTATTTTTTTGATCATAGTTTTTAATTATAAGCAGTATTATCCTTGACAAATCAAGCTATAATAAAGTTTACTGTAGTTATAATAGAAACCTTTTCAGCTGTCATCTCAGTTCATTGGTTTTATTGATATGGGAACTAATAAAAATCAAAGTACATAGAGAGAAGTAATCATGTAACTTATTTTCAGGAAAACATATATGACAGAATTTAAGTATTTAAGAATTTAAATGTGGCTAAAGTATAATCTTGGCCAGTGCGTGTCCCCAACAATGTTGAAATCAAACCATTTAAGGAAGATCGTTACTATACTGTATAATTTTGAAGGGAAATCAGTGTACGGTTCTTCTAGTTAAAAGCTATATAGTCCACCTTCTCTCTAACCCACTTTTTCTGCTGTGATTTAATTCTTTATTTCTTGACCTTTACTCAGATGAAAAAGGAAATAACTCCTTACTGCCACTCATACAATATCCCTGAAATGTATTTTGGCTTGTGACCTTTAAATGGTGCGGATAAATAAAATGAATCCCATATCTTCATATGGACCTGATCTGAGGGTCAACATATGTTTGCTTTTCATCTGTATGAAAATGCTTTGATTGTGATTGCCATGGAATAGGTGAGGTCAGGTGAAGAATGGGAAACTGCCAACTGAGGCAGGAGATGAAACTATCTGAAATGGGAAAGTTAAGTTAAGAACTGGGGGATTCTTTGTGCGAGAGATGGTAATTGCTTATGGTCACTTGCCCTTCCATGGGTGAGAGGCAGGGTGTAAGGACAGTGTGAAAATGCCTGGACTGTTAAGGGAAGAACACCTGGGCAGTACACTGGAAAGAGCTTACATATGGGTGACACAGCTGTGAGAACAGGGCTTGAAACTGAATAAAAATGCCTCAGGTCTTCCATGACATTTCATTTCCCACTAAGAAAGGATTTTCTGTAAGCACCATTTTAACACTGAGGATGATTTCCTCAATTTAAAAAAAATAGGCACTTTTAGAATTTCCACTGCCAAACTGTTTGTGTTTGAAACATTGAGTCCTATTTGTAACTTTCAAAAAAATATAAATGTTTCATAAAGCCTAATGGTATTTACAGAGATATAAAAGTTAAAAATCTAGCCAAGGTTATTTGGTGTTTGAAACTAAGCATGATAATATTTTTGTGTGAAATCCCTAGATCATTAACATTGCTTTAGTCAGCATTAATAGGAAATGCATGCCAGTAAGATGAAAATTAATTTCCAGTTGAATGCTTTATGTCAGGAGACAACTTACCTGATTGCAGTTGTTTGAAACGGAGCACATTCTAAGCACATTGCCTGCTGCCTTTTCTTGGCTGTAGATATTGACGAGTGTGGGACCGGGAGGCACAGCTGTGCCAATGATACCATTTGCTTTAACTTGGATGGTGGATATGATTGCCGATGTCCTCATGGAAAGAATTGCACAGGGGACTGCATCCATGATGGAAAAGTTAAGCACAATGGTCAGATTTGGGTGTTGGAAAATGACAGGTGCTCTGTGTGCTCGTGTCAGGTTAGTATAAACAAAACATTGTAACCATTTTTATCGAGGTGTAATTTGCATATATTTCAAGTGTACAGCTTGATGAACTTAGACAAATGCATACGTCCATTTAACCATCACTCAATTAATATAACAGAACATTTTTACCTACCCAAAATGTTGCCTCAGTCCTTTCTTAGTCCCATAGCCCTAGCCTCAAACAAACACTGCTTCTAGTTTCTATAGATTAGATTTGTGTTTTCTAGAGCCTCATATAAATGGAATCATATAACACAGTTGGCCTTCCATATCTGCAGGGTCTCCATCCATGGATTCAACCAACTGTGGCTTAAAAATATTTGGGAAAAAAAATTCCAGAAAGTTCCAAAAAAGCAGAACTTTAATTTCCCCCACACCAGCAACTGTTTACATAATATTTACATTGTATTAGATGTTATAAGTAATCTAGAGATAATTTAAAGTAAACGGGAGGGTGTGCATAGGTTATGTGCAAATACTATGCCATTTAATATAAGGGACTTGAGCATCCATGGATTTTGGTACCCACGATACCAAGGGAAGACTGTCCATACTCTTTTGTGTCTGACTCCTTTCTCTCAGCATTATGTTTTGACATTCCTTTATATTCATTACACGTATCAGTAACCCATTCCTTTTTATTACTGAATAGTATTCCATTGGATGGAAATACCACAATGTGTTTATTTATTCATATGGTAAAATTTTGTTTCTAACTATGCTAATGTTTCTATAGTCACAATATCATATTTGAATGAATGTATAAATGAAACCATAATGAATATGCTATGGCCTGTAAGTGAAAAATATCTATTTGGGTTATATTTCAGTTTTAGAGAGGTGTTCTATTATGTGTACCCAGTTGATAATAGACATTTGAATTATAGTTAAATGAATAATACCAAGGACTCAACTATTATTAAAGAAATTGATAACAGCTTGTACAAATCATAAGGTTAAAATATTCTAGAAACTTAATAATATGTAAAACTTGTTGACTAGCTACCAAATATAAACATATAAGCCCTCACACAAAACAAAATTTAGTTAGTATTCAAATTACTATATTAATAAACAAGTAAATGTATATTTATATATACATACACAATTTATTTACACATAAGAGCCATGCAGTGGTTATCATTTTAACTGGTTAGTTCTGAAAATTTTCTTTCCAGTCAAGTCATTTAAAGAGTAATGTGTGGAAAGAAAATTGGAAGTTCTCCAGCTTAAGTAATTTCTGGGTGTTAGCTACAAAATGGAATTTTAAAGAAAATCAGTTATATTGGGTAAACAGTGTGAGTTAGCTCAACTTCCAGATCAACATCTGAGATTATAGATACAGCATGTAATATATATAAAATGTATATATGTGTGTGTATATACACATGTACACACACACAGATACACACATACATATGATGTTAGTATATTGAGAAGTGGAGGTTTTTGGTAACTGCTTTTTTCCCCTTGTCATACAGAATGGATTTGTAATGTGTCGACGGATGGTCTGTGACTGTGAGAATCCCACGGTTGATCTTTTCTGCTGCCCCGAATGTGACCCAAGGCTGAGCAGTCAGTGCCTCCACCAAAATGGGGAAACCTTGTACAACAGTGGTGACACCTGGGTCCAGAATTGCCAACAGTGCCGCTGCTTGGTAAGTTCAGCTACGTGAAATTCAGGGAAACGTTTAAACCCAGAATTGAAATCGTAAAACAACCTTGCCCTGCCCCCCTGCACCGATATTTGGTACCTGGCCATAGTGTTGGGAGTTACAAAAAGTGAACCTGGTTAGGATGATAAGGTGATGGTTATGCATTCAGGGCCTGAGCAGGAATATCTGGGGGTAGATGTGGTACACCATGTCATGTCAGGCTTTCAGGACTATCTCCAGAGCTCAAAAGAAGAAAAGGCTCTCCTGGCTTCTCAGCTTAGGTTTACTTAGAGACAGTTATGAACAGAATAATGGCATTCAAAACAAATCACTTTTTCCAGTAGACCTTTTGTTAATCCATTTCTATCAATTATGCTTAGATGTAAGAAAACAAAAACAAAAAAACACTTTTCTTTCTTTCTAAAGATTGTTACTGTCAATGCTGTTCTGGTGGGCACCCTGTTTTACACATAATATGGATATGCAATAGATACTAGAATCTTAGAATCGAATGTATATATTTATGAAACTTCTACTGGAAACAATAGGTTAAAAAGAAAATGAAGACTTGATAAAGAAAATGAAGACTTGATAAGGAAAATACCAATCATTTTTTCATTTAACCAAATTTCTTGTTTCTTTCTAGTGGTGTAAATAAAAAGGAAAATTGGTCTATATGTCTTTATAGAAGAAAGTTTCACAGATGCTACTTTTAAAGTTAGGACTAGTTTCCTTTCTATTTGTGTGAAGATATTTTTAAGGCAATGCTTTTTTGTTGCTTCCTTTTTATACTTTCAACCCCAAAATCAATTGAAAGAGCAAGGTCAGTTTCTGTACCTGAAGGCTGCTTTCATCTCCAAGACCCTGAGACTCAGAATTATGAAAAAAATAGGAAACAGGTGGGAACTAAATTTTAAAAAGATCCAATTCACACAATTTTCTCATGTGGAATAAAAAAGACTGAAATCAGCTCCTAGTTTCGTTTTGTTTTTTCCAAAGTCCCTACACTGAGGAACGTATAAATGAACAAAGAAAAACTGTCAAATTTCCTTCATATTTCAGTTTACTTTCTTGTCAGTGGACAAAACTTTGTTTTTGCAGAAGGGAATAAATGAGAAGGTGGGGGAAAAAATCGTAAAAATGAGAAAAGCATCTCATAGGCAGAAACTAAAAACCTCTTCTGTAGTAAACAATTCTCCTTTGTCATGGGAAAGAGAAGGGCATGCAAATTTGTTTGTTTTAAGAGAAAGAGTTTTTGCTTTCCTTTATTGTTGTTCTTGTTTAACCCCTGAAGACTGTTTTATAATCCATCTGCAGTATAGGTGTCATCTCTCTGATAGGGATTTTGTGGATTCCCTGCAAGATTCATAGCTGTGAAGGTCTGAGTATAAATGTCCATCAATAAATTGAGTATTCGGTAAACACTGCTCTCTCCCTCCTCACCTCCCTCCACGCCCTCCCTCCCCCTCCCTTTGCCCTTGTTCATCTGCTTTCCTTATAGCAAGGGGAAGTTGACTGTTGGCCCCTGCCTTGCCCAGAGGTGGAGTGTGAATTCAGCGTCCTCCTAGAGAATGAGTGCTGCCCGCGCTGTGTCACCGACCCTTGCCAGGCCGACACCATCCGTAATGACATCACCAAAACTTGCCTGGACGAGATGAATGTGGTTCGCTTCACTGGGTCCTCTTGGATCAAACATGGCACTGAGTGTACTCTCTGCCAGTGCAAGGTAAAGCCCATTCATTATATTCAAGTGGGGAGCACTTGGCCAGCTGCACCCAGGATTCACAGACACTAATGTGCTTAACCTGGCCAATGGGAAGCATCTTCTTTCCTATTTACTGTTCAAACAGAGATGGGAGCAGGGCCACTCAGCTTTATTAGTGCCAAGGCTCACTGTCCTGTGCATCCTCTAATGCATATTCAGGGAGAAGCAGGTGCTTGGTCAGAAACCAGAATGATGGGTTACTAATATCACCAGAACAGAAAGAACCTACGTAAATTGCCCTAAAGCATCTAACTGTACACATCTTAAAAAAAAATAGTACAACACCAAACTTCATGTTTCTTTCATGATAGAAGACAATATTATTTTATTGATTTTTATCTAGTCCTTTTATGAGATAAGATATATCAGCAAAGTGAACATATTACGTTTTCCAAAGTGAAAATCAATATGGCAAAAATGGGCATATTTCTTGGTTTGTGGTGGTGAGTTACATTGATTTGAAAAATTTAAGATCTGTTGTTTACCATATTTTATTCCTACGGCTGGAGAAAAAATCATTATAAAGATTTTTCTTTTTATTCTCATAGGAAAATAGAGCATTGTGCCTTTTACTTCACTGAGAATAGAAATACTGGTAATGTAGACAGAATATATAGAATTCACAGATGGTGACAACGTTGAAAGCATTAGAATCAACACTAGAACTAAGTAAATAATCTGGAAAGCTTAACAAGAAGAAAGCAAAGATGTCAGATTTTTCCCACCATAGCACAGCCAAATATCTATAACTGCTCTGGTTCTTTAAGTGAGCATTTCCATTTAAATTTTTTTTTTCAATAGAGCAATTTCATTCAGATTCATGTAGTACAAATTTCTTACTAGAGTGGCTTGATGTAACAGGACAAAGAAATGTGAAATGCTTTAAGTTTTGAGATGCTATTATCTATTTCAAACCAAAATTTCTAGCTCTTTCAATTAATGCAATTTGTCAATCAAGCACAGCTTTTCGGGGAACATTTAATGCAGTTTTCTAAAAGTGCATTAGCACATTTGGAAGTTACTTTTACTACTAAAAGTTACTAATAATGTATATGCAGTGCTGCTTTAATATACATTTTTTTAAATAGATCTTTACTGGAGTATAATTGCTTCACAATACTGTGTTACTTTCTGTTGTACACCAAAGTGAATCAGCCACATGCATACATATGTCCCCATATCCCCTCCCTCTTGAGCCTCCCTCCCACCCTCTCTATATACATTTGATATGAGTACATTTGAGTACATTTAATGGTGCATTATCTAGAAACTTCAGCATTCATGACCAGTAGGGAAATACTTTCTGACATTTAATTACCAAATAGAGTCGAGTCTCTTTACACTCTTAATCTGTTAGATTATTGTTCTGAGCAATGACAACAAATACATATACCGGGTGATAGAATGTAAAACACCAGATATAGCTCAGACAGATACTTCCAACAAAAGAAAGATGCATTCAGTAATAGGCAGAAAAACATTAGACTGTTTTCTGGGGAAAAGAGTGTGAATGAGCTTGTCATTCACCACCTTACAAACAACTACTAGGATTTTTTGGCTCATGGTAGAAATATAGTCCAGAAAGTGTATTTTGACATTAAATTCATTTCTTGTCAGATAAGTGCCGATTCTCAGAGGTTACTATTTGATGCCATTTCCCTCTTCCCTCCTTATTAACTATGAGTTATAAGAATATCCTCAATGTTACCAAATGAATCCCTAATACTCATCTTATTATGTTTATTTTGTGCTATTTTAAAAATGAAACTTATGCCAAACAAGCTTGAGAGATTTCATTGGAGGTGAGCATCCTTTACAATTTGGTGCTTTCAGAGCACCGTTTCCGCTTATCATCTCCCCATCCTACCACTTCTGAGTTACTTGTTTTAGTCAATAAATACAAATTATGTGGGGTATTGTGCCAGAACCAGAGTAGAATGATAAGCAAAAATGGGTACAATCATTCCTGGAAATTTTTGCCCAGCAACTTCTAGAGCTCTGCTGTCCAGTACAGTAGCCAGTAACCACACATGGCTATTTAAATTCATTGAAATTAAGTTAAAAATCCAATCCTCAGTCACAGTAGCTACATTTCAAATGCTCACACATGCTAGTGGCTGTCATATTAGATAGCATATATAGAGAACCTTTCTATCATTGCAGAATATTGTATTGGAAAGCGCTGGCCTAGAGGTGAAGAATGTGGCATCTGGAATCAGGCTACCTGGATTGAAAGCCTGGTCAACCTTACTAGCAATGTCACCTCAAGGGATATGTATTAATCTCTCTGTGGCTCCATCTTTCTCATCTAAAAATGGGAATACTAATAATACTTACCTAGGAATAATTATAGTACCTACTTGAGAAAGTTGCTATAAGAATTAAGTGAGAAGTTCCATACAAAGTTTCCGACACATTTCATATGCGTTCAGAGTAAGCGCTCAATAAATGTTGACTATTATTATTGTAGGTAGTGGAGTATAGAAACATTAATTAAGTCATGAAACAAAGACAACATTACAAACCCTGATGGATGCTCTAAAGGAAAGTTGCACTGTGCTAAGAGGCTGTACAACGCATGAACCAGTTTTACTTCCTGAGGAATTAAGAGTTAGCTGGGAGAAATAGAGTTATGAGTTTCCCTTCCCTTTTTAAAGATCTCTTCAAATGTAATTTGCTTAGGTTAAAAAAAAATGTTTCCTCCACTCGGAAGTTGAATTCTTGCATCAAAAAAGAATTACTAATTTTGTCTTTCCTAAATCTAATAGAGACTACACACCCTTATGATGGGTCAGAGAGTTTTCAGGCAATTATGTTTTGAGCTCCAGACAATAAAGAGGGATGTACCCAGTTGAGAAATAAAGAGGGAGGAGATATTAGAGAGTCATTCCCTTTAATAAATTATCACTGAGTGGGACACTTGGGAAATTGGAAACCGGAGGGCCACTTTTAACTCCTGGGGAAACTAGGTATAATACTGAGATAATTGAGGTATGGAAAAAAATAGTTTTATGTAGATGAAGCTCCTAACTTTCTAAATGTTGCCTTCATCTATTAGAAACCATAAACTTAAAGTTTGGAAAGTGGACATCTGTGCTAAAATTAGAATAGATAACTAAATTTATCTATGGAAAGAAATACCCCATTAATAAACAATATTATAATGAATATTTTAATATGTGATCAGGAGAGCTTTGCAAATCAAAACAGGAAGAAAGGATTATTCTATAAATACTGGAATGACTGGACAGCAGTTTGAAGGATGTAAGTTGTATATACTATTATATTATGTATCAAAACAAATTCCATGTGGAAAAAGTGATAAATATTAAAAATAAATCAAAGCAAAGATAAATAATCAAATATTTATCAAAATTCTTGAAGGAATATGCCTTTTCTAATTTAAAAGTGATAAAATCTACCTCAAAGAAAATTTAGAGCTTCTATAGATAAACAAAATTAGCAAAATAGATCACAACTAGACACTAAAAGATATTTTCAACAGACATGATTTCTTTATTAGATTAAAAATATATGAAAATTAATTTAAAAATACTTATTTCCTCATAAATAAATCAACAAAGGATGAATAAACAATTCACTAAAGAATACAGCTATCAAAAAAGAGGAAATCAATAGTATTTGAGAAGATGGTGGAAGAGTAAGAGGCGGAGATCACCTTCCTCCCCACAAATACATCAGAAATACATCTACATGTGGAACAACTCCTACAGAACACCCACTGAACGCTGGCAGAAGACCTTCAGACCTCCCAAAAGGCAAGAAACTCCCAACGTACCTGGGTACAGCAAAAGAAAAAACAGAGACAAAAGAATAGGGACGGGACCTGCACCAGTGGGAGGGAGCCATGAAGGAGGAAAGGTTTCCACACACTAGGAAGCCCCTTCGTGGGCGGAGACTGTGGGTGGTGGAGGGGGGAAGCTTCAGAGCCGTGGAGGAGAGCACAGCAACAGGGGTGCGGAGGGCAAAGCAGAGAGATTCCCGCACAGAGGATCGGTGCGACCAGCACTCACCAGCCCGAGAGGCTTGTCTGCTCACCCGCCAGGGTGGGTGGGAGCTGGGAGCTGAGGCTCAGGCTTCGGTCCGATCGCAGGGAGAGGACTGGCGGCGTGAACACAACCTGAAGGGGTTAGTGCACCACGGCTAGCCAGGAGGGATTCTGGAAACAAGCCTGGACCTGCAGAAGAGGCAAGAAACTTTTTCTTGCCTCTTTGTTTCCTGGTGCGCAAGGAGAGGGGATTAAGAGCGCTGCTTAAAGGAGCTCCAGAGACAGGCGCGAGCCGTGGCTAACAGCGCGGACCCCAGAGATGGGCATGAGACGCTAAAGCTGCTGCTGTGGCCACCAAGAAGCCTGTGTGTGAGCACAGGTCACTCTCCACACCTCCCTTCCGGGGAGACTGTGCAGCCCGCCACTGCCAGGGTCCCGAGATCCAGGGACAACTTCTCCGGGAGAACGCATGGCACGCCTCAGGCTGTTGTAAAGTCACACTGGCCTCTGCCACCGGGCTCGCCCCGCATCCATACCCCTCCTCCCTCCCGGGCTGAGTGAGCCAGAGCCCCCCGAAGCAGCTGCTCCTTTAACCCGGTCCTGTCTGAGCAAAGAACAGACACCCTCAGGCGAACTACCCACAGAGGCGGGGCCAAATCCAAAGCTGAATGCTGGGAGCTGTGCGAACAAAGAAGAGAAAGGGAAATCTCTCCCAGCAGCCTCAGGAACGGTGGATTAAATCTCCACAATCAACTTGATGTACCCTGCATCTGTAGAATACCTGAATAGACAAAGAATCATTCCAAATTGAGGAGGTGGACTTTGAGAGCAAGATAGACTATTTTTTCCCTTTTTCCTCTTTTTGTGAGTGTGTATGTGTACGTTTCTGTGTGAGATTTTCTCTGTATAGCTTTGCTTTCACCATTTGTCCTAGGGTTCTGTCCGTCCATTGTTTTGTTTTTTTTTTAAGTTTTAAAATTTTTTTCTTAATATTTTTTATTTTAATAACTTTATTTTATTTTATCTTTATTTTATTTTATCCTCTTTCTTTCTTTCTTTCTATTTTTTCTCCCTTTTATTCTGAGCCATGTGGAGGACAGGCTTTTGGTGCTCCAGCCAGATGTCAGGGCTGTGCCTCTGAGGTGGGAGAGCCAACTTCAAGACACTGGTCCACAAGAGACCTCCCAGCTCCACGTAATATCACACGGCAAAAATCTCCCAGAGATCTCCATCTCAACATCAGCACCCAGCTTCAATCAACGACCAGCAAGCTACAGTGCTGGACACCCTATGCCAAACAACTAGCAAGACAGGAACACAATCCCACCCATTAGCAGAGAGGCTGCCTAAAATCATAGTAAGTCCACAGACACCCCAAAACACACCACCAGACGTGGACCTGCCCACTAGAGAGACAAGATCCAGCCTCATCCACCAGAACACAGGCACTTGTCCCCTCCACCAGGAAGCCTACCCAACCCACTGAACCAACTTTAGCCACTGGAGACAGACATCAAAAACAACGGGAACTACGAACCTGCAGCCTGCAAAAAGGAGACCCCAAACACAGTAAGATAAGCAAAATGAGAAGACAGAAAAACACACAGCAGATGAAGGAGCAAGATAAAAATGCACCAGACCTAACAAATGAAGAGGAAATAGGCAGTCTACCTGAAAAAGAATTCAGAATAATGATAGTAAAGATCAAAAATCTTGGAAATAAAATAGAGAAAATGCAAGAAACATTTAACATGGATCTAGAAGAACTAAAGAGGAAACAAGCAATGATGAACAACACAATAAATGAAATTAAAAATACTCTAGAAGGGATCAATATCAGAATAACTGAGGCAGAAGAACGGATAAATGACCTGGAGATAAAATAGTGGAAGTAACTACTGCAGAGCAGAATAAAGAAAAAAGAATGAAAAGAAATGAGGACAGTCTCAGAGACCTCTGGGACAACATTAAATGCACCAACATTCAAATTATAGGGGTTCCCAGAAGAAAAGTGAAAAAGAAAGTGACTGAGAAAATATTTGAAGAGATTATAGTTGAAAACATCCCTAATATGGGAAAGGAAATAGTTAAGCAAGTCCAGGAAGCACAGAGAGTCCCATACAGGATAAATCCAAGGAGAAACATGCCAAGACACATAATAATCAAACTGTCAAAAATTAAATGCAAAGAAAACATATTAAAAGCAGCAAGGGAAAAACAACAAATAATACACAAGGGAATCTGCATAAGGTTAACAGCTGATCTTTCAGCAGAAACTCTGCAAGCCAGAAAGGAGTGGCAGGACATATTTAAAATGATGGAGGAAAATCTACAACGAAGATTACTCTACCCAGCAAGGATCTCATTCAGATTTGATGGCGAAATTAAAACCATTACAGACAAGCCAAAGCTGAGGGAGTTCAGCACCACCAAACCATCTTTACAACAAATGCTAAAGGAACTTCTCTAGGCAGGAAACACAAGAGAAGGAAAACACCTACCATAACACACCCAAAGCAATTAAGAAAATGGGAATAGGGACATACATATCGATAATTACGTTCAATGTAAATGGATTAAATGCTCCAACCAAAAGACACAGACGGGCTGAATGTATACAAAAACAAGAGCTGTATATATGCTGTCTACAAGAGACCCACTTCAGACCTAGGGACACATACAGACTGAAAGTGAGGGGATGGAAAAACATATTCCATGCAAATGGAAATCAGAAGAAAGCTGGAGTAGCAATTCTCATATCAGACAAAATAGACTTTAAAATAAAGACTATTACAAGAGACAAAGAAGGACACTACATAATGATCAAAGGATCGATCCAAGAAGAAGGTATAACAATTGTAAATATTTATACATGCAATGTAGGAGCACCTCAATACATAAGGCAAATACTAAGAGCCATAAAAGGGGAAATCAACAGTAACACAATCATAGTAGGGGACTTTAACACCCCACTTTCACCAATGGACAGATCATCCAAAATGAAAGTAAATAAGGAAACACAAGCTTTAAATGGTACATTAAACAAGATGGACTTAATTGATATTTATGAGACATTCCATCCAAAAACAACAGAATACACATTTTTCTCAAGTGCTCATGGAACATTCTCCAGGATACATCATATCTTGGGTCACAAATCTAGCCTTGATAATATTAAGAAAATTGAAACCATATCAAGTATCTTTTCCGACCACAATGCTGTGAGACTAGATTTCAATTACAGGAAAAGATCTGTAAAAAATACAAACACATAGAGGCTAAACAATACACTACTTAACGAAGTGATCACTGAATAAACCAAAGAGGAAATCAAAAAATATCTAGAAACAAATGACAATGGAGACACAATGACCCAAAACCTATGGGATGCAGCAAAAGTAGTTCTAAGAGGGAAGTTCATAGCAATACAATCCTACCTTAAGAAACAGGAAACATCTCAAATAAACAACCTAACCTTATACCTAAAGAAATTAGAGAAAGAAGAACAAAAAACCCCCAAAGTTAGCAGAAAGAAAGAAATCATAAAGATCAGATCAGAAATAAATGAAAAAGAAATGAAGGAAATGATAGCAAAGATCAATAAAACTAAAAGCTGGTTCTTTGAGAAGATAAACAGAATTGATAAACCATTAGCCAGACTCATCAAGAAAAAAAGGGAGAAGACTCAAATCAATAGAATTAGAAATGAAAAAGAAGTAACAACTAACACTGCAGAAATAAAAGGGGCATGAGAGATTACTACAAGCAACACTATGTCAAAAAAATGGACAACCTGGAAGAAATGGACAAATTCTTAGAAATGCACAACCTACTGAGACTGAACCAGGAGGAAAAAGAAAATATAAACAGACCAATCACAAGCACTGAAATTGAAACTCAGATTAAAAATCTTCCAACGAACAAAAGCCCAGGACCAGATGGCTTCACAGGCGAATTCTATCAAACATTTAGAGAAGAGCTAACACCTATCCTTCTCAAACTCTTCCAAAATATAGCAGAGGGAGGAACACTCCCAAATTCCTTCTACGAGGCCACCATCACCTTGATACCAAAACCAGACAAGGATGTCACAAAGAAAGAAAACTACAGGCCAATATCACTGATGAACATAGATGCAAAAATCCTCAACAAAATACTAGCAAACAGAATCCAATAGCACATTAAAAGGATCATACACTATGATCAAGTGGGGTTTATCCCAGGAATGCAAGGATTCTTCAATATACGCAAATCAATCAATGTGATACACCATATTAACAAATTGAAGAATAAAAACCATATGATCATCTCAATAGATGCAGAGAAAGCTTTCGACAAAATTCAACACCCATTTATGATAAAAACCCTCCAGAGTGTAGGCATAGAGGGAACTTTCCTCAACATAATAAAGGCCATATATGACAAACCCACAGCCAAGATCATCCTCAATGGTGAAAAACTGAAACCATGTCCACTAAGATCAGGAACAAGATAAGGTTGCTCACTCTCACCACTATTATTCAACATAGTTTTGGAAGTTTTAGCCACAGCAATCAGAGAAGAAAAAGAAGTAAAAGGAATCCAAATTGGAAAAGAAGAAGTAAAGCTGTCACTGTTTGCAGGTGACATGATACTATACATAGAGAATCCTAAAGATGCTACCAGAAAACTACTAGAGCTAATCAATGAATTTGTAGCAGGATACAAAATTAATGCACAGAAATCTCTGGCATTCTTATACACTATTGATGAAAAATCTGAAAGTGAAATTAAGAAAACACTCCCATTTACCATTGCAACAAAAAGAATAAAATATCTAGGAATAAACCTACCTAAGGAGACAAAAGACCTGTATGCAGAAAATTATAAGACACTGATGAAAGAAATTAAAGATGATACAAATAGATGGAGAGATATACCATGTTCTTGAATTGGAAGAATCAACATTGTGAAAATTACTATACTACCCAAAGCAATCTACAGATTCAATGCAATCCCTATCAAACTACCACTGGCATTTTTCACAGAACTAGAACAAAAAATTTCACAATCTGTATTGAAACACAAAAGACCCTGAATAGCCAAAGCAATCTTGAGAACCAAAAATGGAGCTGGAGTTATCAGGCTCCCTGACTTCAGGCTATACTACAAAGCAACAGTAATCAAGACAGTATGGTACTGGCACAAAAACAGAAATATAGATCAATGGAACCAGGATAGGAAGCTCAGAGATAAATCCACGCACATATGGTTACCTTATCTTTGATAAAGGAGGCAAGAATATACAGTGGAGGAAAGACAGCCTCTTCAATAAGTGTTGCTGGGAAAACTGGACAGGTACATGTAAAAGTATGAAATTAGAACACTCCCTAACACCATACACAAAAATAAACTCAAAATGGATTAAAGACCTAAATGTAAGGCCAGACACAATCAAACTCTTAGAGGAAAACATAGGCAGAACACTCTGACATAAATCACAGCAAGATCCTTTTTGACCCACTTCCTAGAGAAATAGAAATAAAAACAAAAATAAACAAATGGGACCTAATGAATCCTAAAAGCTTTTGCACAGCAAAGGAAACCATAAACAGGACCAAAAGACAACCCTCAGAATGGGAGAAAATATTTGCAAATGAAGCAACTGACAAAGGTTTAATTTCGAAAATTTACAAGCATCTCATGCAGCTCAATATCAAAAAGACAAATATCCCAATCCAAAAATGGGCAGAAGACTTAAATAGACATTTCTCCAAAGAAGATATACAGATTGCCAACAAACACATGAAAGAATGCTCAATATCATTAATCATTATAGAAATGCAAATCAAAACTACAATGAGATATCATTTCACACCGGTCAGAATGGCCATCATGAAAAAATCTAGAAACAATAAATGCTGGAGAGGGTGTGTAGGAAAGGGAACACTTTTGCACTGTTGTTAGGAATGTAGATTGATACAGCCACTATGGAGAACAGTATGGAGGTTCCTTAAAAAACTACAAATAGAACTCCCATACGACCCAGCAATCCCACTACTGGGCATATACCCTGAGAAAACCAGAATTCAAAAAGAGTCATGTACCAAAATGTTCATTGCAGCTCTATTTACAATAGCCAGGACATGGAAGCAACCTAAGTGTCCATCAACAGATGAATGGATAAAGAAGATGTGGCACATATATACAATGGAATATTACTCAGCCATAAAAAGAAACAAAATTGAGTTATTTGTAGTGAGGTGGATGGACCTAGAGTCTGTCATACAGAGTGAAGTAAGTCAGAAAGAGAAAAACAAATACCGTATGCTAACACATAGATATGGAATCTAAGAAAAAAAAAGTCGTGAAGAACCTAGGGGTCAGACGGGAATAAAGACCCAGTCCTACTAGAGCATGGACCTGAGGATACGGGGAGCGGGAAGGGTAAGCTGTGACAAAGTGAGAGAGTGTCATGGCCATATATACACTACCAAACGTAAAATAGATAGCTAGTGGGACGTTGCTGCATAGCACAGGGAGGTTAGCTAGGTGGTTTGTGACCACTTAGAGGGGTGGGATAGGGAGGGTGGGAGGGAGGGAGATGCAAAAGGGAAGAGATATGGGAACATATGTATATGTATAACTGATTCACTTTGTTATAAAGCAGAAACTAACACACCTTTGTAAAGCAATTATACTCCAATAAAGATGTTAAAAAAATAAAAAAATAGACATTGACTGTCATGTAATACTGCAAAAAAAGAGGAAATCAGTGTTTTAAATTATTGACACTTAAATATAAACTAACTTAATTATTATTTTCACATACTACGGTAAAAAAATATTTCACCATAATTTCCAATGCTGACAGAGGTGTACTGGAATTGTAATTCTTATGCAATGTTAGTGACATTGAAAAATACATGTCAGGAACCAGACATACATCTCCTTGCCCACTCCCTGTCCCCACAAAAATGTCCAGAAGATCCTACTAATCCTGGGTCTGAGAATCCAACCTAAAGAAATAATCTAAAATATGGAGCAAACTATATGCATCGTAATATTAGCCTCAACATTAATTGCCACGCAGAATCAAGGAAGAAATCAAAATATCCAACAAATGAAAAATGGGTTAAATAAATTATGGTAACTCTGTAACATATAACATATCATAATTATATAATATGTAATTATATGGTTGCATTATTCAATTATTCATGTACTAACAATGCTTATAATAAAAATCAAGATAAAAATACTATGTGTGATTACATATGCACTTTGATTACAAGAAGGTTGAAAATAAAGGAATATGAAGTGAATTCTATTAGGACATACTAAAATATTCATAATAGTGGGATTTTAAATTATTAATTTTTATATAGATTATTTATAGCCACATATTATATATGAATATGTAATTACATATATTTATTATATCTATAGTATGTGTAGTTTATAAACATACTAATATATTAATACCATATAGTGATTGATAAGTAAATAATAAATATATTAAATATAAATAAGAGTAAAATATATATTATATATGTCATATATAAACATTTTACTGAAAGCTAAAAGTCAGCTGTCTTCTAATCTTAATGTTATAGAGTTTACCATGCAAAGAGTGATGATGACTTCTTTGCCAGTAAATATAGCCAAAAATAACAAGGTGTTAAGGAAACTTACTGTGTTACTACATAAAAATAGATGTTATAATTAGTTATGACAGTAGGTGATTACTATTCATAGCAACCTGACTGAGTTTCAGTGGGTCACTTTTTATTCTAGTTTTTATCAAGGTAATGTTTGTTAAGGTGAAATGCATAGTTATTTTGTATATAATTTTATAAGTTTGGTGAATCAAAATACAGAATATTTCCAGCAATCTAGCAAGTACCCTTTTGTCCCCTTCCAGATAATATCTACTTCTCATAGGAAACCTCAATTTTATTTCAGTATAGCAAATTTATTTTCCTATTTAAAAATTTCATATAAATGGATCGCACAGTATGTATTCTTTTATATCTAATGGTGAATTGACCAGTTTATCATTATGTAATGTCCCTCCTTATCTCTAGCAAGGCTTCTAGACTTGATGTCAATTTTGACTGGTACTTTGTTTTTTTTTTAATATTCATTCATTTATTTAGTTGAACCGGGTCTTAGTTGCAGTCGGCGGGCTCCTTAATTGCGGCTTGCCAGCTCATTAGTTGCAACACATGGGCTCCTTAGTTGTGGCAGGCAGCCTCCTTAGTTGTGGCATGCAAACTCTTAGTTGCAGCATGCATGTGGGATCTAGTTCCTTCACCAGGGATCAAACCCAGGCCCACTGCATTGGGATCATGGAGCCTTATCCACTGCACCACCAGGGAAGTCCATTGTCTGGTACTTTTGTAGCCACACAGTATATTGTTTTGATTCATCCACTTTCAACCTATCTATGGTTTTATATTTAAAGTGCATTTTTTATAGATAATGTATAAATAGTTCTTACTTTTTTATCCAGTGTGACAATCTCTGGCTTTTAATTGAAGTGTTAGTCCATTTAATATTGTTTTTGATGTTGGTGGATTTTGGCCCACCATTTTGCCATTTGTTTTCTACTTGTTCCATCTATTTTTTGTATTCTTAATCATCTATTCCTTCCTTCTTTTTATTTGTTAATATTTTTAATGTTATTCAATTTTACTTGTTCTTTTGAATTCTTAACTATAACTCTTTATGATTGTTTTAGTTGTTGGTATAGGAGTTGTAACATATATCATTCATTTATTACAGTATAATAAGATTTAATATTATACTAATTCATATAAAATGTAAGAACTTTGGAATAATATAATCCCATTCCCCTAACCTTTGCACTATAATAATCATATATTTATAACTATGTATACTATAAACTCTAAAAATCTATATTACTATCAATATTTTTGCTTTAATAAGTCAAATATCTTTGAAGCAAATTAATAGAAGAAAAATGCTATATTTTATATTTATTTCATATTTATATTTATCCTCATATTTACCATTTCTTGTGCTCTTCATTTCTTCTCACACATGTTAATCTCCATCTAGTGTTATTTCCCTTTATCTTGAATAACTTCCTTTAGCATTTTCCATATTGCAGATATACTGGCCACAAATTCTCTCCACTTACATTTATTTGAAAATGTCTTTATTTTTGAAGGATATTCAACTAAATATAGAATTCAGGATTGACAGATTTGTCCCAGCACTTAAAAGTGGTACTCTACTGTTTTCTAGTTTCTACTATTTCTGATAAGGATTCAGCTATCATTTGTACTTTTGTTCCCTTATATGTAATATGTCTTTTTTTTCTCCTCTGTCTCCTTTCATGATTCTTTCTTTATCTTTGGTTTTTAGAGTTTTGACTATGATGCACTTAAGTATTTTTTTTTTTTGTCCTCTTTGGTATTTGCTGGGCTTTTTGAGTATCTAAGTAGATTTTTTTCACCAAATTTGAGAAAAATTTGGCCATTGTTTCTTCAGATATTTGGTCTGCCACATTATTTCCCTCCTATTCTTCTGCGACTCTAATTACACATGTGTTGTATGGTTTAATATTATCCTGAAGGTCACTGAGGTTCTATTTTTATTTCGATCACATTCTCTTTTTTTTAAAGATTGGATAATTTCTATTTTTTTAATTTATTGACTATTCCTTCTGCCATCTCTAATCTGCTGTTAAACCCATCCAATGAATTTTTCATTTCGAATATTGCACTTTTCAGTTCCAGAATTTTTTTTTTTTTTTTTTTTTGCGGTACGCGGGCCTCTCACTGCTGCGGCCTCTCCTGTTGTGGAGCACAGGCTCCGGACGCACAGGCCCAGTGGCCATGGCTCACGGGCCCAGCCGTTCCGCGGCATGTGGGATCTTCCCGGACCAGGGCACGAACCTGTGTCCCCTGCGTCGGCAGGCGGACTCTCAACCACTGCGCCACCAGGGAAGCCCCAGAATTTTTATTTAATTCTATTTATAGTTTCATTTCTCTGCTGTAACTTACCATGTTTTATCATTCATTATGACCATCTTTTTTTAACATCTTTGTACGTATTAGTAATAGCTACTTTCTAGTCTTTACCATCTGGATTAACTTTGAGTCATTTTTATTCACTAGTTTTTCTCTTGGTGAGGAGTCACTTTTTTCTGCTTTTCTTCACATGTCTAGTAATATTTATGGTTTACTGGATATTGTGGATAATACATAGTATAGACCCTACATTCTGTTAGCTTCTTCTGAAGACTATTTTTGTTCTAGCAGATTGCAAATTACTGGCCAGTCATCTTGCAGTTGGAAAGGCTGGGCTTTACATTGGTTAGGTGGGTCTATTCCAGGTGTACCCTTAGTTTTCGGGTGAATCTCTTAATCTTGAGACATCATTTTCTTCCTAATCATGGCCCTTTTGGGCTTTCAATGGAAAGCCTGAATTTTTTATCTGTCCCTTCTAACTTGGCAGGACATAGATTTTAAACCCACAGTGAGCAGCATCTGAAATATCTGCTCAAATCTTTCAAACTTCAAGCTGTGACTCTCTGATTGTCTCTTTAGAGTCTCCTCTGCAATTCAAAGACCCGCCACAGATTTGAGGGGAGTTGGCATGCTGATTCACTCCCTCCTTTCTAGACATTTCCTCCTGAATTTCCAGCCACTCTGGCAGCCCAACAGAGCCCTAAATGTTGTCCTCTGACACGTGGGCCCTATCAGATTGTGGCTTTCTGCTTAAGTTATACTTATCCTAAGCATCACAGACTAGGAGTGCCCTAAGGGAAAATGCCAATTAAAAATGAATCTCAAACAGTACATCTTCCTTCTTTTAAAGATTGAAACTCCTCCAGTGTCTACCTGCTTTTAGTCACTCTCCATTGCTTTAAATAGTTTTTATATTTTTTCCAAACTTTATAGTTATCCATAGGAGGGATAGTCAGTCGATAGTCTTAAAAGTAACTCTGCCATTACTGAAACAGGAACCCCAGTGGAATATTTTATCAATCTTTCTTGTATGAGCTATGTTTCCCTAATTGGGGAGCTTCCAATGACATGCTCTGTGGAGCATTTATGTTGCTATAGCAGAATTGATATGGAATGAGAAAAACACTACTGGAAGACTTGCAAAATATACCTTCTCTTCCTAAAACATACTCATACTCCAAACATTCCCTAACTCTCTTTCTGCTCAAAATCCATACAATTTGAGAAACTGATATTCTCAGGAACTGGTACACCCCTCCCTTCATTGGATCAATGGATTGGGAAAGATCATGTGACCAGGTTATGGCCAGAAAACCTCTGCCTCTGAGCGTAATGACAAAGCTTTAAAATGCAGCTAGAGATCCAAGAGATGGATGTCACCTTCGTTTGCTGTCAGAATAAGAACTCTGCTTAATAACAATTTAAAAAGAAAGAGGATTAAGTTAAATTGATAACACTCTTCTTGGATATAGACTGGCTTTTCCCTCATTTGGTAAGCTTCAACAAAGGCTAAAGTACCAAAGTCCTTTCTTAAGTTTTATCTTACATGAGCAGACCCTTTTGGTTTTATCATATTAAGGTCTGATACATTTTCAATCATCTAAAGTCAATTATCTGAGAGAATATATCTAATAGAAGATGAGTTTTAGAGTCAGGCTAACCTGAATTTTAATCCCAGCTGTACCATTATATTAGCTTTGTGATTTGGGCCATGATATTTAAGCTTTCTGATCTTCAGTTTCTGAATCTAAAAAAACATGACTATTAATAGTGATCCTACTGGGAATGCTCTGAGGTTGAAATTAGATAATGTATTTAAAGTGCCTGGCAAAGTATCTGACACAGAGTACGCACTCAAAAAGTAGAAGGGTATTATCATCTTATGATTGTGGTAACAATACTAACATTTTCATTATTAGCTAGCCAGTGGAAGAAAGAGCGCAAGGATTCAAAAGAACAAGATACAGATTTTTTTCCTCTCTGTAATACACCATACTCTTTTGGTACTTTGTTATAAAAACTAATTATGGGGGCTTCCCTGGTGGCGCAGTGGTTGAGAGTCCACCTGCCGATGCAGGGGACACGGGTTCGTGCCCCGGTCCGGGAAGATCCCACATGCCGCGGAGCAGCTGGACCCGTGAGCCATGGCCACTGAGCCTGCGCGTCTGGATCCTGTGCTCCGCAACGGGAAAGGCCACAACAGTGAGAGGCCCGCGTACCGCAAAAAAAAAAAAAAAAAAAAAAAACCTAATTATGCATATCTGGCTCTTTCTTGACTATTTTTCCTGCCTCACCTCTACACTGTTTTCTTCACCAACTTAAAATTCTCACCCAGACCAAACCTTTTTAGGTTTCTTAACTACGCAAAACTCTTTTCACTTGAAAGCCTTTTATTCATTCTGTTCCCTGTGCTCCTGGCCTACCTTTTCACAGATCTGTCTTGAGGTCTTGGTTTAAACATCACTTCTACAGAGAAGTCTACTCTGGCCACCCAATCTAAGTAGCCAGACATTTATTAATCTCATGACATCACCTAGTTTGTTTCTTTTCTAGCACTTTTCACAATTTTTGATTATACATTTGCTTGTTAATTCCCCCCCCACAAAACTATAAGCCCTGTCCTATGAGGGTAGTGACCATATCTGCTTTATTCATTCATCAGCATGTCTCGGGCTCAATTTACTCAGTGCTTATTTTGTGAATGGGTAAACCAAACAACAAATGTGAGCTAAGAGAGTGCCATGGGGTAAATAATGTTGGCTTATGATTTGCCGCAAATAACTGGCCATAGTTTGTTCTGCAACAGTAGAGGCATGAAAAGTGATTGAGCCATTGAACTTTCAGGGGCACATAAATAACAAATAAACCATTCAGTTATGTTATGTGTACCAGTCGATGAGTATTGACTCATGGCTTAAAAAGTAATACCATGCTTTTTTTCCCCTCTCTTCTCTAGAATGGCCACATCTGTTGCTCAGTGGATCCACAGTGCCTTCAGGAACTGTGAAGTTAACTGTCTCACTGGAAATTTCTGTTTAAAGAATGTTCTTTCATTAAAAAGACCAAAAAAAAAAAATTGAAGTGGATGATTTGTGGGCAGCTAAGTGCAGCATTGTTAATAGCTGAGTAAACTTTCCATTATGAAATTTGTGGAGCTTGAGAAAATCACAAAAGGAAACTTCTTGGGGCAAAACTAGACCAGAATTCCACCTCAACTGCGTCTGATGTTGGCATGTAGAAGAATGCGTGTGAAATACACACCATGACATCACGACCTCTGGATGTAAAGCCTGAGCTTACGGGAGCTTCGGAAGCCTCTAGCTTCACTGGTGCAGAAAATTTTCCTCTAGATCAGAATCTTCACAAATCAGTTCTTCACTGCAAAAAATAAAATGTAAGGCAGTGAACGAATTCTGTTTTCCGAAGCAAAGCAAAGAAGCTATAACATGTTATATGTACAGTATACACTCTGAGAAGAAATCTGAAACGAGTTATTGTCATGATAAAAATAACGCACAGGCATGGTTACTTAATATTTTCTAACAAGAGATGTCATCCTTATTTCATTGTTTTACTGCACTGAATATTATTTGGTTGAATTTGTTAAGTATAAGCTCGTTCTTGTGTAAAATTAAATAAATATTTCTCTTACCTTATAACATGTCCAAGTGTCTGCATAATGTGTTCCTTTTCCCCCACAGATGCCTCAGTATACAAACTGCTTTCTAGTTCCACTGATGAGAAACTCCCACCATGCTATTCCCAAACTGAAAGGTGATTTTCACTCCATTTCATGCCGAAGTGGCGGGGAGGTGGGTGATGGATACCTTTGTTCTGCCTCTCTGTATCCTCTCAGTCATCTTTTACCCTGCCTCATACCCTGGGGGCTGACCTGTATACGTTGTATTAGTAGGTTCTCTTGTCCTCTGGATTCTGATTCGGTTTGACCAGTGGTGACCACCGGCAGGATATCAGAAAGAGGACGTTTGGATATTTATTCTGCTGGCTCCTTTCCTGCCAGGTCACTACCATGATTAGCTGTGTCACTTACTGAAGGTGACATCTCCTGACAGGTGACCCTCTCTGTTAAGCTACCCCCTCCAGTTTTTGATAACTTCTATTTGCTTCTTCTGGCTTAGAGATAATAACAGCTCTGGCTGCTTTGTCCTTTCAGGTACCTGATCGATTTCTTGTTGTTTTCCCTATCTCCTATTGCATCTTTATAAATCGTCCCTTTGTTAAACTGTCTTTAATTAGCCAGCTTGAGTGTGCCATCTGTTTCCTGCCAGGACTTTGACTGATACACATAAGTAGGGTAGTATGTGAGGGTTGGGAATATCTTCAAGAATTGGTCCTTCACAATTTGATATAAAAATTTAAAGAATCCCAGTCTTAGAAGGCATTATGATATTACATGTTAAACTTTTTGATGCACTAGAATATCAGGAGGAAAAAAATTAACTTACTGATGCCCAATAGAGGAGTTAATCCAATATTGCCCTAGTCATATGTTTTGTGCTAGGGTGAAAAAGGAAATATATTATTAAATTCACTTTTAGTTTAGAGACTTCTTTAAAGAAAAAGAAAAAGGGAAAGGAACAGGATATGACTCCCACAAGCTACAGAAATGGTAAAGTGGCATTTTAACTACCCCTTCCCCATTGTTATGGGAACAACCTAACAGGAGCTGAGCTAAAGGATAATTTATAAATGTCTTAATACTTTGGCATGTGTAATATTTATTAAATGGGTGAATTCAAGTATCTCAATATTCCCTGGTTTTATCATAAACGATTTTTTCTGCAGCCTTTTTATATTTAATTTAAAATTTCAGCAGAGCATAAAGTTTATTTTACTTTATAAAAATTTTTTTTTTGGCTGCATTGGGTCTTCGTTGCTGCTTGCAGGCTTTCTCTAGTTGCGACGAGCAGGGGCTACTCTTCGTTGTGGTGTGCGGGCTTCTCATTGCAGTGGCCTTTCTTGTTGCGGAGCATGGGCTCTAGGTGCGTGGGCTTCAGTAGTTGTGGCGCACAGACTCAGTATTTGTGGCTCACGGGCTCTAGAACACAGGCTGAGTAGTTGTGGTGCATGGGCTTAGTTGCTCGGTGGCATGTGTGATCTTCCCATACCAGGGATCGAACCTGTGTCATCTGTATTGGCAGGCAGATTCTTAACCACTGCGCCACCAGGGAAGTCCTAAGTTTATTTTGGGGGGGCATTATTTACTATGGTAACTAGCAATTTAGTCTCCAAGAAGGTATTAATTTGAAGTTTTTTCTACATATTTCTCCCATATATAGATTTGGGATTTCATATTAAATCTCCCTAAAGTATATTTTATTTGCTTTTATGAGGAGAGTGAGAAATAGTATGTGCCTGTGCGTGTGTGTATACACACACATACTCAATCTACATCCATATATTTGTATATATTCATCAATCAGTGGGATCAGCAATAAACAAAATGTGGTATGTTTATATTACAGACTACTCTAGAGGATGCAAATGAATACATATAGCAACATGGATGAATCTCAGAAACATGTTGAGTAAAAAACAAGATGCAAAAGAACATTTTTTACAGTATTTACATAAAATTTTTAAATGCGCAAAACTTTGTGTTATGTTTATGCAAGTACAAATATGCATAAAATGCATATCAAAATGCATGGGAATGATAAATATCAAATTAGGATAGTGGCTGTCTCTGAGAGGTGGAAGAGGGGTGCCAGGTGCACAGGATGTGTAACTGTGTTGGTAATATCTGTTTATCGTTTTATTCTGTATATTTCAGATATTTTAAAATAATGCTATCTATTGCTGACATTCAGGTAAATGAATTTACAAATTGACTAAATGTGGGGTTTTTTTTGGTTTTTTTGTCCATGCTGCATGGCATGTGGGATCTTAGTTCCTGACCAGGGATGGAACCTGTGCCTCCTGCAGTGGAAGCTAGCAGTCTTAACCAATGGACTGCCAGGGAAGTCCCGACTAAATGTGTTTTCATTTATATTTCTATACCCAAAACTAAGCCAGTTAGTTTTTACATGCATGTATGGAAGTACCTAGATTTGTGGAAGCAAGGCTTTAAACAAATATACACCGTAACGCCTACAAGGTTTCCATTCCTAATTATGTTTTTAAATAAATACAATACTAGTTAAAGGCAGGTAATAAAAGAAAAAAAATGATCACATGATCTCACCACCTTTGGTACTGGTTTTCTTTGCTCCTTGTCAAATGCTTACATATTTTACATTGTTGCAATCACAGTATCATTTTTATTTCTACATTTTGCATAATATTTTATTGTAAACAATGTTTATATTATTATAAGTTTATAAAATTTTAAGGACTAGTAAATATTTCATTGATGTTAGAAATATAGTTTATTTCCTTCTAACTTTTTCACTATTATAGGTGCTGCTGCAATTCATATGGTGTAAGTTATTTTTTAGACTGTATCATCAACAGTAGATTTAATGAAGCAAGTTGTGAACTGTTCGAATAATGTAGTTTAGCTGAGGTGTAGTTGATGTACAATATTATATAAGTTTCAGGTTACAACATAGTGAGTCATAATTTTTAAAGTTTATATTACATTTATTTTTATTATACATATTGGCTATATTCCCTGTGTTGTACAATATATCCTTGTAGCTTATTTATTTTATACATAGTAGTTTGCACCTCTTAATCCCCTACCCTTATCTTGATTTAACATGTTTTATTGCTTGTCCAAAGGCTGTATCAAAGAACATTCCACTGGCAATGTATGCAATTACTTTTTATTTTTTGATAGATTTATTTTATTTGTTTATTTATTTATTTATTTATTATTTATTTTTTGGCTGCATTGGGTCTTCTGTGGCTGTGCACAGGCTTTCTCTAGTTGCCAAGGGCTTCTCATTGCGATGGCTTCTCTTGTTGCGGAGCACAGGCTCCAGGCGTGCAGGCTTCAGTAGTTGTGGCACACGAGCTTCAGTAGTCGTGGCTCGTGGGCTCTAGAGCGCAGGCTCAGTAGTTGTGGTGCACGGGCTTAGTTGCTCCGCAGCATGTGGGATCTTCCCTGACCAGGACTCAAACCTGT
The DNA here is from genome assembly GCF_937001465.1 of Orcinus orca. Lineage (NCBI taxonomy): Eukaryota > Metazoa > Chordata > Mammalia > Artiodactyla > Delphinidae > Orcinus > Orcinus orca. The sequence continues at coordinate 35,593,175 of NC_064569.1, read as the reverse complement.
GTCCCCTGCATTGACAGGTGGATTCTTAACCACTGTGCCACCAGGGAAGCCCTGCAATTACTTTTAAAACAACCTTGTTGCCATTGGATATTATCAATTTAATTTTTGCTCTCCATTGTAGTTTTTTATAGGTGTAAAATGGTACATTACTGTTTTAATTTTAATGTCTTTAAATAACTGTGTGGTTAAACTTATGTAGGCATTGCCATTTTCTACGTATGTCCTTTGCTCATATATCTCTAGTCCTTTGATCAATTATACATGAGATAAACAGTAAAAAAATATTCATGTATAATTGTTGGAAATCCTTCCACAAATTTTTGCCAATATTTTTCTCAAAATATTGTTACTTTTTATAGTTTATTTCTTTTCATTTTTAGTATAAAGAATTTTAATATGTATCACTGATGGTTACTTTTATAACCTCTTATATTTGTTCAAAATTCATATTATTACATCTCCAAATAGTTCCCTACATATATTCCATACATGGGAAAGCACCTCCTCTAGAAAACATCCAGGAACTATTTGAGTTCTTCTGAACATCAACTGAAATGAGTTTTCTTAAATTTCAACTTAATGTATGTCATGTTGGTCCTAGCTCTATTCGCTGGGACATGTTAACTCATCTTCAGATATTCTTCTGGAACCCTCTTCTTCCACTATTAAATTCCTCTAATTCCTTTCATCTGTCTTGAGAAAAAATATCTCAGTCGTTCTCTTCTAGATGTTTTCCTGTTGTTCATGTGCCCGTGTATGTGTCATGCCTAGAACTAAACACCATATTCCAAGAGAAATATCTCCAGCCAGGGACACACTTGGTTTAGGACCTGAGACTATAAATAAGGACTCCTTAACTGAGCTTTATTTCACAGAGAAGAAAAAAATTTTTTTCTCCCAATTCACCAACTGAGCTCTTCTGATATATTTGAAATTCATAAAAACTTTAAAATGCTAAATAAGAGAACATTTATATTCAAATTATATTCTCCCAAGTGTGTTTATGAAATCGTCTTTCTTAGAGCATATTCAGTGCTGTATAAAATCGTGTTCTATTCGATGGTATTTCACTATTCCATAAAGAATCTAGTAGCATGTATTTTCTACTTCAAATTGAATTTTCCTAGTAATTTGGGCTTTTCGTCTATAGTAAATACATTTATCAGTGCGGGTCTTTGTGCATCATTTCATCATCTCTAAAATATATTCCAAAGGAAGATAGCTTTGCCTTGTTCTGAAGAAAACAACTTGATTTTATTTCAGTAATTTGAAGCTTTTTTTTTTTTTTTTTTTTGCGGTACGCGGGCCTCTCACTGTTGTGGCCTCTCCCGTTGAGGAGCACAGGCTCCGAAACGCGCAGGCTGAACGGCCATGGCTCACGGGCCCAGTCGCTCCGCGGCATGTGGGATCTTCCCAGACCGGGGCATGAACCCGTGTCCCCTGCATCGGCAGGCGGACTCTCAACCACTGCGCCACCAGGGAAGCCCCAGTAATTTGAATCATTTTAACTGTGAAGCAAAGCCAATAGAAACAGAGTCGTATCACCTTGGTGAAATTCTCACTCTACATAGAGTGGGACACCAGTAAAACACTTCATTAAATGATGATTAACAATAAAGATAGTTATTGCATTGGCATATTCTAGCACAGAATAGACTATCAATACTTTTATGCTTTAGATTTTTTTTCAGCTTTATTGAGGTATAATCCACAAAAAAATTGTAATATATTTAAAGAGTATATCATGATGAATTTCAATTTGTATACATTGTGAAAGGATTTCTACCATCTAGTTAATTAACACATTACATTCATTACATATATAGAGAGAGAGAGAGAGAGTACATTTAAGTTTTACTGTTAGCAAATTTCAATTATACAGTACAGTGTTATCAACTATAGTCACCATGTTCTACATTAGATACTCAGACCTTATTCATCTTACAGCTGCAAGTTCTTACCTTTTTACCAGCCTCTCCCTATTTCCTCTGTCCCTAACCCCTGGCAACCACTTTCCTACTCTATGTTTTGATGAGTTTGATTTTTTATTTTAGATTCCATATATAAGTGATACACTGCAGTACATGTTTTTCTCTGTCTGGCTTGTTTCACTTAGCATACTGCCCTCTAGGTCCATCCATGTTGTCACAAACTGCAGGATTTCCTTCTTTTTCATGGTTGAATAATATTCCAATATGTATTGGAATATTATACACACACACACACACAAGATCTCTATTCATTCATCTGTTGACACATGAAGATTGTTTCTATATCTTGGCTATTGTGAATAATGCTGCAGTGAACATGGGAATGCAGATATCTCTTTAAGATCCTGATTTCATTTCCTTCAGCTATATACCCAGAAGTCAGATTTCTGGACCATATGGTTGCTCTACGTCTAAGTTTTTGAGGAAACTCTATACTATTTTCCATAGTGATGGTACCTATTTACGTTCCCAACAGTGCACAAGACTTTCATTTTCTCCACATTCTTGCCCAAACGTGTTATCTCTTGTCTTTCTGATGATAGCTATTCTAACGGGTGGGAGGTAATATCTCATTGTAAAATTGATTTGCAATTCCCTGATTATTAGTGAGATTGAGCACCTTTTAGTATACCTGTTGGACATCTGTATACCTTCTTTGGGAAAATGTCTATACAGATCATCTGCTCATTTTTTAAATCAGAATGTTTCTGTTGTTTGCTATTGAGTTGTGTGAGTTCATATATTTTGGATATGAACCCCTTATTATACGTATGATGTGCAAATATTTCCTCCCATTCCACAGGTTGCCTTTTCATTATGTTGATTAGTTTCTTTGCTGTGCAGATGCTTTTTAGCTTGATGTAGTCTTACTTATTTATTTTTCCTTTTACTGTCTTTGCTGTTGGTTTCAAGTCCAAAAAAATCATTGCCAAAACCAAGGTCATAGCTTATCCCCTTTTGTTTTTCTAGGAGTTTCAGGAGTTTTACAGTTTTCTTTTTCTCGGAGTTTTACAGTTTCAGGTCTTAAATATAAGATTTAGTCCATTTTGAGTTGCTTTTTGGGTATGATATAAGATGGTGGTCCTGTTTCATTCTTTTGCATGTGGCTGTCAGGTTTTCCAAAATCATTTATTAAACACACTATCATTTCCCCATGGTACATTCTTGGCTCCCTTGTCGTATCAATTGACCATACTTCCGTGGGTTTCTTTGTAGGCTCTCTATTTTGTTTCCATTGATCTATGTGTCTACTATTATGCTGTAGATTTAGTATGTCCATGGGAGAATGTGAATTCGGGAGGGTCTTTTCTCCATCTTGGACCAGATTCTGCCTATAGCTTCAGGTCTTAGACTAAGGAAGAATGAAAGAAGTTCCAGCTCACATAGAGTCCAGAGAGTTGACTAAAAGTGAGTTTGAGGCCAAAGCCTTGTTTAACCGCCAGAGAGTAAATAGTTGAGGTACACATTCTCTGCTGCAACTGCTCAACTCTGCTATTGTAGAGCTAATATATCAAGGTAAAGCATGTGTTGGAGAGCATAATATATAAGGGAATGAGCGACCATTTTTGGCCAATAGCCCATAGTTTGTCAACCTCTACCCTATGCTATATGAACCAGGGGAAACTTCAACAGCAATATATGTAACCCATTGGGTATTCAGAAATTTGTTGCCCCAAACAGTTGTTCTCTTTCTTATATGTAAACATAGAGAAAATTCATGATCAAAATCCCAAAAGCATTTTATTAAAGCCAAAGTGAAGGCATCACATTTGCTGAATCCACACATAACCCACCTCAATGAAACTTGCCTCCCTCTTCCCTTAGCCCCAAACTCTCTACCTTTTCACCCTAAGTCAATGAAAGCTGAGGATCTATGTCCACAGAAAGGCTTCTGCCTTTCCAAAGACCTATAAATGTCTTACTGCTGCACATGTGAAGACCTCAGGGCTCTAGAAACTGATTCTCAGGATTCATCAGGCATAAGGGACAGAGCCAACCAAACCCAGCACCCAGGATTTTCTTTCCCTATTTGACATGTAGAGGCAAGTGAGTTTATTTTCCCTAATTTTGGGCTAAGTGCAGTTATCACTTTGGAACCCAGGGAGGCAGACTCAGATATCTTCCCTAGGCCTGACAGCCTAAGTCTGCTCACCTACAAAATGGAGTTAACAATACTGCCTACATTGTAGAGCTTTTGTGACGATTTAATGAATATTCATAAGTATCTAGCCCAGTACTTAATATAAGTATGCAGTAAGTATATTTTTCTTAATACTTATTATTATTCTCAGGTGCCAAAGAGGCTGGTAGAAGAATCTCACTCTTACCTCCTTTACAAAAAGCCACTAACAGCAACCTAAAGCCACTAGTTTGCTACCAATTATTCTGTTAAATTTTCTTCCCAAGAGATATTCATTTATTCAGATCCTCAAATGAGTCAGTCTTTCCCTGTTAGCAAATATAAGTCATACTTTCTACATTTCTCTTCCTGAGCCCGTTACATTTATTATTATTCAAACACAGAATTTTTCTTTCAGAGCCTAGAGACGGCTGCAGAATCTAGCTCACCAGGGCTCTGGGAAGCCCAGTCTTGTCCTGGCTCCTCTGGATATGAGGCAGATGTACCAGACGGCTGTCCCATGAGGGCTTCTAATTTAGCCAAAGCCCTGCAGAGAAAGGCTTCAGTTCCTCAGTTCAGAAAAGTTTGGGAAAGATTGCAGAGCAACCTGATTTCTAACTACCAAAACTGTACGAGAGATAGATTTAGATTTCTTGAGATCCCTAGAAATAGCATCAGAATGTTCCTCCATTTGAAGCAAATGAAGGCTAAATATCCTTAACATAAGCGCTAAGAAAATATCGCCTCTACTCAGGGCAAGTCCTACCCACTGCCCTCTGAAGTGGTCCATTTACTATCTAGCAGGATCAGTACAGGATCCCAAGCCATTACCCCCACTCAAGGACGTGCCAGCACTTACAGGCACCTCTTTTTTTGTCTATGTCCTCAAAGATATCTGCATCTTGGGGTTATTGGAGGAGCAGCAAAATTCCCTTAAATATTCTGAAAGTCGTTAAAAACCAAGAATGTGTTGGACCTGAGTTCACATCCCTGCCCTGTCATTTCCTAACTTAATCATGGTGAAGCTCACTTTCTAAAAAATGGATATCTATCCTAACATTATTGTCCTATCGACAATAATATCTAACGTGCAAAGTTGTCAAGAAGATTACATTCTTTTACTTATTTGTATGTTATATTATAGTCACTGAGATTAGTGGTTTTAACTGGGAAAAGAAAGAAAATCAAAGAAGGTTCACCATAGGACTGAATACACAGCTAATCCTGATATAAATAACTTTGTGAGTTCCCAAAGAAAACAAAAGAAATTGAAAGGTACTCCTAAGCTTTAAACCAACTTCCACGGTTACAATGCAAATGATGAGAAATACAAGGAAAGAATGACGACTCCCACTTTAAAAGCAGGAGCTCTGCCCAGGTCCTGGTCAACTCACAAGCCATGCTAGGGTGCCCCTTGGAGGGAGATGTAACAGCTCTCTGGTCTCCTTTCCTGTCGCCTTCTAGATCCTACAGCTGAGGCCAATATATGCCTCCCTGCTGATTGGAGTTTCTTGATCAATCCTAGGAGAATCCGAGGAGATATTTTAAGAGCTTTAGCCCAATTCTCTGGCACTTGACAGCTAATGAGTCTTGCTCCTTATCTGGACCTAAGTTTTGGTTTACTTTTTCTTAAGATGTACAAGTTCCTCTCTTATACCTAAACTCCTATTTCATTAGGTTTGAAACCTTATGTAGCTCTTTCAAATCCCCTCCCAAGGACTAGAGTCTGAATGACTGCCTAGAAAGCTGCCCAGTGAACACCAAATTGTTTCATGATATGAATGAGAAAAAAAATTGCATTGCTTTAAGCTATTGAGATTTTAATGTTGTTTGCTACTGCACTTAGCCTAAATAATACTTAAATTTTCCAGTGGAAATTGGAGACTATGATTTATCAGTAGGAAGGTAGTCAGCAGATTGAAAATCAGGAAAGCATTGTGTTATGGGAAAGACGTTTGCAAAAATCTGTTGCCAGCAATAATTTGGTAGGCAGATCTTGTGCTTACTGAATTGAAACTCTAGGGAAAGAGGTTAGAAAACAATGTTAGTGCATACAAACTAGTGTTGTCCACATCTGGCACAAGAAAGAAATGAAATGAGCTCCGGAAAAAGTTGGTCACTTTATAAGCAGAAATGAGAGGGAATAGAAAAAAATCTAAAAATGTGGGCCATCAAAGTGTTGGAAATATCTTTGTTTCTAGATCCTAAACTGTAAGTGATGTGATTGAGAAAGGCTTGGAGCAACTAAAAAACTTCTGCTGCTCAAAGTGACTTAAGTCTTGCAGCAAAGATCACACACATTAATAACCATTTTTAGCCACCATTAAATTAGGAAAAAACAATTGGAGGGATCAGGCAATAAAATCAAGCTGATTAGAGACCAACGTCTGGGAAGCATCTTTGGGTATGGTTACAGGCACATGGTACTGATTGCAAGCAAATAGACCTGAAGCTTTGCTCATGAAGAAATTGCATATCACATAAAACCACATGGGTGGTCTCAGGGAGCATAAAATAATCATCGGGCAAACAGTGGGCTGACAAAACTCTGCAGCCCCAGGAAGGCGCAGCCCACTTCAGATGTGCAAGGAGGATAATAGATAAGGAGGAAGCTCCCAAAGGCTAGAGTCAGGGGGCCATAGAGCACAATGTGCAAAAGAGTTTCTTCCAGAGAGCTGATTCAGAGAAGAGTCAAAGATCTCCCCCTGCTCTCTGGGTTTGTCCAACTGGATTGCCTCTGACCAGTAATGGCTGTGTCTCCCTGTTTTACCCTTTCCAAACGGAACTATTCTTTATGGTGGATATCAGGGATGGATACTAAGTGCATAGTCACAGGGCTATGAGAAACTATCTGATAGATTGTAGAGGACATGCATTATCTGAGATCCTGGAAATGAGTGTAATCTATATGTGGGAAAAGGGGAGAGAATGAAAATTTGGTTATCAGAAAGGGCAGGCAATGGTGAAAATGCTAATGTTCAGCAATACACATATTCCCTTTTCTTGGACACGTAGAAAAACTACATTTCCCAGCCTCCTTTGCAGTTAGGTATGATCAGGTAATTGAGTTCTAAGTAATGGAAGGTGAGCAGAAGTGAAGTAGTCTAACTCTAGGAATAGTCCACACAGCCTCCTGCAGTGGAGGGCTCCAAGGCCCTAGAAGTAGGTAGAAAACTACAGCCCATAGGCCAAATATGGCTCACTGCCTATTTTTTTTTGCATATTTTTATTAAAAGTAACTTTTTCAAAAAAAAAATCATTAGAAGAGCAGCATTTTTGCAAATCTCTTTTATATCTGACAATAGAAGACAGCTGGATTCTCATGTCAGCTTCTTCATTCAACATGTTTCTTCGGTTGAAGCATATAAAGAAAAGCTGGCCTCATGGTCATGCAGTTAGAAAAGGAACTTCATGAAATTTCTGAAAGGGTTTCAGGTACCCCCAGGAGTCCTCAGACCATACTTTGAGAACCACTGCAGTAAACTATACTGTTTCTCAGTTAGAGACTATATGGCTATTGAATCAGTATTAGACCAAGATATTTTAAACAGGGACTTCGCTGGTGGTCCAGTGGTTAAGACTCAGCACTTCCAATGCAGGGGGCACAGGTTCAATCTCTGGTCAGGGAACTAAGATCCCACATGGCGCATGCACTGCCAAAAAAAAAAAAAGACATTTTAAACAAATTGCAAAGGGTGGTAGTAGGGAAGGAAACTTGAATTCTCCCATTAACTCAATTTTAAATATCAATTTAAGTTCAAAAATTGCTCTTAGCCAGCCAAGATTACATATTAGGTTTTTTTAAGTTTACTTTTCCAAACTAAGAAGAGAAAGCAACATGTCATACAGAAAGTTCACATTTGTACAGTGTCTTTACAGTTCACAAAGACTCTTTCTGTATCCACCTGATGCCATTTAATCCTTAGAAGCCACTTGATAGAGGAGGAAAGCTTGGAGCAGAGAGGCAACTTTCCCAAGATTGCCATCAGTAAGCAGGCTTCCTCGTGACCAAGGGACGTGCTCACAGGACAATTCTGCTCTGTCTCTAATTAACAAACATCTCTCTTGCAAAAGCTGGCTTTCCAACCTGGGAAGAGGGGACTCTTTATTTATGTTCACTTTTTTCACATCTATACAACAGACAGCATCTGTTCCAGAATCCACCTGGATTTCATTTGACACAGAATATCTATACGATATGGCTGCAGGAATAGCAAACTGGAAAGACAAAGCATAAAAGACACGGGTCTATCTAATTTATAATTAAGGAACAAGAGGGCAAGTCATTAAATGAATAACAGAACAGCTGAGCTTGATGGAAGAATTCTTTTTTTCCAGTGCACATACTTTTGGAATTCCCACTATCTGTTGTCCAACAGACACACCTGCCATGTTTTGAGCCAGCAGGAGAAGCAGTGGAAGTGAAAAGCATGGTCACAGACTCCCCATGCAATGGTGCACTCTTCAGAAGTAGCATAAAGCATGAAGTCAATTAGAAATCAATGAACAGAAGTGAAGAACTTTTTAAAATATAAGTTTGTTGTCTTAAGAAATAAGATTGTTTCCTTTGCAATACAGTATTTTCTCAGTGGTCAAAACACCCAGAGCAAAGTAATAACTTACTTTGTATCAATACAAACACTGAAACACCATTAGAAACACCTTCCCTTTAACAAAACAATTTATGCCAACATGACATATAGTAGCCCCTCATACTAAGAACACAAAGAATATCTTAAGTTATTTCACTGCAGTGTTAAAAACACACAATTTAAAATCCCTTAACAGCAGCTCTGGCTGTCTGGTTCAGAATCTCATCATTCCAGAAAGGCATTGAGACCATTATTACCCTAGTGGTTCTAATGTAATCACAATGAACATTGTTTTTACAAAGGGAGAAATGGGACAGTCAGTCAGAGGAGGAAATGGGATGATGGAAGCAGATGTTGGAGTGATGTAATTGCTGGCTGGGGCCATGTGCCAAGGAATTTAGGAATCCTCTAGAGACTGTGAAAAAGCAAGATTTGGATTGTCCCATAGATCCTCCAGAAAAATCACAGACTCCCCAATATTTTAATTTTAGCCAGTTAGACTCCCTTTGGATTTTTAACCTCCAGAACTGTAAGATAATAAATTTGTGTTGTGTTAAGTCACTAAGTTTGTGGTGTTATAACAGCAATAAGAAACTAATACAATAAGTCTTGATATTACCAAACAGAGCACATATTGAAATATTCCCAACTGACAGGAAAACAATGTCCAGAAAAATTAGAAAATTTAAAACAAAATATCTTATCACAGTAGAATTTCTTCACAAAAGTAAAGAAAAAAATAAGGCTGCAACCTAAATACATTTTCCAGTGGCTCATTTGTTAGCCAAGCAAGAAAGCTCTTTACTTCTGGTGAGTTAATTAAATTGTGTTTGATTGAAGCTGAAGAAATGCATCCAGAAAAAAATAATTCAAAACTATTACCCTTTTGATGAGAACAGTTGCTCAAAAAGTTAAGGATATTGGAAACAACATGGAGAGTTGACAAAAACATTAATCATAACGTAGATGATTTTGAGTGGTTTGTTTTGGTTCTTGATGAGTAAATGTTACCTATACCACTCAGTTGTTTATTGGATGCCAAGTTTTAAGTTACTTAATCATCTGAGTGGAACAACTATAGGTGAGTACCTTTTCAGAGAAGTTGAAGAAAACATTAATTCAGTACAACCTAAAGTGGAATCTGCTAAGATGTATTACAATCGATGATGGTAAAAATATGTGTGGAACAGAAAAAGGTTCTGTTGGACAAATTCACAAAGTTTGTGAAAAAATAAGGTATTTAAAGCCTATGTTTTTTGGCCTCTCCCGTTGTGGAGCACAGGCTCCGGACGCGCAGGCCCAGCGGCCACGGCTCACGGGCCCAGCCGCTCCACGGCACGTGGGATCTTCCCGGACCGTGGCACGAACCTGCGCCCCCTGCATCGGCAGGTGGACTCTCAACCACTGCGCTACCAGGGAAGCCCCTAGCCTATGGTTTTTAATTGTCTTAATTATGAGCAAAGACTCTGCGGAAAATATTTGAATCTATCATGTGTTATTGAAACAGAAGTGTCAACAATATATTTCATTTGCTTTCATGGATTTATCCATCTCCAGTTCCATGAATTTTTGTCAGAAATAGAAGCTGGATTTCTTACCCTGCCCTACTACACAGTACTTTGATGGTTTAGCAGTGTTAATTTATTGTCAAAATAAACAGACTCAAAATTAAAAATTTTCTGAACAAGGAAAGCTGTGCTCAGCCACTATCATCAAATACTGAATGACTTTGGAAATCATCTTTTTGCACAGAATTGATAATGCATACTGAATTCAACCTAGAATTTCAAGGCAAAATAGCACTTACATGTGAAACACATACACTGTAGTCATTTCCATAACAACCTAATTTTGTTTGAGCCACAGGTAACCTCAAGCTGCTTTATACACTTTCTGTGCTGTAAATTTAAAACAAAAACCCAAATCTCCATTCCCACACAAGTTTGCAGTGATATGCTTTCCCAGCTCAGACTACTGTAACAGCAGTATTTTTGGCATCTCGATGCAAGTACAAAAATTTTCATATTTCATAATCCATATAATTGTTCAATTGAGGAGCTTCCTTCTAATCTTCAATCAGAAGTGATTAGTCTACAATGTAATGATAGGTTAAAAGGCAAGAGAAGAATCTTATAGAATCCTGAAACTACCTTTCAAGAGATGAATATAGTCAATTAAAATCATACACTCATGGATTGATATCAGTATTGGCAGAACTTATCCAGGTGAAAAGATGAAATAAAAAAATTCAATACAGACTAGTATTAACTGATGAACATTTGTAGTCATTTTGACCATAGGGAAAGTAATTAAACCTCAAGCAAAATTGTATCCCCCAACAAAATAAGTCAATTTTTCTCATTGGTAGGCTTGTATTACAAATAACTATACTCAGTTATCATATTTTGAATTTCATCAAAATAATATTTGCTGAAATTTGTTTTCTCTCTTGTTCAGTAAGCACCTACATAATATCTTTGATTTTGCCTCCTGACTGGCAAAACCTAATATACTATCTGGCCCTTTACACAAAATGTTTTTTGACTCTGATTTAGGAGAGGTAGAGCTATTAGATACCAGCAGACTACAATACTAATCACTAGATGGAGGGCTGATCACTCAACAGTCAGTTGGATCACTGAATAAGAAATTAACCTTCATTGTCTTAAGCCGCCAAGACTTGTGGGTTGTTTGTTACAACAGCCAGTGTTACTTACCATGACTAAAACAACCTTTTAATTACATGATTGAAATTCACATTTATGGAAACCTCAAAAACCATGAGAATTTCCAGGAAGTACTAAGTCACTTTGGAAAAAAGCTGCAGCAAAGTAAATCAGCACAGGGAATTCATCTTTCATTAATTCAGCCAACATTGTTCGAGGCACTGTGAGGAAGGTTATATGCAAGGTTGATTTGAAGTTTCTCTTTGAATTATAAATTCCCACTTATTTTTGAGTTGAGCAATTTAATGCATTTAAATCAATAAATCTTTAGAAGCCAGATGCAATCATTTATTCAATGGAAATCTTCCCCTAGATGAATAAAGAACATGCGTTTTTGCTTTCCTAAATGAGCAATTTCTCATTCCTTGGAATAACGCTAAACTGTTCCTTGCTTGCAAACTAGAAAAGAGTAAATTTTGAGTTCTGAATAGGACACTACTTTGAAATACCCCCAGAGAGAGCACTAGGCGAACTTCTGTAAGAAAATGCAACCACCAAATTGTCAATATTTGTCCCAGTTGCATGAAGAACTAGAGAGAGCTAGAGAGGAGAGAAATAGAGGAGAGAACTAGAGAACACTGAGGAGAGAAATTTTTTTTTCCCATTTCGCATTGTGAAGTGAAAAACTACCTGAGATGATAAGCATTTCACTTTCTGATTCAGAGTAGAGTCAGGTCCATAAAATTAAATTATATAAGCATGGCTCAATATTTCTTTTAAAATCACATATTTAAAAAATATTTTCTGGTTGTGTTTAATATGACTGTGTATCCCACATCTCGTCCTAATCATTCTAATTAATTTTTCCCCAAATGTTCCTAAGCATGAGAATCCCTTGGGGTAAGTGTTTGTTAACACGTCCATTTTTGTACCCAGAAACAGATTCATTAGGTCAAATGAAGGCCTAAGACTCTGTACTTTCACAAATTCACCTTGGAGGTTAAAGTGGATGCCACATATTTTGAATGGGGCTCACTCAGCCTCCATTCTGCCTGCTTAGACTCTCTTGCAGCTAGAGTTCTGGCTGCAAATTAATTCCACTAGTTAGAGTGCAGTTGCAGAAAATTTGGAAGGTGGAAAGCAAGGTGGAAGCTACCTTTCTGCCCCTTTTTGGCTATTTCTTCTCTCAGGCATGGTTGTGGTCATGAGCTTTCTCAGGTAATATTTCAGTATCTGTTGTCCAGGTTTCTGTGTGTTGAACAGTGGCGGTTTCAGAGGTAGTAGCGGTGTCCCTTTTTCCTGGCATAGTTCCAGTGATGACCTATTGTTCTAGAATATTCCTGGAGGCCCAAACAGGAAAGTACCTTTTTATATAACTTCTAACTATTCTTTAAGCATCTAATTCTCTGCATCATGTCAGTTCCTGCTTAAAATACCCAGAGTTGTTTCTGTTTCTTCAACTAAACTGTGACCAATAAAGAATATGGCATCAATGTTAACATTATACCGCAGTGGGTTCTAGACCAGTACCATTGTTTCTGTCTCTTAGAAACCTATTCTTTTCTCATTGCATAGGAATGTGTTTGTAAGAAAATTCATTAATGGCATCAAGATGCCACTGAGATCCTGGGTTGATATTTGGACAGCAAATATGATTGCCCACTGATTCCCTACTCCACCTCCCTTCCCAACACAAAGGATCAAGGATCATAGTAAGCCTTTTTACCACTGCTTCTCCAGGTGGGGACCACCCTTAGGCTGAGACCACAGACCCTTTCTAGAAGAGCAGCAAATGTGATAGATGAGGGAAGAAGACCATCTGAATATAAACTTCATAAGGGCAGAAATTTCTGCTTGTTTTTTTTTGTTCAATATTACAATCCTAACACCTAGAATAGTGCCTGACAGCACTGTTACCTACTAATTACATAAAGAATTTTATGAACTGATGAATAGTCAGTAAATATTTGTTGAATAATGAATTAATATAGCACTGTCTAAAGGAGTTACTACTTATCAAGGTAAAACTTCCAGAGACTTGTCTTGCCTCAAGGCTTGAATGGTATATTAGGGCTAAAAAAAAAAAAAAGAATATGCAGGGTCTAGAAACAAGCATTGGACCTACATAGTCTGGAATTTTACTTACCAGCCTAAATCTCTGAATACTATGATTTTCACCTCTTTGCATTGCTCACTGGCTGGCCACTCTGTAACCCTATGACATGTTTCAAATGTTGCTCTGAGCTAGTATTGGTCACTGCCAGTCCATCAAGATATGTCCTGGAAACGACTCTGCTACCTTCTGTTGGAATGCCATGCCTACCTTTGCATGGTTTTGGTTTTCTAAACCCCTTACAATGAAGTGGGTGTTGATGTGATAGCTTGGTCTTAGTAATAAGAACAAAATCTAAGTTATCAAAATCAGCACTCACATTTAGAGTCAAGTTGCCATTAAGTGGCTTAAAATTAAGCCCCAGAACACTGGACTAGTACATACATCCCTAAGGTCAAGATTGCCCTAAGAAATGGTATGGCTGATGATTGGTGGTGGACATTGAGGTGTAAGAGCTGTGAGAAGTAGGTTATACAAGTTGATATAAACTCTGCTGAGGAACATTTTATTTTATTCATTTATATCAGTCCCACTTGCTGATCTTTATCATCAAACATGGAATTCCCAAGGTTTGAATAGAGGGGAGCTTTGGGACAAGAATCCCCAAATAATATTTCATCTAGCTCCATGACTTGTATCTTTCTGCTAGGGTTCCCTCACTCCCATTATCATGCCGTATTCACTCTTTAAAACCATGATCCACCAATGGAAAAAAAACAAAAAACAAAAGAAACTTAATAACTTTCTGCACAGCTGAGCTATATTGGCATTTAAAAAATTACCTATGATTCTAAGATAAAATTAAACAAGAGGAAAATATAAACTATCTAATTCCCTAAGAACAAACTCCCTTCTAGCCTTTGTAAAGGCCTGATACATTTTCACCTGTCTAATTTGGCTCCGGCCCTCTTTGATTCTTTCTTTTTTCCACGAGACAGAATGCATCTCTGTCCTCAGATATGCTGATAAATTTCCCAATCTTTTCTCTTTGGCAAAAATATCTTCTGTTCCAGTGAATATTGAAGTTGCTCTTGTACAACTCAATTAGCCTTTCTAAATCACTTAGCCCACATCAGAACAAAAGATTAGATTTTATTTTTATGATTCAGCTTCCAATCACTGTTTGAACTTATCCATTGGTTTAATATAGCAAATATTTGTTGGAATCCTTTCATGGACCAAGCATTATGCAAAGTTCTAGGCATACAAAGATGAGTGGCCACTGCCTTTCCCATCAAAAACTGTCTGTGGTACCATGGACAGAGTCACAAAAACCAACTAAAATGCAAGTCATGATATTACTTGAATTGGAAACTGAATTATCAGAATAATTACCAAATATGGCAGGTTTTGAGCAAAATGAAGGTTGAGATTCTTCTCATAGAACAGAGGACCAGAAACAGCAAAAAGCAACTGGCAACATTTAAATTACAGTGGGACTGGGCTGTACTATTTGTGAGATAGAACTTTTTTCTAAATCAGATTATATCAATTATGAAAGTGGTTCTTTAGTTGTCAAAAAAAAGGAATTGAGTTATAGGTTTATATTCCTTTTAGCCTTCTTTTTAACTTTATTTTTTTTTTTAATTACATACAAAAATTTCTTTTCTTTTGACGGGATACATAACATATAGTAATAATTTTGACAGTGTTATATCAATATTTTTACATTTAATATTAATAATCCAGGGTCAAGGTGATTTTAGATAATTTGCATTTGTTTTAAGTTTTTACAATCTCTTTAATTTCAAATGAGTGACCTATCAATAAAATGATGGACTATAGGTAAACAAAGTATTTGAAAGTTAAATTTTAATAACAAATGGGTTCTACTGACCTTATTCTTTCTAAATCTCTAGAGATCAGGAATGCAGTATACAGTCAATTCTGTTAATTTTCATTAAATATTCTTTACGCTGTTTAGTATTTTTCTTATTTTCAACAATAGACATTTTTTCATTAAAAAAATCTTATTTTATAGTAATTCTTACAAATTTTCCTCACATGGGCACTACATAGTTTCTCTCAGTTTGTCTAACCATAAAACCATTTCACTTGTATTTGACAAGACAAAGGTAAAGGGTTTTGTTACAAGTAGTTGTGAGAATCCATACATTGTTCAAATGTCCTTGAAACTTTTAAACTTGATATCAGCACTTACATAGCATCACTGAAGAATCATGGGAATTATTGAATCCTGCTTCCTCAGTCTCCTGCTGAGACTCAGAAAAGAGAACTGATGTACACAGATAAGATCACATACTTTCTTAGTTTATGACAACAATGGGAATATAACCCAGAAATTTAGGTTTCTATTTTAGGACACTTTTATTATAACACAGCTGTCTTCTTAATTAACTATAAAGTAATAAAAGGTCACTTTTAACATAAAAGTTGTAAGTAAAAAGTTCTTTATACCCCAGATACTTAAATAGATCTGTGATAAATAATGATACAAAATCCCAGTTTTATAATTTAGGATATTTAAGAAATTTTCACTTAACATCAGTGTTTGACTTGAATGATAAACAAGGTAGCATGTAGTTTTAAGTCAACATAATACCCTAATAATATATTACAGTAAATATTTTCAATCCATAAGTATTCTTTGAATATGCCTACTTGCAGAGCACTGTCCTAGTTTTCAGGGAAAATGGTTGAGGAGGTTGGAGAGGATTAAAGAAAAGTAAAGGACATCATGTTTCTTTTTTTTTTTAAAATAAAACCTTCAATGTATTAATAGAAGTGGGGGGAAAAACATGATTAAATAAAAGAACTTTCTTACCAATTTTTTTTGTCTTTAAAAAAAATTTAATTAATTTTTTTAATTAATTTTTTTTATTTGCCATTTTTAAATTTTAAATTTAAAAATTTTTTTTATTTGCTTTAATTAAAATTTTTTATTTGCCAAGATATAGTGAGGGAGGGAATCATCCTTAACTTCTCTCTTTCCCTTGCATTTCAATTTCCATTCCACATATAAATATTATTCCTCTGTCTTTAAAAGAGCTCCAGAATCTGATCACCTCTTATCATCTCTCCCATTATGTAATAAAGAATCTGACTCCATTTTTGGATGTTTGACTGCTTACCCCTCCCTCTTCCCCTTCTGCCCCAGGTGCTCTCCCTCCTTTGGCACCAGGAGAGAGTCAAACCACTCATGGGAACCCTCACTCCAGCCCCACTTCCTGACCACCCTAAACCCCCAGGCAGTGTAGTCTTCCTGCTCTCTCAGCCATTTTTGGACCATCTTGGGAGGTCTGCTCAGTTCTCTCCACAAAGCCTTGTTATATAAATAATAAACCTTTCCATGCTCCCTCTTAATGCATGTTGGCGGGGATGGGGGATTGCGTGGTAATAATGTCTGACATCTGAGCTCAGTTTTGGACAGGGGTGCATCCCGTGGAGAGGCCACAACACATTATAACCCTGGTTTAAGCTACCTCTGCCCCTTGCCTAGCGTATCGCAATAACCTACATTTTTGGTCTCCCAACTTCAGCTCTTGTCCCATTTTTGTCTATTTTCCATAGGGTAACCAGGGTAATAACTTAAACATGTAAGTCATGTCTTGTCACTCTTCCATTCCAAATCCTCGAATGGAATCACTTGGAATAAGAGTCAGACTCCTGACCATAGACAATAAGACTTTTTGTGATCTTTCCTTCCCTACTGCTTTTATGACATCATCTCTTACCCTCTTACCATTCCCCCCTTTATCATTCCACTCTGGCTCGCCACGGTGGCCTCCCTGTTGTTTCTCAGACGTGCTAAGCATGGCCTACCTTATTTTCATGTACTGTTCCCTCTGCTGGACTTCAGTTCTCTCCTATTCCTTCTCATAGCCTGGTGGCTAGTTCCTTCATATTCTTCATATCTGCTCAAATATCACCTAATCACTGTGGACTTCTCTGACCATCTGCATAAAAAATAGAAATTCCCTCACTCTCTAACATTCCCAATCTCTATTTGCACACATCCATATCCCCCCTCACACACACACACCCCAGAATACATGGTTTTAAGAATACACTGCTTGGATAACTAAGTAATTATTTAATCCCTCATTCTCCTATAGACACATAAATATACAATGAACATCAAAAGCATTTTTTGACTAGTCCAAATCTCCATTCTCTCTGGGCAAGTAGATAAGGAATAATATACACAATTAAAAAGTTACACTACAAATAACTTAGTGTTGGGACTTCCCTGGTGACACAGGGCTTAAGAATCCACCTGCCAATGCAGGGGACACGGGTTCGAGCCCTGGTCTGGGAAGATCCCACGTTCCGCGGAGCAACTAAGCCCGTGTGCCACAAGTACTCAGCCTGTGCTCTAGAGCCCACGAGCCACAACAACTGAGCCACAACTACGCACCACAACTACGGAAGCCCATGCGCCTGGAGCCAGTGCTCCACAACAAGAGAAGCCACCGCATTGAGAAGACCGCGCACCGCAACAAAGAGTAGTCCCTGCTCGCCGCAACTAGAGAAAGTCCGTGCACATCAATGAAAACCCAACACAGCCAAATATTAATTAATTAATTAATTTTTTAAAAACCCCTTAGTTTTGTTTCCTGGTCTTATTCTGGACATAACTTTTGCTATCAAAGAATTTCAATTGGTCTGTCACTTCTGCAGGGAATGTGAGGCTACATCTTCAACTGAGAGCCATGAGCTGGTTTTATATTCAGGTGGGAATATAAAGGAGGGAAATGGGAAAAGGAAGATGCTGGAATCAGTTGGTCCTAGTTTACATCAGGCACTGTGGTAATTAAATAGAATGATTATTCTACCATCTGTTTTCTGAATGCCCCTATGTTTCCCTTCGATTTCTGCCCTGCAATTTTTACATGGAAGCGCTATGGATGCTATCTGGGAAGGTACAGCTTATCTCAACTATTTTCTTTTTAACCTATTGAGTTGGCTCAGCATGGAAGTCCTTTGAAGGCAGTGGGAGCCCTGTGTCTGCATCCCTTCCAAATAGATGCACTCTTACTGAAGGCTCAGGAGAGAATGTAGAAATCAGACTCCTCCTCCAACCAAGATGCTTTCCACAGAAAGCTGCATGAAGTAAGGGTCTCACAGGACCTTCCAGGTTTTTACAGTTGAATCTTCTACATGTTTCTTTTGTTAAATCATAATTTAAGAAATAGATTTAAAGCTACTCTTAGATGCAAGAATCAAGGATGTGTGATGCCCTAATAGACCCCATGGAGATATGATACTATTGCACTTTAAACTTGTGGCAATTCTGGCACTGGATGTGAAGTAAAAACCTGGGTTTCTATCACCCTGCATTTGAATTAGTGACTTTTAATTCATTTTTTCATACTTTGGCTTTGCCTTTATTTGTAACTCTCTTTGTGACACTTAGTATCCTATGCCTTGTATACTTTTGCTTCTACCATTCTTATCACATTTACCAGGCTATGTCTTGTATTGCAGTTTTTTTTATAAGCTGGTCTTCCCCACAGTGTAAGTTGCTTGAAGTCAAGGGAAGATATTTTTGTGTCATCTCCTTAACATTGGGCCATATCATTCACCAATCTAAAAACTCTCTACCTGGTGTAAGTCAGCACCCAGGGTTTTGAGAAATAGTCACCATAAACATAATAATCTTTAGCCAACCCCCAGATGTCAAAGTACCTCATATTAGTGGTAGAGAGGGGCAAGACCTCTAGCAGTAAGATTCCACACCCCATACTTAGCCTGGTTCCATCAGCAGTTCCTAGTTAGTGGGGTCCAGCCAAGTTCTCTATCAGGAGGGGCAGTGGCTGTTCTCACCATATTATCGGATTCATATATTCCTGTGAATTAATATTTTGTTTTTATGGCATGTCTTTCTTCATCTCTAATAATGCTCCTTTTTTTTTTTACAGTCTTAACATCATCTGATGGTGACCCCATCGCTGTGGTTTAAGTGTTTGTATTATAGATCATTTCCTACCATTTGTTTTCAATCTTATATCTAATGCATATTTCTAGTAAGCAGCATATACTTGCTTTTTCCTTTTATAACCAGTGAGAAGACTTATTACAGTATAATAAAAATGATTACTTTTCCCCACTCCCCTAGCTAGTTGTAATATTACAACCTTAGAACTTTTAATCTCCATTCCCCCTCCCTTCCCTTTTTTTTTTTTTTTTGCGGTATGCGGGCCTCTCACTGTTGTGGCCTCTCCCGTTGCGGAGCACAGGCTCCGGACACGCAGGCTCAGCGGCCACTGCTCACGGGCTCAGCTGCTCCGCAGCATGTGGGATCTTCCTGGACCGGGGCACGAACCCGCGTCCCCTGCATCGGCAGGCGGACTCTCAACCACTGCACCACCAGGGAAGCCCTAAATGTCTTTTATTAATTTTGGAAAATCCTTGTCTATCATCTATTTAAATATTGCTCCTTGTCCATTCCCTTGGTCCTTTCATACTGAAACTCTGTAACATAATTATTTTCTTTAATCTGTGTAGTACCTTTGACCTTAAATTCCATTTTGAGTGATATTAATATTGCTGCTCCTGCTTTCTTTTTGTTTGCATTTGACTGGTATTTCTTTATCCATCTGTGTCCTTTTTTATAAAATAATTTCATTATTATTTTATTTTATGTAAGTTACTTATAAATAATAATATAATATATAAGTAATATAATATATAAAGTATATAAAAGTCTAACAATTTCTGTCTTTTAAATCTTTCACTGACATGTAGTATAATAACTAATATACTTGATTTTCTTTCTTTCTTTTAAGTTTATTGGTTCTTTTATCTCATAATTTGCTTTTTTCTTTCTTAAAATTATTGCTGTTTTATTTAATTTGCTATTCATTCCATCTTTTGCTCCCTGTTTATTTGGAAGTTCCATTGTAGTTTTCCAGTAATGTAAGATTGGCACTGACTTTACCCTAGAGATCCATACACAGATCTTATCTGTATTTATAGGCTGAAGTTCTAACCCTCAGGCTCAATGCCATTAAGCAATTGCTTACCCAGACCACAGGAGAGGAAGCCCCTCGGGTTTTTTTTCTTCTCCTAGGACCACAACAGAACTCAAGACTTCCTTTGTACCCACTTGCCAGTAACTTATAGCAGCTGCTTGAATCTGGAGCTACACAGCTTGGAGTTGCTAAGAAGAGGAAGGAGGCTGCATTCAGGTAACCCTGTTTCTAGAATCCCAACTGCCTCTCATACACTATCTCATTTAATCCTCCTACAGAACATTTTCACAGAATGTATTCATTTCCATGATGTCTACATTAGAAGAGATAACCCATGTAACAGCACATAGTGGCACACACCTGTCTTTGAGGCTGAGCTGAAGCATTGATTTCATATTATTTTTTCAAGATGCACTC
Source organism: Orcinus orca (assembly GCF_937001465.1). NCBI lineage: Eukaryota > Metazoa > Chordata > Mammalia > Artiodactyla > Delphinidae > Orcinus > Orcinus orca. Next base: position 35,572,342 of record NC_064569.1, on the reverse strand, counting down.
CCTGGGTACAATCTGGAGTCTATTCATTCCTTTCTGGAAATGTCTCTATTCCAATTAATACTAAGATTAGATTAGTTGGAAGTCCTTTCTCTGTCATCTCTCTGGGTCACCTAGGTCCACATCCACATATCAGTTCTAGAGACTTGCCAACCCAAGGCATGCCATGGTTGTTCAGGACAGATATGACAATGATAACTATAGTAACAGCAATAATTATAATAATTTTGGTTACCAATTGCTGATTGCTCATTTTGCAACACCAAGAAGCTTAAAAAAAATATTGTTAATCTTTACAGGGCAGTGCAAGTATCCTCTCACTACAGATGAAGAAACCAGGGCTTCAGAGAGCTTAAATGACTTGCTCACATTCATTCAGCTTTTTAGTGGAAGAACCTGGGTGCAGACCACCTTGGTCTGCCTGTCCTTCCTCCCATTGCATCTCAGGTGCTCAAGCTGGGCTCAGAGAAGCCATCAGTTTCCTTGGAGCCTCCCTAGGGTAGGGGAGGATTTAAGTGGTGTAGTTCCAGCCCCCTCCATGCTTCCACCTGAGCAATGCAGCTCAGGGAGCCCTGACAGTGAGGATGGGAAGTAGGTGAGAACTAGAAGACTTTCTCAGCTTCTCGGTTTGGGCTTTGTTCTGTTCTTCAGCACTTCCTGTGTCTCTCTGCTGTGCCATGTGGAATGTTAAAGCTCTTTTCCTCCTTGTCAATGTCCCCAGTTTTCTTCCTTTCTCTGTTTTCTAGCTCCTATTCTGAGCCCTATTCTTAATTTCAACTGCTAAAGTAGCATGTGATCGCTAACAAAATGAAAGCTACAGGAGACTTTACAGAGAAGTGAGCAAACCTCTTTGTCTGGCAGAAGTTGGGGCAGTAACTGAGGCCTCAAGAGACTATGGGGCTGACTGGGGTGAGGCCCCTGACTCATAGCTCTGTGCCCCCACACAACATGCTACCTCGTTAAGACAAGATGGGGTAGCTCATAGAGCTTAAGGTATGTTCTCTCTCAAGGGTACTTAAGGAAAATTCCTGAAGATGGAATGCCTCACGAACAGCAGGCTGAAAAGGCTGTCTAAAGGGCCCCTCGCCTTGCTCACCCTATCACTCTTAAAGGGGTCTAACCTGTGCCTTGAGGAAATGAAACCGTATTCTGGTATGTCTCCATTATATACAGTAGAATAGAAACAGAAAAGATGAAGCCTGTAAAAATTAAATGTAGTGTCTGCGGGCCTGCTAATGGCTGTTACTGGCTATTAATTGATATAATTATGTTTTCATCTTTAACTATTAATTTGTGCTTTAAAAGTTAAATGTATTAACAACTAACTAGACTCTTTCCTGGAGCCCTTTCCTGGAATGTGAATATGTATTTTTAAGCAGATTCATGTTTATGTCCCAAAGTCATCAGAGCTGACTTGAAAATAAAATTACACCTCTGGACTCAAGCCCTAAAAGAAATCAACATCAGTCTTTTTAAGAAACATCTAATATTCCTAGTCTTTTGGTTTTTTTCCTTTTTCTTTCTTCTTGCATTCATCAGAAGCATCTTCTGAAGCCAGTCCAATGTCTCACCTCCAGGCATGTGTGGATACTCCTGAGGCAGGAGAAAATGCAATTCTCCTTAGCTTTAGATCAGAGCAGAGCACCAAGAACTATTAGTCAAAGAAAATAAGAGTATTTCAGTTAGAATTTTTGGTTGCAAGCAACAGAAATCAACTTTAGCTAACTTAAGCAGAAAAAGTTATTGGAAGGATTTTGGGAGCTCATAGAATCCTTGGAAAATATGGAGAACCAGTCTTGGGAAACAGGCCAGAATCAAGAAGACTTGGTATCAAGAAACACAGCCTGGTGGTGCCATCAGTCATTTCAGTTAGAGCTTCTGTGCAGTCACCACCACTACTGGACCTTCTAGACTCACAACCTTCCATCTGGAAATGTGGTATCAATTATCTCTGCCTTTTTGCCCAATTCTCTCAAGATTCAAAGTCCAAGGTGAGAGCAGCTGATTGTTCACATCATATGTTCATTGCTGGAGGGTGAGTAGAGATGCCTGACTCCTTCCTTTTCTCTAGTGGGAAATCATGCACTTATACACAGAGATAGAGTCCCCATAATCAGAAGGATATTCAAATATTTGGTAGCCAAAGAATCCATTTTGGACAGTCAAAAATTTCCCAGTTCACTTAGATAATTATTCTGGCTTAATTTCACATTATCCTGATGAATCCATCAGACTTTCTACACTCCTACATTAGCTGGATAAATGATTACAGTCTGATTTGTCTGTGAGTCCTGGCCAAAGTAGGGATGGAGGCCCTTCCTATCGGAAATACACATACAGGACATCATCTCAATAATTAGAGTACTTCCTTCTCAAAATAATTCTATGCCTTAGAGGAAAAATGTGTTTATATCCCCAGCATTGAATATTATGCCTGCTATATAACAATGCCTGATAAATGTTTGTTGAATGCATACTTATAAGAGCTACCTTTTATTTGGCATTTAGCTACATACCAGGCACTGTGGAAAGCAATTTATATGCATTATCTAATTTAATTGCCACTTTTATTATCCTTATTTTACAAATGAGGCAACAAATGTAATGAGGTTAAGTAACTTGTTCAGTGTTGTAGACCTAATACGTGGCAGAGTCCCCAGAAGCTTGGTCTATCTAGAGTGAGAATGGGATACTTTCTCAAATGTGTGTTCTGCTCTGTACTCCCAAGAAATGACTACTGCCAGTTTAATTTTAGCTCAATCATCTTTGGGATAAGTTTTATTATTATTCAATATAAACGTATCATAGAATAGAGAAGAACAGACACTAGAAATTTTTTCTTCCTGTCCATCTGTATCTATTTTCTTATACAGTCTACCCAGACCTTTCTTTTTCCTCTTGGTGAGGTTGGGAAGGTTTTGAAGGGAGCAGATACTATCACCTACAAGAGGACAAAGGACTTCGGGACACAGTTGAGAACTATGTTTTCAGGGAGCAGGAGGACATAGGAAGAATTTTCCACTTATATTGTACTTATAGAGATAGGATTTCCACATACATAAACCAATTCTTAGAGACTTAACATAGAAAAGAAGCCATGAATCCTGGAGAGAGAAAGAGAGAAAGAAAGAAAGAGAGAAAGAGAGAAAGAGAGAAAGGGAGAAAGAAAGAGAAAGAGAGAAAGAAAGAAAGAAAGAGAAAGAAAGAAAGAAAATAAAGTTGACAGTTGCTAATTGGTTAATTAGTGCTTCACTAAAATGACTCCAAATTTGAGCGCTTCCACATGAACAGTAGGAAAAGTAAGCAGGAAACACATTTAATGCACCTGAAGTGGAATGCATGTGGCTGTTAGACAGCAGCTGGTCTGCATTTCCTTGCCCACTGTTTGCAAGGTAGGGCTTTCCTGAAGCAACATATGAAAATGCATAGAACATAAGGGATAATCAATAAATATTAGTTCACTTTCCTCCTCCAACCCACTTTCTTCCTTCATTCCTTATTTACAAAGAGAGGACCTGAAGCCACCCCATACATTATCAGCAGAGGGAATGCATGCATGCATCACTCGCTCAACAGCAATTCCTGGGGGGCTGCTATATGGCAGGGACCACACTAGACACTGAGAGAAAGCAATAAACCAGACAGACATGGTTCTTATTCTTATGGAACTAATAGCCTTGCACAGCTGTAAACTTTAAATCAATGATTACTTAACATCCTTCATGATGTGTGATATGAAGATAAAAGGGACAAGCACCCGGAATCCAAGGAATGAAAAGGAAGGATGTCCAGACCTAGAAATAGTCCTCCTTTTCTTCTTTCTTCCTCCTTCTTTAGCCAGGGATCCCACACCTGAAATAATTGGGCAGGAATGGAAGAATAGGATATAGTACTGTTAGTGTTTACATAAATCAGGTTGTACCTTGCCTCCAGCTCAGACTCAGGCCAAAGCCTTGCGTTCCACCCAGTGTCCTTAGGGAGCGGGCACATGGTCGGCTACTTTGAGTTGCCTCTGTCCCCGGGAAGCTCCTGGCAACATACTCTGAGCCAGAATCTCAGGTATCCTTAAAATAGGCAAGCAAAGGATGTCTGAGATGGCAGATGCTCTTGTGTTAATGTCCGTAGAAGATGATGGGCTTGCGTTCTTACCTTATATTTTCTGTGTCCTTAAATCTCCATGTGGCTTTATAACTAAGAAATTGTTCTTATCATGGCACTTTGCTTTGGAGGATCTTCATATCATAAACATAGAGACATATAAGAGCTGTCTAATATGTGTGGGCAGCCAAAAACGATATCTTGATAATAATAGTTAACTTTTATTAAATACTTACGTGCCAAAACATTTCAGACACGATCTCTTGGGGCATCATTATCCTACTTCATTGAAACCGTGATGCTGTAGCTAGTCAGGATTGGGAGTTTTGAAATTTAGTTCAGTCCCTAAGAGCTTAAGTATTTCATTTTGAACAGAAGACTTCAAATCCGTATCTCAGAATTGTATTTAATATCAGGGCAGTTCTTTTTATCATGTCACCTAAGGCAAGTTATTTAGCCCCTTGGGCAATGGTTCTTACAGTGAAGGGGTTAAACTAGATAAATTCTAAGATTCTTTCCAGTGGCCATCTTTCTCTTTCAAACAGATGAATCCTGCCTTCTACATAGAAGAGAGAATGGTGGTCATAAAGAGTTTTAGATAGTTTGTTTTACCTATTCAAGAGAATACATGAAAACAAAGAGAGAAGCTGATGTTAATGACACCTAGACTGAAGCAGTATTTAGTTTCTTTTTTTTACAAAAATGTTTTCTAATTTCCCATGGATATTCTTTATACCTGATAAGATAGAAACTTCAGAAGTGAAACTCATGTCTTTTCCAATGAATCTAAAATGAAGTCCTAATGAGAGTACGTTCTATTTATATACGGGTGAGAGTAGGGAGGGGAACAGCTTTCCCCTACCACATTGGCAGCAAGCTTCTGAAAAATGGCAATTTAGATAAGATTTGTCACCACCATGGATAGATTTCAAACCTCCGGGAAGTTGGAAATGAGTATTGTTCTCCCAACTAGAGCATCAGACCAAGTTCAATTTTCTGCTTTATCCAAGATTTTTGGGTAATCATGAAAAAAAAATCTTTAAAGTTATTCTTGCAAATTTCTCTGCCACCAAAGAGAGGAAAATAAAATATTTCATGCCGCACCAGAGAGCTGTGAGTACTCATTCTTGTTTGTAAACGTTAATCAAATGATAGGCATGGATACCTGCAAAGTATGGTTTCTGTCTAATTTAAAATTGGCCAGATTATTGACTGAGGTCTGAGTAATGATTACAGCTGGGGTTTGGTGTGTATTCAGTGCCATTCTTCCCTTTGCATTAATTTGGAGCTGGGTGGGAGCTTTAGGGCTTTCGGTGGAGACAGTGCCTATAATGATTTATTTAAATTCTGACCATGCTTTCTAATTATGTAAATATTCAATCACCTCTATTGGTGACTTGACTCTTAAGATGTTGAGAACATTTCCTGTACATAACATTTGGCAAAGTTTCCTGGCTCCTATGCTTTAAATGCTATGAGAAAGGATGTGTTGCAGGGAAAAAAGAATCAAGCTGAGTGCTTTTCAACAATTCACCATTCTTCTGGGGTGAAAATCTGACACTTACATTCAGAAGTGCTATCCATACATCCAACAATGTTGAAATTGCTTTTGTTCACTGGACGAGCTGGAGGTGTCATCAGATGCTCTGTGTCTTTGGGGGTGTAACAATCGTGCGGTGGCATATAATGTATCAGCATATTTCCTTGGCCATTCCAGGGCAGGAAGTGTACACCCAGTCTTGACTGAATTCACAGTGGTCAGTTTGGAATGGCCATACCTTTTCATGTGCAATCCCAAGAGAAAAGGACCAAGAGTTAGCAGGCTCTAATTATTTCTCATCATTACATCCTGTTATCACTCACTTCCCCCCAAACCTTCTGACTTCCATCTCTTAAGACTTTCCCCTCTGCTCGTCGCATGGCAGCTACACTGGCTTCCTTGTTCCCCCAGACACTGTAAGGCACATACCACCCACTCTCACCCCCACCCTTGGGGCCAGGGCTGCTAACCTTCCAAATACAGCCCAGCTTGCTCCCCACTTCCTGCTGATCTCAAATGCCACTTATCAGAGACATCTTCCCTGACCACCTTCCTCAATAATCCCATTCCCCTCACCCCTTCCTTTGTCTCAAACTCGTTATCTCCCCAACATGGTTTATTTTTCTTCATTTGATAACATTATTTGACATATATTTATCTATCTTTCCCCACTTATTATCCTTTTTCCTTCCACAACAGTTTTCTCAATATGACATTTATTTTTTATTGAAGTATTGTTGATTTACAATGTTGTATTAATTACTGCTGTACAGCAAAGTGATTCAGTCATACATATATACATTCTTTTTTTTAATATTCTTTTCTCTTATGGTTTATCATAGGATATTGAATATAGTTCTGTGCTATACAGGAAGACCTTGTTGTCTGTCCATTCTATATATAAAAGCTTACATCTGCTGACCCCAACCTCTCACTCCACCCCTCCCCCAAACCCCTCCCCTTGGCAACCACCAGTCTGTTCTCTATGTCTGTGATTCTGTTTCATAGGTAGGTTCATTTGTGTCATATTTCAGATTCCACATATAAGTGATATCATATGGTCTTTGTCTTTCTCTCGAATATAAGTTGGTGCAGCCACTGTGGAGAAACGTATGGAGGTTCCTCAGAAAACTATTTGTTTGTTTTATGTATTTTTTGTCTCTCTCCTTCTACTGTATCCTCAGTGCCTAGAACAATATAGCAGTCATTCAATAAGTGCTTGTTGATTAAATGAGTGATTGAATTATGATTGATAAGATTCTCTTCAACTTAACAATGTGTGAATTGTTCCTATTACATAAAATAAACAGAAACAAAAAAAAAACCAACAAAACAAAAATCCACCAAAAAGCTCCCCATAAAATTCCATGCCCCCAAGCTTTTCAGCATAACATTCCAGGTTTTCTGCAGTTGGGCTCCCAAATCCTGATATAATCTTAACTTCCACTGCATATTTGTCTCCTGGCTCATGCAACATTTGTTCCACTCCTGAGGAATATCAGCTGGTCACAGGATACACTCAGCATTCTTCTCACTTTAGATTTTTTTCCAGGTGTATTGTGCATCTCCCTATTTGCCTGATTAAATCTTTTCCTTCTGTGTTAGTTTGCTAAGGCTGCTGTAACCAAGTACCACAAACTCAGTGTCTCAAACAACAGAAATTTGTTGTCTCACAGTTTTGGAGTCTACATGCCTGAAATCAGGTGTCCTCAAGGTTGGTTTCTTCTAAAGGCTGTAAGGAAGGGTCTGTTCCAGGCCCTTCTCTCCTAGCTTCTGGTGGTTTATTGTCAGTCTTTGGTGTTCCTTGGCCTCTGCTATATTGCTCTGATCTCTGCCTTTATCTTTACTGGTGTTCTCCCTGTGTGCATATCTGTGTCCAAATTTCCTCTTTTTATAATCATATAAATATAATCAATCATATCTATTAGGGGCCTACCCTACTCTAGTATGATCTCATCTTAACTAATTATATCTGCAGTGACATATCCATATAAGGACACATTCTGAGGTATTGGGGGTTAGAACTTCAACATATGTATTTTTAGGGGATACAGTTCAACCCATAGTACCTTCCTTCAAAGTCTAGAACAAATATCACTTCCTCTAAAATGCTTTCCTGATGCTTGTAGTGGGAGTCCCTCTCCCTTCTGTGTTCCCATTATGTTTTCTTTATATCTGTATTCTTCCTTTGACAATACCTATTTCACTAACTCATTCACTTACCATTCAATTCTTAAGGGTGTTTAGTTTGTCTCTGAGAACATGCAGTAACTGAAATATGCCTTCTGCCCTCTTGGAGCTCTTAGACTAATGATAATGAGATTCTAAACTCCAGAAGGACAGAGATTTTAATCTCCTGGTAAACTTTAGTTGATTTCAATAATTACTCTTTGATTTAATATTGACATGATGGATATATATAAAGAGGCAATGGTATAACAAAGGCTGTTTTCACAGAAGGGACCCTTGCTTTTCTCTGGAAAGGTCAATAGAAATTAGGCTGACCCAGTGGGAAACAACAGAGATTTCCACGAGAAGTGGCAATAATTTGGGGGAGGCATGAAAGAACAAATCATGTTTGGGATGTTACCAGAAATCAAGTACATTGGCAGTGTAGAAGTCAGGGAATCAGATCTTGAGTGTCTTCTGAGTCATAATTAGGAAATCAGAAGTGGCTGAATATTGAATACAATTCTTCTTCTCTCCAAATTTGTCTAAAGCCCCCAAATTGAGGGTCATTGTGAAGAGGAGCAACAGACACCTTATTAGATCTTATTAAGATGAGTCCAAATCACTCTTCCTCCTCTTTTCCCCACCCCTTCTTCCAGCTTATATAAGAATTCAGTTTGTTGAAGAGAGGATTGATAGAGGCAGTGAATCTTATGCTTAGAGGAAAAGTATTTTGCATTTTCTTTCTTCTCTTCATCTCCCCAAACTAGGAGAAATGGAGAGAGATAGAGAGAGAGAGACAGAGAGAATGAATGAGAGAGAGACATTCAGAGAGGCTGAGGGTGCCAGCATTTTATCCCTATGCTGATGCTTGTTCAACTACAGAAACTTTTAGGCTCTTCCCATTGGGGCTGCCAGAGGGGAGAGAATTATTGAGAAACATACATAGACCTGGAGGATGTATATATTTCCTGACCAGAGAACCCTGAGGATGAGAAGTTGGGCAGAGGTCCACATTCAGGCAACAAGGCTGGGAATAAGGAGAATGTCAGGGCTCTTTTCTCACCTGGCATCAGGGTGGCCAAAGGTGAAACAGGAGGGAAACAGGCAGGGCACAACCTTTGAAAGAATGGCATGACATAAACTGATTAGAGCCACATGGGCCCAAGATGGCGGACAAGTCAACTTCCACTAGACATTGAGACTTGGTATACTCAAGTTGCTCATTGTAACACATCAGCAAGCTAAATGACACACCCACAGGTGCCATGACAGTTCCAAGGCCAACCATAAGGATCAAAAGGTGGGCGGTGGCCCAATTCTTGGAAATCCCTGCACCTTCCTGAAATAGCTAGAATATTCCTCCCACTCATTAGCCTGTGAAATTACCCACCCCTATAAAAACTGACAACACCATACCCGGTGCCGCTCTCACCTTCTGAGATGGCCCACACTCTGTTTGTGGAGTATGTTTCTCTCTAAATAAATCCACTTCTTACCTATCACTTTGTCTCTCACAGAATTCTTTCTGTGATAAGACATCAAGAACTTGAGCTTCATTAAGTCCTGAAACCAGGTGTGTGATCTCATTTGGAAGACCATGGGTTTTGGCTGAGTTCGAGTCCTGGCTGCGTGGGTTCAAGTCCCAGTAAGGGTTTTGGCTGGGTTAGAGTCCTGGCACGTGGGTTCAAGTCCCAATCTGAGGTGCCCAGTTTCAAAGGTGCCTCATAGATGCTCACCCAAGGGAGAGCTGCTTCCCAGGGTGAGGGTGCCTCAGGGATAAGACACCATGTGATGAGTTTCCAGGGCAAGTGCTGTCAGGCAGGTGGGTGGGGGGCATGGAAGGGTCCAAAACAGGTTCCTGAGAAAATGCTTTACCCACTGTGTGAATTATGTAGTGTGGAGATCCGTCTGAGGAGCCCACAAAAATGTTCCACAAGACAGCCAACATCTGGATGCTGCTACTGGGAGGGCACTGTTGGTGAAGAGAGAATTACATACATCCCTATGTGACTAAAAAGGTTTCACCCCTTGTTTTTCTCAGTCTTTTCACCAGCCCAGATCCTAGAGCTAGAAGCAACAGAATGAGAGGAGGAATTAGAGAAAAACAAAAGAAGAGACAATGCTTCCCCACCCCTTCTCTGCTACAGGATCCCCTAGCTTTGAATTGGGCGCTAAACTGAAATATTAATTCAGACTGGGCTGGATGTGTTTCTCCATCTGAGCTGCAAATCGGTTGTATCATCTGATTCAGTCCATTGGATAAGCCTGTTACACAGACCTTATCTTACAGTGGATGCAAAGATGCTAAATGTTTTCAATCAAGGAGACGTGTACTGAAGTTGTCATTCTGAAAGATAATGCTAGTAAAATTCTACACTTCTTCCACAGCCCAGTTATTACTGACTCAGGTAAGCCTCCTCCTCCATCACCTCAGTCACTTCTCCCTGCTTCTAACATTTACCCATGTAGCAGTATTTGCCTCTCTTTCAGAGAAGCAAAGGAGCTGTGCAAACAAAGAAGAGAAAGGGAAATTGCTCCCAGCAGCCTCAGGAGCAGCAGATTACAATCAAGTTGATGTACCCTGCATCTGTGGAATACCTGAATAGACAACAAATCACCCCAAAATTGAGGTGGTAGATTTGGGGAGCAATGACATATACATTTTTTTCTTTTTTCTCTTTTTGTTATTGTGTATGTGTATGCTTCTTTGTGTGATTTTGTCTGTATAGCTTTGCTTTTACCATTTGTCCTAAGGTTCTGTCTGTCCTTTTTTGTTTGTTTGTTTTTTATTATAGTTTTAAGCATTTGTTATCATTGGTAGATTTGGTTTTTGGTTTGGTTGCTCTCTTCTATCCTTTGTTCTTGCTTAATTACTTTTAAAGTGTTTTATTTTTAATAATTATTTTTTTATTTAATAAATTTATTTTATTTTTTCCTTTCTTTCTTTCTTTTTTTCTCCATTTTCATATGAGCTGTGTGGCTGACAGTGTCTTCGTGCTCCAGCCGGGTGTCAGGCCTGTGCCTCTGAGGTGAGAGAGCTGAGTTCAGGACATTGGACCACAAGAAACCTCCCGGCTCTACATAATATCAAATGGTGAAAGCTCTCCCAGAGATCTCCATCTCAATGATAAGCCCCAGCTCCACTCAACAACAAGCAAGCTACAGTGCTGGACACACTATGCCAAACAACTAGCAAGACAGGAACACAACCCCACTAGTTAGTGGAGAGTCTGACTAAAATCATAATAAGGTCACAGACACCCCAAAGTGCACCACCAGACGTGGTACTGTCCACCAGAAAGACAAGATACAGACCCAACCACTAGAACACACTAGTCCCCTCAACCAGGAAGCCTACATAACCCACTGAAACAACCTTAGCCTCTGGGGGCAGACACCAAAAACAATGGGAACTATGAACCTGCAGCCCGTGAAAAGGAGACCCCAAACAGAATAAGTTAAGCAAAATGTGAAGACAGAGAAACACACAGCATATGAAGAAGCAAGGTAAATGCCCACTGGGCCAAACAAATTAAGAGGAAATATGCAGTCTACCTGAAAAAGAATTCAGAGTAATGATACTAAAGATGATCCAAAATCTTGGAAATAGAGTGGAGAAAATAAAAGAAATGATTAACTAGGACCTAGAAGAACTAAAGAGCAAAAAACCAGTGATAAACAACACAATAAATGAAATTAAAAATTCTATAGGGCTTCCCTGGTGGCGCAGTGGTTGAGAGTCCTCCTGCCGATGCAGGGGACACGGGTTCGTGCCCCAGTCCAGGAAGATCCCACATGCCATGGAGTGGCTAGGCCCATGAGCCATGGCCGCTGAGCCTGTGCATCCGGAGCCTGTGCTCTGCAACGGGAGAGGCCACAACAGTGAGAGGCTCACGTACCACCAAAAAAAAAAAAAAAAATTCTATAGATAGAATGAATAGCAGAATAACTGAGGCAAAAGAATGGATAAGTGACCTGGAAGATAAAATAATGGAAATAACTACTGCAGAGTAGAATAAAGAAACAAGAATGAAAAGAATTGAGGACAGTCTCAGAGACCTCTGAGACAACATTAAACTCACCAACATTTGAATTATAGGGGTTGCAGAAGAAGAAGAGAAAAAGAAAGGGACTGAGAAAATATTTGAAGAGATTATAGTTGAAAACTTGCCTAATATGGGAAATGAAATAATTAATCAAGTCTAGGAAGCACAGAGGGTCCCATACAGGATAAATCCAAGGAGAAACACACCAAGACACATGTTAATCAAACTATCAAAAATTAAATACAAAGAAAAAATATTAAAAGCAGCAAGGGAAAAATAACAAATAGCATACAAGGGAATCCCCATAATGTTAACAGCTGATCTTTCAGCAGAAACTCTGCAAGCCAAAAGGGAGAGTCAGGACATATTTAAAGTGATGAAAGGGAAAAATCTACAACCAATATTACTCTACCCAGCAAGGATCTCATTCAGATTCGATGGCGAAATTAAAAATTTACAGAAAGCAAAAGCTAAGAGAATACAGCACCACCAAACCAGCTTTACAACAAATGCTGAAGGAACTTCTCTAGGCAGGAAACACAAGAGAAGGAAAAGACCTACAATAACAAACCTAAAACAATTAAGAAAATGGTAATAAGAACATACATACCGATACTTACCTTATATGTAAATGGATTCAGTGCTCCAACCAAAAGACACAGACTGGCTGAATGGATACAAAAACAAGAACCATATATATGCTGTCTACAAGAGACCCACTTCAGACCTAGGGACACATACAGAGTGAAAGTGAGGGGATAGAAAAAGATATTCCATGTAAATGGAAATCAAAAGAAAGCTGGAGTAGCAATTCTCATAGCAGACAAAATAGTTTTAAAATAAAGACTTTTACAAGAGACAAAGAAGGACACTACATAATGATCAAGGGATCAATCCAAGAATAAGATATAATAATTGTAAATATTTATGCACCCAACATATGAACACCTCAATGCATAAGGGAAATGCTAACAGCCATAAAAGGGGAAATTGACAATAACACAATCATAGTAGGGTACTTTAATACCCCACTTTCACCAATGGACAGAACATCTAAAGTGAAAATAAATAAGGAAACACAAGCTATAAATGATACATTAAACAAGATGGACTTAATTGATATTTATAGGACCTTCCATCCAAAAATGACAGAATACACTTTCTTCTCAAGTGTTCATGGAACATTCTCCAGGATAGATCATATCTTGGGTCACATATCAAGCCTTGGTAGATTTAAGAAAATTGAAATCATATCACATATCTTTTCTGACCACAACGCTATGAAATGAGATATCAATTACAGGGAAAAATCTGTAAAACTACAAACACATGGAGGTTAAATAATACACTACTTAATAACCAAGAGATCACTGAAGAAATCAAAATATACCTAGAAACAAATGACAATGAAAACATGATGACCCAAAACATATGGGTTGCAGCAAAAGAAGTTCTAAGAGGGAAGTTTCTAGCAATACAATCCTATCTCAAAAAACAAGAAACATCTCAAATAAACAACCTAACCTTACACTTAAAGTAATTAGAGAAAGAAGAACAAAAAAAACTGCCAAAAGTAGCAGAAGGAAAGAAATCATAAAAATTAGATCAGAAATAAATGGAAAAGAAATGAAGGAAACAATAGCAAAGATCAATAAAACTAAAAGCTGGTTCTTTGAGAAGATAAACAAAATGGATAAACCATTAGCCAGACTCATCAAGAATAAAAGGGAGAAGACATAAATCAATAGAATTAGAAATGAAAAAGGAGAAGTAACAACTGACACTGCAGAAATACAAAGCACCCTAAGTGACTACTACAAGGAACTCTATGCCAATAAAATGGACAACCTGGAAGAAATGGGTAAATTCTTTGAAAAGCACAACCTTCCAAGACTGAACCAGGAAGAAATAGAAAATATAAACAGACCACTCACAAGCACTGAAATTGAAACTATGATTAAAAATCTTCCAACAAACAAAAGCCCAGGACCAGATGGCTTCACAGGTGAATTCTATCAAACATTTAGAGAAGAGCTAACACCTATCCTTCTCAAACTCTTCCAAAATATAGCAGAGGGAGGAACACTCCCAAACTCATTGTATGAGGCCACCGTCACCCTTATGCCAAAACCAGACAAAGATGTCACAAAGAAAGAAAACTACAGGCCAACATCACTGATGAACATAGATGCAAAAATCCTCAACAAAATACTATCAAACAGAATCAAACAGCTCATTAAATACATCATGAACAAGTGAGGTTTATCCCAGTAATGCAAGGATTCTTCAGTATATGCAAATCAATCAATGTGATACACCATAGTAACAAACTGAAGGATGAAAAGCCATAGGATCATCTCAATTGAGGCAGAGAAAGCTTTTGACAAAATCCAACACCCATTAATGATAAAAACCCTCCAGAGAGTAGGCATAGAGGGAACTTACCTCAACATAATACAGGCCATATATGACAAACCCACAGCCAACATCGTCCTCCACGGTGAAAAACTGAAACCGTTTCCACTAAGATCAGGAAGATGATAAGGTTGCCCACTCTTGCCACTATTATTCAACATAGTTTTGGAAGTTTCAGCTACAGCAATCAGAGAAGAAACAGAAATAAAAGGAATCCAAATTGGAAAAGAAGAAGTAAAGCTGTCACTGTTTGCAGATGACATGATACTATACATAGAGAATCCTAAAAATGCCACCAGAAAACTACTAGAGCTAATCAATGCATTTGGTAAAGTAGCAGGTTACAAAATTAATGCACAGAAATCGTTTCCATTCCTATACAGTAATGATGAGAAATCTGAAAGAGAAATTAAGGAAACACTCTCATTTACCACTGCAACTAAAAGAATCAAATACCTAGGAATAAACCTACCTAAGGAGACAAAAGACTTATATGCAGAAAACTATAAGACACTGATGAAGAAATTAAATATTATACAAACAGATGGAGAGATATACCATGTTCTTAGATTGGAAGAATCAACATTGTGAAAATTACTATACTACCCAAAGTAATCTACAGATTCAATGAAATCCCTATCATACTACCAATGGCATTTTTCACAGAACTAGAACAAAAAATTTCACACTTTGTATGGAAACACAAAAGATCCCGAATAGCCAAAGCAATCTTGAGGGAAAAAAACGGAGCTGGAGGCATCAGACTCCCAGACTTCAGACTATACTACAAATCTACAGTAATCAAGACAATATGGTACTGGCACAAAAACAGAAATATAGATCAATGGAACAGGATAGAAAGCCCAGAGATAAATCTACACACATATGGTCACCTTATGCTTGATAAAGGAGGCAAGAATATACAATGGAGGAAAGACAGCCTCTTCAATAAGTGGTGCTGGGAAAACTGGACAGCTACATGTAAAAGAATGAAATTGCAATACTCCCTAACACCGTATATAAAAACAAACTCAAAATGGATTAAAGACCTAAATATAGGGCCAGACACTGTGAAACTCTTGGAGGAAAACTTAGGCAGAACACTCTATGACATAAATCACAACAAGATCCTTTTTGACCCACCTCCTAGAGAATAAATAAATAAATAAAAACAAAAACAAATGGGACCTAATGAAACTTAAAACTTTTTGCATAGCAAAGGAAACCATAAACAAGATGAAAAGACAACCCTCAGAATGGGAGAAAATATTTGCAAATGAAGCAAATGACAGTGGATTAATCTCCAAAATTTATAAGCAGCTCATGCAGCTCAATATCAAAAAAACAATCAACCCAATTCAAAAATGGGCAGAAGACCTAAGTAGACATTTCTCCAAGGAAGATATACAAATTGCCAACAAACACATGAAATAATGTTCTACATCACTAATCATTAGAGATATGCAAATCAAAACTACAACAAGGTATCACCTCACACCAATCAGAATTGCCATCATCAAAAAATCTATAAACAATAAATGCTGGAGATGGTGTGAAGAAAAGAGAACGCTCTTGCACCTTTGGTGGGAATGTAAATTGATACAGCCACTATAGAGAACAATATAGAGATTCCTCAAAAAACTAAAAATAGAACTACCATATGACCAAGCAATCCGACTACTGGGCATATACCCACAGGAAACCATAATTCATAAAGGGTCATGTACCACAGTGTTCATTGCAGCTCTATTTACAATAGCTAGGACATGGAAGCAACGTTAATTGTCCATCCACAGATGAATGGATAAGGAAGATGTGGCACATATATACAGTGGAATATTACTCAGTCATAAAAAGAAATGAAGTTGAGTTGTTCGTAGTGAGGTGAATGGACCTAGAGTCTGTTATACAGAGTGAAGTAAATCAGAAAGGGAAAAACAAATACTGTATGCTAACACATATATATGGCATCTAAAAAAAAAAAAGGTTCTGAAGAACCTAGGGTGAGGACAGGAATGAAGACGCAGATGTAGAGAATAGACTTGAGGACACAGGGAGGAGGAAGGGTAAGCTTGGACGAAGTTAGTGAGTGGCATGGACTTATATATTCTACCAAATGTTAAATAGATAGCTAGTGGGAAGAAGCTGCATAGCACAGGGAGAACAGTTCAGTGTTTTGTGACCACCTAGAGGGGTGGGAGAGCATGAGTGGGAGGGAGGGAGATGGAAGAGGAAAGAGATATGGGGATATATGTATATGTATAGCTGATTCACTTTGTTATAAAGCAGAAACTAACACACCATTGTAAAGCAATTATACTCTAATAAAGATGTTTAAAAAATACTAAATAAAAAGAAAAAATATACACATAGGCATAACTCGTTTTATTGTGCTTTGACTGATTGCACTGCTTCACAGATATTGCATTTTCTACAAATTTCAGGTCTGTGGCAATCCTACATTTTAAGATGATAATTAGCAACTTTTTGCAATAAAATATTTTAAAATTAAGTTATGGAAGTTTTAAGGCATAATTCTATTGTACACAATAGGCTACAGTATAGTGTAAACATAACTTTTATATATATTTGGAAAACAAAACGTCATGTGGCTGGCTTTATTTAGATGTTTGCTTTGTTGGGGTAGTCAGAAACAGAACCTACAATATCTCCAAGGTCTGCCTGTACATATTTTCTATGACTACACTGTAAATTCCCTGAAAGTGGGAACAATGCCTTATTGGTATTTACATTACTGATTTTATCTAGAGGAGTACTCAACAACTCTTTGTTGCAATTAAATTAATTTTAAATTACCTTTAGTGATTTTGAATTCCAAGGTATCTGATAATTCCCACTTGCTATCTGGAATTTCAGGATTCGCCTTTGTTTATTCTCTTCTGCTGGTCTCAGTCACGTTGTCTTATCTCCTCATGGGTTTTGTTGTATCATTGATTCTCTGTGTGACTTTGGTTTGAAAAAATACTTCCAGAAATACTTTGAGGTATAAAACAATGTATTCCTCCAGGAGAATTTTTATTTGCTTCTACAGGTACCTGGAGGCATTAATATTCAGGGATCCTTTCACTTCAATTTCAGAATGAGATTTTCTGAGTGATATAGATGGTTTTGTTACCGAACAAAAGTTCGTGTGCCTAATGCACAGTGAAGCCAAATAAGCTGAAACATTGGACTTTGGAGCAAAGAAAGGTTTCTCGTAAGGCCAAGCAAGGAGAACGGGTGGCTCATGCTCAAAAACCGTGAACTCCTTGGTGGTTTGCAGAGAGTTTTTATAGGCAAAATTTGGGGTGAGAGCTGCAAAGTGTGTGACTTTCTTCTGATAGGTTGGTGGTGAAGTAACAGGGCAGGTTTTCCAGGAATATTCTGCTCAGCCTGAAATTACCATCCTCCACCTGGGTGGGGCCCTTTGTTCCTGCAGAAGAACTCAAAGATATTCCCTGAGGAGGAAACAGGACACTGCCCCAAGGCTGAACTATTGTTCTTCAACTTCTCCTCCCTTGTTTCTGCATTCCTTCCCTTCCTTGATTAACAAATGTTTGAATCTGCCCTTTGGAAATCAGGGAAGGGCAAGGAGGCTGAATGAAGCCTATTTCCTACAAACAAGAAATGAGAGACACAGAAAGAATTTTGTGCCCAGGAGGGTCCCACAGTATCCTGTTTGGTTTCATTTTGAAACTAGGCTTCAGTCAGAGAAAGGCTAGTTTACTTCTGGGTCCCCTTTTCTCCTGAGGTATAGCATTTTGGGGTCCCAATCTAAGATACAGCTGATTTAGCAAACTCCAGTTGTGGACCTTTAAGGTTTTGAAAATTTTGTTTAGTCTTCAGCTGTCTCACCAGGATCAGCAATGTCCCCAGGGCAGAACCAGCCATTCGGGAGGAGTCTCTTTCTCTTGCCAATGCTGACCTGATGTTCCTCACTGTCTGTTATCTCTGAACCTTTAAGCAGCTGATTTTTATCTTGTGTCCATCTTTCCTAGTTGTTCTCAGTGACAGTCCTCAGAGCTGATCCAAATTACTTAGTCCATATTTACTGGATGCTGAATCTTGAAAACCACAATGTTGAACTGACTCAGTGTTCTTTTCTAACTTTAAAAGAATGACCATTGACTTTGGCAGATTTTAAATTAGCCATAGCAGGAATCTTGGATTGTTGCCTGACTACTGGGTAACATTTTGGAAGTTACCAGGAAATGTTAATGAAATATCAGATTCTATGCTTCCAGAGTTCAGCCAAGTGCCTCCTCAACTTCAGAGTGAAACAATAGATTTAAACTTCTATGCAAGTCAGTCTTAATTCCCTATGAATCTGTTTTCATCTTGGGTATGATAAAATGTGAGTAAGAATTAACATTGTGATAACTTAGTTTCCACATAGAATCCACTTATCAAAACAACAGGATATGTGAACAGGTGAAAAGAAATGGAAGAATTATGGCCAGACTCCATGGACAAGGCTTCTTTCTGTGGTGACTTTAAGATTATTTGTCCATTAATTCATCCAGCATTTATCAGAACTCCAAAATGTGTCAGGTGTGATAAGGATTCTGAGAATGGGAAGAAGAATTGAAAAAGAAAGCCATGGTTCCTGTCCTCCCAGCAACCACTTAATGTACTATTACTCTAAGAACATTCCAAAACTTTCCAACACTCATTCAAGAGTGTTTTCTTTGTTCTACTGTCCAGACATATTTGCAGTGGGTCCTGACATTAACACCTCATGGCAACAAGAAGTTACCGTGTGCTGGGAGCAGTGACTAGGGGGAGGGAGCGAGAAAGAGTTGGCAGTAGGAGCAGGAGGAGAGTTTCCTGCTGTGCTGTTTGGGATGGGGATGGGCAAGGAAGCTAATCTACAAGGTCACACTGAGCCCCAGCTTCCACTCCACTGTTTTTTCTTTGTGTTAAGGGACTACTCCCTGGATGAGAATCCCTTTTTCCTACTTCACCTCCCTTTTCACTGCGACCAAAGCAAAATATCATAATGCGACTTCTGCTCTGATGGATGAGTGGATGTCTGTAATGAGGCCACAGATAAGACATAGCACTGTTCCTGACATTTTTTTTTTTTTTTTGCAGTACATGGACCTCTCACTGTTGTGGCCTCTCCCGTTGCAGAGCACAGGCTCCGGACGTGCAGGCTTAACGACCATGGCTCATGGGCCCAGCCGCTCCGCGGCATGTGGGATCTTCCCAGACCAGGGCACAAACCCGTGTCCCCTGCATCGGCAGGCGGACTCTCAACCACTGCGGCACCAGGGAAGCCCTGTTCCTGACATTTTAATAGATCAGAAGCTTTAATTAAAGCCAAGAGAGAACTGAAATTGTTCAACATCACTACTTTTGCTTACACCTTAGACTTTTTCCAGGAATTCCTGGGAAGAAAGCAACTGTTAGGCCAAGCACACTTCCTAAGTATGAAAGAGAATTAGAAAGTTAAATATACTAGCAAAATGCCATGGAAATTAAGCAAGCTCCTCCTATTAGTTCTTCTTGTGTCTTAAAACCAGGACTATGACCTAGAAGTCACAATGTGTCTCGTCTCTCTCTCTATTGTAAATAATTCAACCAAAATGACACATCTTGGTGAAGTTCAAATATTTATGAATAAGCTGGTTGAACAAACCTGCTTTGAGCTTGGATGTGGAAACTAAAGACAAACTCCAGTGTTGTGATTTGACAGAGTTAGAAAATAAGAAGTGGGAGGATTACAAATGTGAAAGATTTGAGAATTAAAGGGCTAAAATGTGAACGTAAATGTAGCTGCGTTAACACCATTAACACCACAGTAATTCATGTTTCCTGAGGAAGCTAATCTGATTCATTGTAAAATTAATGCAATTGGTTTGCTATTATATTAGGTAGTTAATTAATTAATTAGTTGAAATTGAGCTTGGTTGTCCAATTAAATTTTAATTAATACAATAATTGGAAGTAGTCAAAAAAGCATTGCTTACCAGCAGCCCTTTGGGACCTATTTTTGAACAGATCAAAATGATTGTAATTAGGTGTAGCTAAAGGGCCTGAGGACACCTCGAAAAGTTTATTCTGAAGAGGCTTAAACTCCTTTCCACCTGTAACCTTATTTATATTTATTATTAATTTTCATAGAAAGGTATATTCACAGAGAATAAACTAGCTTTTTTCTCTGCTTGTCTGAAAAAATTCTAAACTTATGGTGAGTAATTAATAGAATTTTCTTATGTTTTATTTAGTTTAGTCTTTCAAATAGGAGCTCATCAATGGATGGCATTGTGTCTATTTACAAGAACAAGTTTGACTAAATTCAGCTTAAATCTGGTTCTTTTTTTCTTTTTTAAGAGGAAATATGTCATCAACTAGATTGGCTGATTTCTTCTTTCCCTTCCCTTCCTTTTTTTTCTCCCTTCCTTCCCTCCTTCCTTCCGCTATGATCAGGCCACCCAAGATAGCTGTTCTCTTGCTCTCCGTACATCCTCTGCTCAAAAAACCCCTGCCTCACCTATACCCTACTCACATGACAGACCTTCCATCTTTTTTTTTTTTTAATTGGGGTATAGTTACTTTACAATGTTGTGTTAGTTTCTGCTGTACAATGAAGTGAATCAGCTATATGTATACATATATCCCCTCCCTCTTGGGTCTCCTTCCCACGCCCTCCCCATCCCACTCATCTAGGTCACCATGGAGCACCAAGCTGAGACCCCTGCGCTATACAGCAGGTTTCCACTAGCTATCTGTTTTACACATGGTAGTGCATATATGTCAATCCCAATCTCCCAATTCATCTCCCCCTTCCCCCCACCCCCCCACTGTGTCCACACGTCCATTCTCCATGTCTGCGTTTCTATTCCTGCCCTGTAAATAGGTTCATCTGTACCATTTTTCTAGATTCCATATCTTAATCATAGAGCCTAATCAGTAAGTGCCTACTTGCCCCCCGCCCAGCTAGTGATTGTTCTAATCTTTAGATCAGAATGTCTCCACTATGATAGTTTATCAAGGGGGTAGTAAGGTGCGTGCTCCTCTGCTGGTTTCTCTGGTAACCAGTGAGCCAACCTGCCATGTCCTGCCTGCCACCTGCCATACATGGTGGGGTGTCGCTCCAGGACTCTTTTGCTTCCAAAAATCCCCTCTCCAAAAATCATTGATGTCTCTGTCACTGTCTCTGGGCTCGCTCTTTCTTTCGTTTTTCTTCCTTTCTTTCTTTCTTTCTTTCTTCCTTCCTTCCTCTCTTTCTCTCTACTTCCCTTCCTCACTGCTACTTTGTAGGAAGGTCCTGAGCCTTTCTGTTTATCTGTGTGCGGGGACACACTGATCAAGTGTTTGTTAAACGTAGTTTTTATCAAAGATATTTTATACTCATATAAAACTTACACATATTCTCCTTTAATCCCCACAATTTAATAATACTTAGAGATAATGATTTTTTTCATTTTACAGATGGGAACCTAAGTTTCAGAAAAGCAAAGGATCCAACTCAAGATCAATGGTTACTAAGTAATGGAATTGCTACTATTACAACATGCTTGTCAATATTAACCCACTTTATATGCCATAAAATTACAGAGTAAAATATCTATTAAATGTTTCATGATTATGCCACCTGCACACATGGCAGAGTCTGGTCGGCCTGCAAATATTCTCTTTTCCTCTCACTTCATTGCTCTTTCTTCTATCTTCAGAGGCTAAGAGAACACCAGCATCTCTCCATGTTAGTTAAACTTAGACCCTCCACCAATTCCAGTTTCCAAACACAGAATCCCCTGAAACCCAATCAGAAAAACTCAAAATATTTTAAATGGTTTTCACCCTCTAATTTTACCTGTAAAGTTAGAACATATTTGTTCTAATGTACATTTTCAGCCCTAGGTCAAAACTACATTTTATGTCTCCTATAAGAAGACCTGGGTCCTTAAAATGCTTTTTCCCTGAAACTAAACAAAAGGGTGACACCATCTAAATGTAACTTTAACTTGTAATCTGGTGAATGCACCTATGTTGAACCACATCACCTTGCCCATTATAATTTCATATTTGTACTTGTATAAATGCCCAGAACTAAGCATTTTTTTCATTTAAAAAATATCTAAAGCTATTTTCTTTAACAAGCACATGATCTCTACACCTCTTCCTCTAACCTTTCTGACAATGTTAAAGTTTCCTAACTGGATAGATTTATGAATTTGAAAAATAATCAGTGGGATAGCATGTCCTCCATTAACCTAGGACAAAAATGGTTTATCCATTAAAAACAAAGTCCCAAAAACCTGACAATAACATTCCATGGAAATATTTCTGAAGAGGCAAATACAGTCATTGTTGAAGAGCTGATACAGAAAATAGGGATATGATTTTAAAAATATATTAAAATGTATGTGCACGTACATGAAAGTAAAAATACATTTAAACATGTTCATGCAGGCTAAAATATATATAACACAATCACATAATGTATATAAATATGCCAGTAGTACTCATTTCCCCTTACATAAGGGGAATATGTTGGCTGATTTCCTTGGTAATAGATTAGAAGATGGAATGTTTTGAGTCTCAGGCTCCTACCTATTGCTTTACTATTATATTTACATTTAATTCTCATTTTTACAATTGGCTAAAACGTTAGTAGAAGAAATGGCTTCAGGAACTGGCAGGTGTCATAGAACCCTGGAATTGCATGGACAAGCAGTGGATGTAAGCAACTGCATATATTACAATTACTTTCTTATTAAAAACCTTAGAAAACTGTGGCTGCAGAAGGAGGTCCTCAAGAGGACATGACTACCAGTTGACCCAAGAGCTGGACCTGGGCAGGGCAATCGGGATCCTCACCACCTCCCTTGGTGTTGGAATGTACATTCTGTCCACCATTCCCACAGTGGGAGCTGCTTTCAAGGGCGCAGCCCTGAAAGAGTAAGGTGTTGTTGAAACCATCTGGATGGTATATGTGACTGAACCCAATTAAGACCTCTATATAAACTTTTAAAATTCTGGCAGGTGAGGGTGGAGATCTACTCATCTTGTGGCTGCCCAGGACAAGTCTTGTATGTAAATTCCCTTGATTATTAAACTTGCCACCTACCAATCTGGAAAGGTCTGCCTTTTTCTTGGGACTCCCCTTGCCTGCCATATATGGGGACCAGTTTCAGATTTTATCCGGGAAGGACCAAAGGTCTTGACTTGGGAATGTGTTGCCTAATTAAAGGTTGTTGACTAAAGAAAAACAAAAAAACACAACATAAAAAGTGTGAGTTGGGCTTCCCTGGTGGTGCAGTGGTTGACAGTCCACCTGCCGATGCAGGGGACACAGGTTCGTGCCCCGGTCCGGGAAGATCCCACATGCCGCGTAGTGGCTGGGCCCGTGAGCCGTGGCCGCTGAGCCTACGTGTCTGGAGCCTGTGCTCCACAACAGGTGTGAGTCAAGTTTATTCAGTGATTACTGAGGACTATAGCCTGGGAGACAACCACCTCTCAGACAGCTCTGAGAAACTTCAGAAGAGGTAAGGGGGGATGTCAGTATATAGGTGATTTTGGTGAAGAGGGTACATGCAACCAATCTCACATTTCAGGAGAAGGTTGTTGCTAGTCATGAGGAACAGGCATCTTAGTTAATGGTTTTAATGTTTTTCTAAGTATGGGAAGATGCAAGAATCCAGGTTCATAAAAAAATTTCTTCTGAAAATATCTATCTGAAGACCTGTTCTGCCAGTTTTCCCAGAGCACAGAGTGCCTCATTCCTGATCTCTACCCTGAACTCCTTTCAGGCGGTGTTGAAGGTCAGTGACTGCAGTGGTTAATGACTCAATCCTTGTAGAGCTGGATGGCAAGTAACATTCTTTAGCTGGCAAGGTACTTCCCCCATTCCACTCTCCATAGTTCTACATGCTCAGCTGACAGAAGTTAAAATAGAGAAGAACTTAATCTTTGTTTCCAAGGCATCCCCAACTTGTGAGTAGAGAATGAGGTTAATCTTTATAAAGTTATACTTTCTTATTTATAATAATTAAAACATATAATTATTATAAATAAATTTCATTGGCTCTTGCACCCACTTGTAGATTCAGCTCCTGCAATATTCACTCCCAAGTAGTTCTAAGAAATCCAAAGGGCTATCTAATGTGTTCTCACATACAGTTAAGCCCCCTTGGGACTCTGCTATTGCTCCATTAGGTTCCAAAGATCCCTCTGGGCACCATAATCTTCTAGAAAACTCTGCCATTGCTCCCCCAGGCATCATTGCCAATGCACTCAGGTCCACAGTAGATAAATGGGTAGGGGGTGGAACGCCTCTCTTCCCTTGTGTTATAATTTGTCAGAGGGGTCCCCAAGCAGCACTGCCTGTACACCAACATTTTCAGAGCTTTTATGTAAAGCTGCTCTTTCAGTTTTTAGTTATCATATTCTCTCTCTCTAGACATGCATCCGGGATAAAGATGGATCTGAGTGACAGCCATTATGTACTCAAAATGCTCATTCTCTTTCAATGACAAAGGCTTTGTTACAAGTGTGTCATGCCTGCTTCCTTCTTCCCTTTATACGAACATATTTCCAGGAGGCCTCTCAGACCCTGTGAAAAGAGACTTCAGTCAGTGCCATGCCAAAGTGTTCTAGACTTACCAGAATGTCAGCTACACACAGATTGGACTAAAGATGAAATCCTTGCTATAGAAATAAGAACACATTGATGGACTAGTAGAACTGAAAGGGCAGTTGGTGCTCTGATATTGAGTTCAAAAAAAAAAAGATTAATGGCAATTTCAGAAGAGAGCAACTCAATGCCTAATAGTCATATTCTTTTGGGGAAGAGTGTGAGGGAAAACTACATAACTGGGAGTTAGCTTGGAGTTCCAAAATGGACCCCCTCCCAAACTGAGGATGATAATTCTGGAGATAAAGATCTGGTTTTATCACTTATTGGTTATAAAATCTCTTTTATTTTTAATTTTCTCATCTGTAAAATGGAAGATCCTAATAGAATAAGGAGAAAACTATGGACTTAGATACTTCTCCTCCCTGGACAAAATATATATGAGTATACATATATATATATATATATATATATATATATATATATATATATATAAAATTTTCTCTCCTTTCATTTAGTGAAAATGTGTATTTTAAAATTTTTTTAGTGTGAGAATTTAAAAAAACATTTTGTACAGTTTTGTAATATATGAACATCAAGGGCCGGTTGTTTTAATATTTTACAAATACGTCACTTCTACAAAGTCAGGATAAGACAGCCTGAGCCTGAACATAGGTTCCTTTTCACAGAAGTCCTCTGTACCTAATTGCAGCTTTCTTCTGCTGATTCTTCAGAATGACCTGTTTAATGTTGCTCGGGCTCCAGGCCTGAATGAAGTGGGGGGAAGGGGGTCCCATTGATGCTAGTGTATCTCATTGAATTCTCTCTGTTCCTTTGAGGTCCTGAACTGTGCCCTGGGACAGTGGGAGAAACAACTGAGAGTGAAATTATTTGCATTTGCTGAGCACTGTGAGAAATTTTGCCTTTAAGCACTGAATTTCTCAGTCTGATTAAGAAGAACCAGGGATTAAAATGAAGTTCATGGCTCTTCCCTTTGAATTCACTGAATTCTTTCCCTAAAACCCAAACTTTACTCTCATTATTGAGTTGCTGGGCGGATTGGCTTTGTACACTATAAAGCACTATATGAATATTTTTAGAGTAGTCATCATGTGAGATAGAATATCAGAGCTGATTTATTAAGCAGCCATTTATTTCCAAGACTGAGGACCAAAGTCCCAGTGAAGATTGATGTTATGCACCAGAAATGCAATATCTAGTACAATAGCCTGGAGTTAAAAACTAGAATTCCAACAATAGAATCAATTCTCCATTCTTAACAGGTCACCTTAATTAAACCCATAATGATCCAAGAGTCTTTGGGGACTATTTCTCAGCCGCCGTGTCCTGTTTGGCATTGACACAATGATTGCTGCCGTAGAGGCCAGAGATGAATGAAATCACCAAGACAGAATGTCCTCCTCTGTGGTGTCTCCTTTCCAGATGTTCATTGTTCTGTTTTGCTGTTGGAGCTCCTAGGTTCACACTGTGCTACAACAAAAATTACAAATGGGAAGTCCACCCTTCACTGTCCTGCAAACTGCACTCATCATAGGCTACAGAGAAGAGCTGCCTTGTGCCTCCACTGTCTCCACATTAGTGAAACAGCTCTTTAAGGTGTCTTTGGAATTTTGATATGTTCTCCTTTCCTTTGCCCTTAGGAGCGGGGTTAGAAACTTTATGTCCAGCCCAAAATGGCTCTTCCCTTTTGTCGTTAGCTTTCGTTTTCAATAATGGCCCATTTTCCTTTGTCCAAATGTATGAACCTCAGTCCTCTATTCCCTTAGGTTAACATTTTTTCCCCAAGGACGTTACTCTCAGTTCCCAAAGCAAATAAACTGATGTCATACTCATTCTCATTAGTCTTTCAGAAGTATTTAGTCAAATCTGGATTCCAGAGAAAAATAAAAAAGACTTACACTGGCAAACTGGGCCTCCCTGCTATAAGCATAGTACCCTAGCCATAAAGTATTGAGAGTCACATGTAGATTCTACACTTTAGGACATTTTTAACAAAAGAGTATGCAACTAGCTGCCGGAGGTTTATTTCTCTTTGCCTAGAAATGGAATGGAGTAGAATCTGTGACTCAATCAGTGAACTATAAACTGGATTTTCACTAAAACATTGGTATTTCACCCCTCAAATAATCCTTGAAGGAAAAATATCACATCTGGAAGAAATGTCTCATCAGTGCATCATTGCTCATTTATTCAAAGATTGTTGTTCAGTATCTACGATGTGTGTGTCAGTCAATGTTCTAGCTGCTGTGTAGAGCAGTGAATAAGACAATAAAGCTCTGGCCTTTGTGGAGCTAAACAAATAAACAAGATAAATCCAGATTGTGATATATGCTGTATAGGAAATTGTTTCAGTCATCTTGGGCTGTCATGACAAAATATCATAGACTGGATGGCTTAAACAAGAGAAATTTATTTCTTCACAGTTCTGGAGTCTGGAAATCTGAGATCAGAATGCCAGCATGGTCAGGTTCCAGTGTGGGCTCTCTTCTTGGCTTGCAGGTGGCTGATGTTTTACTATGGCCTCACATGGTGGGGGAAGAGGGGGAGAAAGGGAGAGAGAGCGTGCAAACTCTCTGTTATATCTTCTTAATAAGGGCACTAATCCAATCATAAGGGACCCACCCTCATGACCTTATGTAAACCTAATTACCTCCCAAAGGCCTTGTCTCCAAATATCATCACACTGGGGACTAGGGCTTCAACATATGAATTTTAGGGAGACAAAATTCAGCCCATAGCAAAGCAGAACAATTGACAACTTTATAAGATGTTCAAGTAGAAGTTATTCTGGACACAGAACAGCAAATACAAAAGCCCTGAATATCTAAAGAGTATAGAAGCCAGAGTCAAAGGGGGAAGAGAGGATCTTGGCTTGGAATAGGATGGAGACTCTGGACAGAGAAGGAAGTGGATGAATCAGTAATCAGAACTATCAGGATTTATGGATTAGATGTGGAAGATAAGGGAGAGGAGGAATCAAGGTGATTCCTGAGCTCTTGGATGTACATTAACTCAGAAGGGAATTCCGAGCTTATGACCCAGGAGAGCAAAAGCAACTCTTTATAAACTCAGAAAATTTGTAAACAGTTAACGCAAATGATCCCACAAAGATGCCCAAATAGCTATGGGTTGATCATTCTGAAATATAATAAACGTATCATCAAAATAAGTTCTTATCCAAAATAAGTCTCAGAGACTTTGAGGCTGGTAAAATGAAAACCAAAAGATGGAATGGATCAAAATCAAGTCATGGATCATAAATTCACATAATACATTTTGATTTGCCTTTCGCATATTTATTTCATTTTTATGATATCTATCCATGTGAGAAACAAATTATTTCCACATTAAAATAAACCATGAATAGCCATAATAACTAATATTTATGAAGTGCGTACTTTGTTCTACTTTTTAGGGGTTTCACATGTTATTAATTAACTAGTGCAATTAATTGATCCTTACAACAGTGCTTTCATTAGGCCCACTTTACAGATGGTAGAATTGAGGTACAGTTAGCTGAAATGAACATCATAAGGTGTCAAAGCTAATGAGTGGGCAGAGCCAGGATTAAACACAGGAATCTGAAACCAGAGCCCGCCTCACTGTAGTGTCTCATTCATGATTAAGAAGGCTAAAGAGGGTGGGGCAATTAATGGGTTAACTACACGTGTTTGCAGAACTAATGATTTTGGAAAAAAGCATTTGTAAAGATACTTTTATGTACCATGTAGTCCTCAATAAAGCACGCTTCCAAGTGTTTTAAGGTCTTTATAACACGATAAGGACATTTTGAGAGCAATCCAATGAACTGGTCATGAGAAAAACGGACTCCGCACTGTAATTTCTCTCCTGGAGTTTGAACACTGGGCATCATTATCCTCTAGAAGTTGTTTGATCCATTCTACTGACTATGAACTGTTAAAAACATCAATTACTAATATTTACCTGTTTGTGCAAGCTGTCAGCAGATCTATTACTATAAATATCACAATCTGACAAATCGAAAGCAAAATATAATTTATTTCTTCAGTACAGAACTATTTATTGATTTCCTACCCTGTGCCACTTACTGCACTAAGCATTGGGTCCTCTCACAGTTTTAATTGCTCCTTAATAAACACAAGGCTTAGTTTCCAGTTTGGGGTATAGAGAAAGATAATGACTGAATTTTAATATGACAATTTTAGAACCAAAAGTTGCTTTATAACCAATTCATTTTTTTCTCTGCATCATGATACTTTTTTCTGATAATGAGTAATACATCAGTGCCCCTAAAATGATCCAACTGTCTTCAGTGATTTTTCTGAAAGAATATGTTTTCAAAGATGTCATTTATTTGCAGAGAAGGAGGTACTATTAATAGCGTGCTAGTCCAGCATTGCATTTAATGACAGAATAACCTGAGATGAGATTTGGGACACAAACTTTAAAATGTTTCATATAATGGTAACTGGCTTTGTATTCTGAGTGGTGCTCACTAATTAGTGCTACATGTTTCAAAACTTTTCCAGCATCTCATTTTTATAGCATAATAACCTTAGCTTGCTTTATGTTGGGTAGGTGCCTCTGCTAGTTTTCCTCAACAGACTGTATGGAGTGAGAAAAGTCAACAGCCCATTTTTAACCTCAGTGAGATGAATAAGCCCAGGAAAAGATTCAGTCAAGCTCTGCATCCTCCTGACAGTGAAATACATGTTTTTCCTATTTAGATGCACAGTTTACAAGGAGTAATTGACAGTTTTGCAGAACTTCTCAAGGTTAGACCTTATGGCTCTTTAAGGTCTTACTGAGGATGTTATGAGTGTATCAATAACCACCCTTTCCTGCCAAATTCAATTCCAAGAGCTTTCTATCCTTGAATGTGCTCAATGAATGTTAAGGCTGGCTAAGTAACTGGAAGAAAGTTATTCATCACCTGCAAAGCTGTGTGGTAGTGACTGAACAAAGAGAAATCTGAACACTTTCCACATGTCAAAAAGTGCAAGGTTAGTATGATTGTGTTATTGATTTTAAATACCTGTCAAATGTAGTAATTTTAACCTACTTAATATTGCTGATTGTTGAGAAAGGAATAATGGAGGGTTGGTTTAATCAGAGCTGGAAGTCATTTTTGTGCACTTGAGCATAATGAATTCATATGTACATTCTGGTGAGTATATGGCTTTTGCTACTTTTAAACTTAAGGCAAAACATACTAGTGGAAAATTGCCTTGGAGCAAAAACTGTATTTTATACTGCTTATCATGGTAGGATGCATTTTTATTAAAAATCATGACTCCTACACAGAAGTAGTAGAAGTAGTCCTGGTCTGGAATGTCATTAAAACGAATACTGCTGTACGTAAGCAGATTTGAGAAGAACCACATTTTAGTTCTTTGTTTCATTACTCACTCCTACCTTTCCAAGAAGAATGTCACCTATGTTCTTTTTCTGCCTTTTTCTCACCTAACCTTTCCAGAGCTATATCACTTTAACCACATCTCTACCCATTCCTGCTAAACTCCTTTTTCCAGGAATAAGGACATAAAATTCTACTAATAATCATTACAGAGTGGTTTGCATCTTACAAAGAATATCCTTTGCATTTCTTAATGCAGTTCTTTCAAGTAAGATCCATTTAATTCCAGATGTTCATGTGATGAAACTGAGGCTCAGGACCATTGAGTGCCATTGTCCATGGCCACATACCAATAACCAGCAGAGTGGGAAAAGGAAATATGGGTGCAATAATTATGCTACTCTGAGTATTTCTGCACATGTGGATCTGAACCACTGGTATCTGAATTGTCTGGGTAGTTGTTATAAATGGTGATTTCTGGGCTCCATCCCAGAACTACAGAATCAGAATCTCTTGCAATAGCGCCCGTTGAATCTCATTTGAAATAAGTACTATAAGTAATTCCAATGCAATGTATATGCAGTTTAAGAACCCCTATATCATACTATAGTATCATTGAGCAAATCATCTACATAAGACTGTTGAATGGTTTTATGTTTTGTTTTGTGTGCTTTCACACATTTCATCCTCAGAACAAATCTGGTTGTTGCACAGAACAGGTATTAATTTTCCCACCTCTCTCTTTCCCATAATGTCTTTTAAGATAAACTGAGACAAGGGGGAAAGCCACATAGCAAGTCCCAGATTTAAAAGCATTTATGCAATTTAAATATAAAGTGCCATTACCAGAAATCATTTGAGTAAGACTGACTTTTAATGTGAATCTATGTTAGATGTGCTACGGAGGAAAATACTTACGTTTCAGTAATGCTCATTTCTGTGGTGTAGTCTATGCCCATGCAGACACTGAAAATGGAGTGTAGATTTTTAAATTAGGAGCAATGAGCAAATCTTGACAGAAAATGCAACACTGCCCTTTGAGAGCGACTTTCTACTCTAAGTTCTAATTGATTATATTATTTGTTTAGGTCTCCAAAGGTCTAATTAGAGAAAGCAGAGGTAATAAATTCAAAGCCTCTGCAATGGGTCAATAGGAATGTACCCTTTGGTTGTGACTGTTAGATTGAATGATGTTCCTACTAATATGGAAGACATGGTCATTGACTAATGGTCTTCTCTGACTTTTTTTTTTTTTTTGATTATGAAAGGCTTTATTTTTTTAACTTTTCATTTTATATTGGAGTATAGCTGATTAACACTGTTGTGATAGTTTCAGATACCCAGCAAAGTGACCCAGCCATACATATACATGTCTCCATTCTCCCCCAAACTCCCCTCGCATCCAGGCTGCCACACAACATTGAGCAGAGTTCCCTATGCTATACAGTAGGTCCTTGTTGGTTATCCATTTTAAATATAGCAGTGTGTACATCATGTTGATCCCAAATTCCCTAACTATTCCTTCTCCCCACCCTTCCCCCTGGGTAACAATAAGTTCGTTTTCTAAGTCTGTGAGTCTGTTTCTGTTTTGTAAATAAGTTCATTTGTATTTCTTTTTAGGTTCTGCATATAAGGGATATCATACAATATTTCTCTTTCTCTGTCTGTCTTCACTCAGTATGACAATCTCTTGGTCCATCCATGTTGCTGCAAATGGCATTATTTCATTCGTTTTAATGGCTGAGTGATATTCCATTGTATATATGTACCACATCTTCTTTATCCATTCCATGTTCTGGTGACTGTAAATAGCGCTTCAATGTCCATGTCCTGGTGACTGTAAATAGTGCTTCCATGTCCTGGTGACTGTAAATAGTGCTGCAATGAACCTTGTGGTGTATGTGTCTTTTTGAATTGTGTTTTCTCTGGGTATATGCCCAGGAGTGGGATTGAAAGGTCATATGGTAGCTCTGTTTTTAGTTTTTTAAGGAACCTCCATACTGTTCTCCATAGTGGCTGTGTCAGTTTACATTCCCACGAACAGCATAGGAGGGTTCCTTTCTCTCCACACCCTCTTCAGCATTTAGAGTTTGTGGATTTTTGTTGCTAGCCATTCTGACTGGTGTGAGGTGATACCTCACTGTAGTTTTGATTTGCATGTCTCTAATAATTAGTGATGTTGAACTTCTTTTCATGTGCTTCTTGGCCATCTGCATGCCTTGTTTGGAGAAATGTCTATTTAGGTCTTCTGCCCATTTTTTTTTTTTTTTTTTTTTGCGGTACGCGGGCCTCTCACTGTTGAGACCTCTCCCGCTGCGGAGCACAGGCTCCGGACGCGCAGGCTCAGCGGCCATGGCTCACGGGCCTAGCCGCTCCGCAGCATGTGGGATCTTCCCGGACCGGGGCGCAAACCCGTGTCCCCTGCATCGGCAGGCCGACTCTCAACCACTGCGCCACCAGGGAAGCCCCTGCCCATTTTTTTGATTGGATTGTTTGTTTTGATGATATTAAGCCTCATGAGTTGTATGTAAATTTTGGAGACTAATCTCTTGTTGGTCACATCATTTGCAAATATTTTCTCCCAATCTGTGGATTGTCTTTTTGTTTTTTTTATGGTTTCCTTTGCTGTGCAAAAGCTTTTGAGTTTAATTGGGTCCCTTTTGTGTATTTTTGTTTTTATTTCCATTATTCTGGGAGAGAAATCAAAAAAGATATTGCTGCAATTTATGTTAGAGAGTGTTCTTCCTATGTTTTCCTCTATGAATTTTTTATAGTGCCTGGTCTCACTTTGAGCTTATTTTTGTGTATGATGTTAAAGAATGATCTAATTTCATTTTCTTTACATGTAGCTGTCCAGTTTTCCCAGCACCATTTGTTGAAGAGACTGTCTTTCCACCATTGTGTGGTCTTGCCTCCTTTGTTGTAGATAAATTGACCATAGGTGAGTGGGTTTATTTCTGGGTTTTGTATCCTGTTCCATTGATCAATATTTCTATTTTTAGGCCAGTACCATACTGTTTAGATGACTATAGCTTTAGAGTATAGTTTGAAGTCAGGGAGCCTGATTCCTCCAGAGCCGTTTTTCTTACTCAAGGTTGTTTTGGCTATTTGGGGTCTTTTGTGTCTCCATACAAATTTTAAGATTTTTTTGTTCTAGTTCTGTGAAAAATGCCATTGATAATTTGATAGGGATTGTACTGAATCTGTAGATTGCCTTGGGTAGTATAGTCATTTTGACAATATTGATTCTTCCAATCCACAAACATGGTATATCTTTCCATCTGTTCGTGCCTTCTTCGATTTCTTTCATCAGTGTCTTATAGTTTTCAGAGTACAGGTCTTTTGTCTCCTTAAGTAGGTTTATTCCTGGGTATTTTATTCTTTTTGATGTGATGGCAAATGGGATTGTTTCTTGAGTTTCTCTTTCTGCTCTTTCATTGTTAGTGTTTAGAAATGCAACAGATTTCTGCGTGTTAATTTTGTAACCTGTAACTTTACAAAATTCATTGATGAGCTCTAATAGTTTTCTGGTAGTGTCTTTAGGATTCTATGTAATATATCATGTCATATGCAAACAGTGGCAGTTTAACTTCTTTTCCAATTTGGATTCTTTTTATTTCTTTTTCTTCTCTGATTGCCAAACTATGTTGAATAAAAGTGGCAAGAGTGGAAATCTTGTCTTGTTTCTGATCTTAGAGGAAATGCTTTCAGATTTTCACCATTGAGTATAATGTTAGCTGTAGGTTTGTCATATATGACCTTTATTATGTTAAGGTATATTCCCTCTATGCTCACTTTCTGGAGAGTTATCATAGATGGGTGTTGAATTTTGTCAAAGGCTTTTTCTGCATCTATTGAGATGATCATATGGTTTTTATTCTTCAATTTGTTGATGTGGTGTATCACACTGGTTTGCAGATATTGAAAAATCCTTGCATCTCTGGGATAAATCCCACTTGATCATGGTGTATGATCCTTTTAAGGTATTGTTTGGTTTGGATCATTAGTATTTTGTCGAGGATTTTTGCATCTATGTTCATCAGTGATATTGGCCTGTAGTTTCTTTCTTTGTGGTATCTTTGTCTGGTTTTGGTATCAGGGTGATGGTGGCCTCATAGAATGAGTTTGGGAGTTTTCCTTCCTCTGCCATTTTTTGGAACAGTTTGAGAAGGATAGGTGTTAGCTCTTCTCTAAACGTTTGATAGAATTCACCCATGAAGCCATCAGGTCCTGGACTTTTGTTTGATGGGAGTTTTTTAATCACAGTTTCAATTTCACTGCTTGTGATTGGCCTGTTCATGTTTTCTATTTCTTCCTTGTTCAGTCTTGGGAGACTGTACCTCTCTAAAAATTTGTCCATTTCTTCCAGGTTGCCCATTTTATTGGCATACAGTTTTTTGTAGTGGTCGCTTATGATCCTTTGTATTTCTGTGGTGTCTGTTGTAACTTCTCCTTTTTCATTTATAATTTTATTGATTTGAGTCCTCTCCCTTTTTTTCTTGATGAGTCTGCCTTTTTTCTTGATGAGTCTTGTTTATCCTTTAAAAGAACTAGCTTTTAGTTTCATTCATATTTGCTATTGTTTTCTTTGTTTCCATTTCATTTATTTCTGCTGTGATCTTTATGAATTCTTTCCTTCTACTAACTTTAGGTTTTGTTTATTCTTCTTTCTCTAGTTGCTTTAGGTGTAAGGTTAGGTTGTTTATTTGTGATTTTTCTTGTTTCCTGAGGTAATATTTTATTGCTATAAACTTCCCTCTTAGAACTGCTTTTGCTGCATCCCATAGGTTTTGGATCATTGTGTTTTCATTTTATTTGTCTCTAGGTATTTTTAAATTTCCTCTTTGATTTCTTCAGTTATCCATTGGTTGTTTAGGCTCCACATGTTTGTGTTTTTATAGTTTTTTCTTGTAGTTTATTTCTAATCTCATAGCATTGTGATCAGAAAAGATGCTTGATATGATTTCAGTTTTCTTAAATTTAGCAGGGCTTGCCTTGTGGTCCAGCATGTAGTCAATCCTGGAGAATGTTCTGTGTGCACTTGGGAAGAATGTATATTCTGCTGCTTTGGTATGGAATGCTCTATAAATATCAATTAAATCTATCTCATCTAGTGTGTCATTGAAGGCCTGCATTTCCTTATTGATCTTCTGTATGGATGCTCTAGCCATTGATGAAAGTGGGGTGTTAAAATCCCCTACTATTATTGTGTTGCTGTCGATTTCTCACTTTATTGCTGTTAGTATTTGCCTTATATGTTGAGGTGATCCTATGTTAGGTGCATAGATATTTATAATTGTTACATCTTCTTCTTGGATTGATCCCTTGATCATTATGTAGTTTCCTTCTTTGTCTCTTATAATAGTCTTTATTTTGAAGTCTGTTTTGTCTGATTTGAATATTGCTACTCCAGCTTTCTTTTAATTCCCATTTGCATGGAATATCTTCTTCCACCCCCTCACTTTCGGTCTGTATGTGTCCCTAGATCTGAAGTGGATCTCTTGTAGACAGCATATATACAGGTCTTATTTCTGTGTCCATTCAGCCAGTCTATCTCTTTTGTTGACACATTTAATCCATTTACATTTAAGGTAATTATTGATATGTACATTCATTTGCCATTTTCTTAATTGTTCTAGGTTTGTTTTTGTAGGTCTTTTTTCTTCCCTTCCTCTTTTGTTCTCTTCTCTTGTGGTTTGATGACCATCTTTAGTGTTGTGTCTGGCTTGCTTTTTCCTTTTTGTTTGTGTATCTATTGTAATTTTGGGGTTTGCTGTTCCCATGAGGTTTTGATATAGCAGTCTATATATGTACAAGGTTTTTTTAAGTTGCTAGTCTCTTTCCCGCCTAGAGGAGTTCCTTTAGCTTCGTTGCAAAGCTGGCCTAGTGGTGCTGAATTCTCTTAGCTTTTGCTTGTCTGTAAAACTTTTGATTTCTCTGTCAAATCTGAATAAGAGCCTTGTTAGGTAGAGTATTCTTGCTTGTAGCTTCTTCCCTTTTATCACTTTAAATATACCATGTCACTCCTTTCTGGCTTGAAGAGTTTCTGCTGAGAAACCAGCTGATAACCTTATGGGAGTTCCCTTATATGTTATTTGTCATATTTCCTATGTTGCTTTTAATATTTTTTCTTTGTCTTTAATTTTTGTCAGCTTATTACTGTTTCTTGGCATGTTCCTGCTTGGGTTTATCCTGCCTGGGACTCTCTGTGCTTCCTGGACTTGGTTGACTGTTGCCTTTCCCATGTTAGGGAATTTTTCAGATATTATCTCTTCAAATATTTTCTTGGGTCCTTTCTCTCTCTCTTCTCCTTCTGGGACCCATATAATGCAAATGTTGGAGCGTTTAATGTTGTCCCAGAGGTCTCTTAGGCTGTCTTCATTTCTTTTCATTCTTTTTTCTTTATTCTGTTCTGCAGCAGTGAATTCCACCATTCTGTCTTCCAGGTAACTTATCTGTTCTTCTGCCTCAGTTATTCTGCTATTGATTCCTTTTAGTATATTTTTCATTTCAGTTATTGTATTGTTCATCTCTGTTTGTTTGTTCCTAATTCTTCTAAGTCTTTGTTAAACATTTCTTGCATTTTCTCAATCTTTGCCTCCATTCTTTTTCCGACATCCTGGATCATTTTCACTACCATTATTCTGAATCCTTTTTCTGGAAGTTTGCCTATCTCCACTTCATTTAGTTGTTTTCCTGGGGTTTTATCTTGTTCCTTCATCTGGTACATAGCCCTCTGCCATTTCACTTTGTCTAACTTTTTGTGATTGTGGTTTTTGTTCTGCTGCAGGGTTGTAGCTCTTCTTGCCTCTGATCTCTGCTCTCTGGTGGATGAGGCTGTCTAAGAGCCTTGCACAAGTTTCCTGATGGGAGGGAATGGTGGTAGGTAGAACTGGGTCTTGCTCTGGTGGGCAAGGCAGTGCTCAGTAAAACTTTAATCTGCTTGTCTGCTGATGGGTGGGGCTGTGTTCCTTCCCTGTTAGTTGTTTGGTCTGATGTGACCTAGCCCTGGAGCCTACAGGCTGTATGGTGGGGCTAATGGCAGCCTCTGGGAGGGCTCATGCCAGTGAGTATGTCCCAGAACTGCTGCTGCCAGTACCTTTTTCCCTGCATTGAGCCACAGCCACTGCCCACCTCTGCAGGAGACCCTCCAACACTAGCAGGTAGGTCTGGCTCAGTCTCCTATGGGGTCACTGCTCCTTTCCCCCAGGTCCTGGTGCACACAAGACTTTGTGTGTACCCTCTAAGAATGTAGTCTCCCCCAGTCCCATGGAAGTCCTGCAATCCAATCCCACTGGCCTTCAAAGTCAAATTCTCTGGGGATTTCTACTCCTGTTGTTGGGCCCCCAGGCTGGGAAGCCTGACGTGGGGCTCAGAACCTTCACTCCAGTGGGTGGACTTCTGTGGTATAATTATTCTCCAGTTTGTGGGTCACCCACTGGTAGTTATGGGATTTGATTTTATCATGATTGCACCCCTTGTACCATCTTATTGTGGCTTCTCCTTTGTCTTTGGATGTGGGATATCTTTTTGGTGAGTTCCAGCATGTTTCTGTCAATAGTTATTCAGCAGTTAGTTGTGATTTCAGTGCTGTCAGAAGAAGAGGTGAGTGCACCACCTTCTACTCTGCCATCTTGAACCAATCTCCTCTTCTCTGACTTTGGTGTCCCTTTTGAGCACTTTTCCATTTGTGGCACTAAGGCTTAAGGAAATCAGTTTGGCATTCACCTAGGATGGTATATTTTATTTTTTGCAGTTAAATTTGGGTGGAATGACATGGCAAATTGCCATTGAAAAAGGCGAGTCAAAGATAAAAGACCAAAAAGATTGTGGACGTTATTGAATTGATTAGTAACTCATTCTTCTATCACTTCCTTCTCCTCCATCCCCCAAAGTTATGTCCCCTTCATGCAGGGTTCAAGTCCTTGGTCCAATCTGGGGCAACTCTGAAGGGCTCTCCAGCTCTAGAGCTCTCTGTAGGGTTAGCTGAAATTTTTGTTGCAACTTCTTCACAGTTTAATTTCTTCCTGTGCCCCATTCCACTTCACTCACCCCTCATAGGTGTAGGTCTGGAGTACATTCCCCATATACCTCCTGCATGCAAATCTCAGAGTCTATTCTCAGAGAACTAATTGTACATCTGGGCTTTTTGAAGACAATTGGTGATAACTTCTCCCAAAGTCTAATAAGAAGTGCTGAGACATCCATGCTGAATATACTTAAAGAGAGCAGAACTAGTCTGTGACCATGAACTCTTATTAAAAATTACAGTCTATTTGAAACAAGAATTGAAGAATGATATAAACCTACAGAGGGAATAATTGAACTTTTGCTCTCCTTTCCTGTGGACTACACCTGCTTTTTACTCCAAGTCAAAGAAGGGGAACTAGAGGAGTTTTCAAGTGAGTTTGGGGCTGCCTACACAGAGATACATTTTATTCCCTAGTTGGAAATTACCAGAACTGCAGAATCCTGGGTGATGAGGATACGTTGGTCCCAACAGAACACCATAAGAGAGTTCTTGGGAGAGCTGAACAAGCCATCATCTAAAGTTGAGGCCATATGTTAACATGCTGCTTCCTCTAGGTTTGGAGAAGTTTAAGCTAAGCAGTGTTGTGTAAGCCCTGACAGTTGTTTTTCTTTTTTGTAATGCAAGTTCTTGACGTAAGCTGTGATTGTCCAGGTTTCCATTTCAAAAAGGCAGCCATTTCAAAGACAGCTATCTCAAATAAACACATTGACAACCACCCAACTGTATGAAGAGCCAGGCTACCTCCCCAACTGAGGTTCTTTTGTTTTAGAGATCTTGGTTGATTTTGATAGCTTACCATTTGGGCCACTTTTAAAAATTCTCTTCCTTAGCTTTAAATTCCTGCTCTTATGTTTAAAATTCACCAATAAAGATTGAGCCCTTGAAATCTTAGGCCTGTATCCTCACCCCCAATAAAAACAGAACCCCAGGCCTGCCTGTTACCTCACTGTGTGGTCCCAGGTGTGCTATTATAATTTCCAGATTCTGTAAGTAATAAACTTTTATTTTTTCAAAGTTTCCTGATGGTTGTTACTAAAGATGTGTTATAATCAAAATAAAGAGCATAAGGACTGGTCCAATCACGACATTGGTTATTGATAGGCTGAGACCTGCACAAAACAGGCAAGAAGTTAAAACAGCCTGTATTTTCAGGGAGAAAAGAGAAGTAACAGGTCACAGTGTCAAGTAGGTGTGAGTTTCCATATTCCAGGGGTATGCTGTGGCTGGTAGCTGTGCTATAGCTCTCTTGATGCGGCTTCATTAGTGAAAGGCCAAGTGATATTAATCTAGCAACAAGAGCTGAGGGAGAGGTAAAGGAGGTAAGCTGGCCAGTGCACCCCCCATGTCAGTTTCTGAGCTCTACATCAAGGGTTATTGGACTAGACATATGCATGAGATATCCTGAGGGATTTTCATTGGTCATCTCTTGTATCTGAGGTCTACACTCCTAGTGTTTATTATACTCCTTTCTCTCTGATTCAGTCTCCTCTCCCTTGTTTTTCCTCCCAAAATCACTTTCTTCCAACCCTAATAACTTTTCCTTAATTTCTTCAGGAGAGCAGTTTACTTTTCTCTTTGTCTTACTCCTCATCTATGCCCCAAATTGCCCCCAAAATTATTTAGTTAACCCACCTGTTCTCTAATGTTTTGGACCTAGAACCACTTAAAATATCTGTCAAAATTGCAGAAAGTTACAACTCATTTTTATTTATTGTGGATTTTTAAAATTTATTTATTCAAAATTATTTGATTATGATTTCAAGAAAAAAATGTTAGAAAGAGAAGATCCCTTAAATTTAGGAAGTAAAGGGATCCAGTGTTATTAGTTACTCAAGATGATTTGATTACCATAATTAGGTCTTAATTTGGCTGAATTAAATTTCCTGGCATTGAGGGGGAAAAAAAGGGAGAGAGAAGATGGGGGAGTTAAGCATTGACATTCTGGCAGAAGAAAATATTTAAATTTGTCAACAGAGAAACTTTTTTCATAAACTAAACTCAAGCATAAATTTATTTCATGTCATTAAATAAGAGGTGCTATGACTTGCAAAAGATGTATAAATGCTTTCAGAATGGACAGCCCTCATTCTTTAAAGCCAGAGCACATAATATTACATTGTAAGGGCAATGCTGTGGAATAGTGGAAAGCACTTTGGACCTGGAATCAAAGATCTGAGTTTGAATTCTGTAAAAACTTTATAGAAGCTCAGAGCAACATTTTTCTTATCTCTAAAGAATATATTTGTTCATGGGTCTTTTTGTGGAAATAAAATAAATATATATGAAAATGTACATAAGATTGTCTGGCTTAAACTAGAAGATAATTAAGAGTTTTTTAAATTTAATCTGGGAGGAAGAGGAAGATACGGAAATATATTCATCTATCAACTACATATATTTTTCACATTGCATTTAATTTTATTTTTGCATTTTATACATATAATTTTATTTCTCTCAAGAATATTATTCCCATTTTAGAGACAGAAAAGTGGCTCTTGGATCCTGATTGATCTTGGTCCTTAGAGATCCATAGACATTCAAAAAGAATAAAACAAAACAACAGTGGTAACATTCTTCTTGATTGTTCTTGTAAGGATGTGCTGGTAGCCTCACCTTCTAAGCCAGCAGAGTTTCACAGTGGGCTGAACCCTCTTTACTCCTGAAATTAGAGACTAGTAGGCTTCATAGCTTGGGAGGCAACAGAGCACAGTGTTCTTCTTGGAACCCCAATACAGGATTGACAACTTTCCAAATTAGCCCACAGCAACAGAAACTGCTGTACTCTCACCAGCACACAAGGGAATGCTGCTGCTCAAGGAGGACTAGAAGCTCTTTCTAAGCCCCTGTTGTAAACATATCTATGTGTGGCAACTCCTCTAAGGAAAAGTAAGTGTCCTTAAAGACATTCAATTATAGTCTCTCAAAGGACTGATTTTCAACTTAAATATTTAATAAATGAATTTTAAAAAAGAATTATCATTATTGAGAACCAAAATTGAAGCTTGAGAAACTAAGTAGAAGAAATATTTCAAAATACAGAAAAAAATACAAAGGTGTGCAAACCATCAGGGAAGATGTAAAAGACTTGGAGGACAGATTTAATAAACATAACATAGACATATGGGAATTCCAGAAGAAGGTAATGGAGTATATGGAACATAGGTTATAATTTAAAGAAGAAGAAGAGAAGAAGGAAGAGGAGGAGGAGAGGGAATTAATTTCATCTGAGTTAAAGAATGACTTGAGGGCTTCCCTGGTGGCTCAGTGGTTGAGAGTCCGCCTGCCGATGCAGGGGACACGGGTTCGTGCCCCGGTCCCGGAAGATCCCACATGCAGCGGAGCAGCTGGGCCCGTGAGCCATGGCCGCTGAGCCTGCGTGTCCGGAGCCTGTGTTCCGCAACGGGAGAGGCCACAACAGTGAGAGGCCTGCGTACCGCAAAAAAAAAAAAAAAAAAGAATCACTTGAATCTAGAGATTAGAAGGGCTTGCTGAGATCTAGGAAGGAATGGCTGAAAAAAAAAATAACATATACCTAGGCATATTCTGGTAAAATTTCTGAACTCTAAGAATAAGAGGAAAACATACAAGCTTCCAATAACAATGAAAACCCTTAAAAAGGAAAGCAATTTTGTATCAGACTTCTCAGTAGCAGCAATAAAACTAGACACAGTGGGAAAAAAACCTTACAGACTGATGAGAAGAGAGGACTCCAGCCTAGAAATCTCATATCTGAGCATGATATTCTCCACTAGTTATGATGAAAAATTTGAGGATACACAATTCAAAGAACATGCCATGATACCACCCTGTCAGAGAAAAACCACTCAAGAATAATAGACATTATAAATGAATCAGAATAGAAACTTCAAGATAGGGGAAGTGTAAGAGGAGAGGCATTGGTTATGAGCAAATAGTTCTGCATTTGCATAGTTAAATCTAAATAGTTAACAGTAGAGTGATTGGAAACACACAAAAGGAATACTAAATAAAGATAATTAGAAAGAAGGAACACCCTGCAATCAGGACAATCCCTAAGAGCTGGGTGGCCCAGAGCACCTCTATGGTGTGTGATGGGGAGAATAATGGCCCCCCAAAGATGTCCATGTCCTGATCCTTATGAATATGCTGTGTTACATGGCAAGAGGGACTTTGCAAATGTGATTAAATTATGAACCTTGAGATAGGACAATTATTCTAGATTGTCTGAGTGGGCTCAATCTAAGCATATGAGTCATTTCCGTAGAAACTTTCCAAGATATG
The DNA here is from genome assembly GCF_937001465.1 of Orcinus orca. Classification (NCBI taxonomy): domain Eukaryota; kingdom Metazoa; phylum Chordata; class Mammalia; order Artiodactyla; family Delphinidae; genus Orcinus; species Orcinus orca. Next base: position 35,529,841 of record NC_064569.1, on the reverse strand, counting down.
GCCAGTAGGAAGTTTCACTACAGATGAATGGTCAGAAATATGCAACTTCACTGGCTTTGAAGAAGAAGTAAAGGCCCATAAGCCAAGGAATGTGGGAGTCCTATAGAAATTGGAAAATGTAAGGAAATATATTCTTCCCTAGAGCCACCGGAAAGGAACACAGCCCTGCTTATACCTTGATTGTAAGCCTTTGAAATCCATGTTAGACTTCTAACCAACAGAAACTAATACAACACTGTAAATCAACTATATTCCAATAAAAATTTAAAAAAATAAAAAATTTAAAAAAGGAAAAAAACTTGGGAAATTTGTATTTTACTAGGATAGTTTTCTATAATTGTCTCTGAATTTTATTTAGTATTCCTTTACAGTTCTTTTAAACCCCCCTTATTTCTGGTTCTCCATGATTGGTCCTTAGCTACATTTTCAGTCGCATCTTGCATTAGTCTGCTTCATGCTCATGGCCAAATCCTTAGCAGATTACCAACCCCTTCCACATCATCCTCTTCCTTGAATGTTCTCTTGGCCTTCGTGTTCTGATTGAACTAAGGTTTCCTCTTAAATCATAATTTCCCTCTCAGACAAGAGAAATTCTTGTCCTTCTTGCTCTTTACTGTTATTTCTAGACCATTTCTTCTTCTGTACATCTGTAAAAACCCCAGGTGACATCCTGCAACATTTTTTTTTTGGAGTCCTCTATACCCCATTCTTCCTCATTTCTTGACTATTTTAGCACTTGGCTCCCTGTATTATCTCCAAGGATGCCTTTGCCATAAATATATGACCAACTGTTGAAACTGGGAAGAGTTTCCTCCACCTAGTCCTAAATCTTGGTGATTTCAGTGATCACATGGACGATCCTTCCAATGTCTTGGCCCCTGGGCACCTTAATCTCTTCTTTAATATTCTCATTTTATCAGTACTTATGCCACATTCCCCTTTCATAGGGAATTCTAGGACATGTTAGTGCTGAAAACTGCACAACCTTGGTAATATAAATTTCAACACTCTTTCTCTCTGATTATATTAACTGGCTTACTCTATTATCTAAATTACACAACTTCTGTGACTCTATTCACAGACATATAATCAAATGATCACCTTTACAGTATTTCTCAATTTTTTATATCCTATATTTCCTTATATGCTTACATCCCATATTCTATCACTTTAATTTTTCTTTTTGTATACTCTTATCTTTTGTGCCTTTTTCTCCCTGCAACATATCTGTCTGGCAGAAGTCTGTTTAACTCCAACTCTCTGCCTGTTCCCAATCTATACTCACAGTTTATGTCATGGTTGGAGAAAAGACAAACCATTGGGTTGGCCAAAAACTTTGTTCGAGTTTTTCCATAAGATGTTTCCATAACATCTTACAGAAGTCAATATGTTGACTTTTTCTGCTTAAATTCAAACTGAATTTTGTTGTCTGCCAATCTGATAACATTTCCCTAGCCTTTTTCCCATCCTCTCAGAAAACTATGTCACAACTTACCCTCTCTCTTCAGAAGTCTAGCACATTTTGTCCCCTCTTACCTGGTGCTGTTTTCTTTTTCATTGAAAAAAGAAAAAGCACTGAACCAATGAGGCCTTCCACTAGCTCCCACTATACATACCTACTTCACTAGATCTAAACCCATATACTCTGCCCTCCCACCTTTTACCATGGCTCTGAGGTCACTCTTTCCAACTGTGCTCTAAATACCTCACTCTCTCATCTCTTCAAAAACTTCATCCAGCAATTATCCCTTATCTTTCTTTCTCTACTAAGTCCTGCCTATCAACATACAGCATAAAGTAATAATTCCCATCATAACAATTCTTCTCATGACCCTCATTTCTCTTCCAGTTATGTCTCATTTTTCTGTTCTCCCTTATACCAGAGCTTCACTAAAGAACCACAGAAAATCAGTGTTTCCACTTCCTCCTTTCTCATTCTTTCTAAAACCCACTTTAATCAAGCTTTTATAACTCACCATTCCAACAAAATAGCTCTTGTCAAGGTCATTCATGGCCCCTACCTTGCTAAACCCGATGACCATTCTCAGTCTCCATATTACCCAACTAATTGGCAGATTCGACACACTGATCAATGTTTCTTGAAAAATTCTCATGATTTAGCTTCTGGGACACCACCCTCTTGATTCTCATACCTCACTGACCATTTATGAGACAGGCCTGCAGACTGGGATGCTTTGCTGCAGAGCTGCAGTGTTGGCACTTGGACACACCTCTCCTCTAGGAACAGAAGACAAAGAAACTGTATGGGACTAAAAATAACTGCGTGCATGTGCAGTTGGGTCAAATTCTGGACCAAAAGATACAAAAAGACAAACCCAACTGCCTTTTCTGAAGAGCTGGGAGCAAAAATTGGGTGTTGGGAGCAAAAGCAGGGTACTGTGCAAGCCCCCTGCACTCAACACCACAAAGGGGTGGGCAGAACACCTAAGCCATCCCTCTGGCCCAACCCCTGGGCACACCCCTACCCTCATAAGGAACCAGCTCGCCTCCCTCAGAGAGCGAACAAGGGAACCTATTCCTTGTCTTCTCTCCCTCCTGCAGCTGATCCCAATAAAGCCTTGCCTGAATTTCTTGTCTGGCCTCTAGTCAATTTCTATTGATTGGGGAAGGCCAAGAACCCTGGTCAGTATCATTTACACTCAGTCCTCTTTACCAGTTGTACCTAATCCTCCTGACTTCTAAATTTTAGAGTATGCCCAGGCTCAGTGCTAGGATATCTCTCTACACTCACCTGGTGATCTCCTCTCATCTCATAGCATGAAGTAACATCTCTACCCTCACCGCTTCTAAATTTATATCTCAACCTTGGCCCTTTTCCCTGAACTACAGATTCATATACTATTTCATTTGTTAGGACCAAATCCTTGGAGTCATCCTTGACCTCTCTCTTACTCTCACATGACAAATTTAATTTGTTGGTAAAAGTCCTTTCAGCTATTTGAAAAACATATCAAAAACTCAACTGTTTCTTGTTACTCTTCCACAGCTATCTTAGTCCAAATCACCATTACCTCTTGAATGTATTTCAAATGCCTCCTGTTTTCCCTGAATCTGCCTTTGACCCCCGAGATGCACCTGGCAGATGATACTACTCCTTAAAATATCCTCCAAGGTCCTAATCCTTTTTATTTAAAAGTAATCTCACATCACCTGTGAGCTTGCTGGAATTGCAAAGTCTCAGGCCCTATCCCTAGACCAACTGAATCAAAATCTGAAGATTTAATGTGATCTCCAGGTGGTTCATATTGCAGACTAATGAGAAGCACAGCCCTGTGAGCTCTGCCCCTCTCCTACCATCCCCATCACTCTCTAGATTTCTTGCCAAGCTCCCCCTTGATCTCCTCCTGGAGTCACTACATCCTTCCTTGTTCATTGCTGTTCTCTGAACGCACCTGTCATGCTCCATCTTCAAGGTCTAGGCGTTAACTCTTCCTTTGTTCTGAAATGTGCTTCCTCCAGATATATGCAGTGATCTTTATTCATGATTCTACTCAAATGTCACCCTTTCAGAGACGCCCTTGCTGACTACCTCATCTAACAAAGCGACCCAATCCCCCACCCCTAAATTCTCTTTTCCCTTTTCTCAGCTATATATTGCACAGCTGATGTATTATAAATTTATTTGTTTTTCGTATGTCTCTCCACATTAGAATGTAAGATCCATGAAAGCAGGAACTTCATATTGTCTGCTGTGAGAGTGTCCGGTTCTAGTGGGCCATCAATAAAATATTCCTGAATTAATGAATAAATGCAACATGTACCCCAGTCATACCTGATTCTTTGCCATCACCTGTACACTCTATTGGTGCTTCTTCCTCCATCTTCTTCTATTGAAATGCCATCCAGACCTGAAACCTCCACTCAAACACTGTGTCTTCCATTAGGCCTTGTCTAACTTCTCCAGGTGAAAGTAATTTTTCTTTCTTCCTTTGATATTTAACTTTCTATTGTTATGGTAGCACTTACCACATCCTGCCTCATGCTTTGTATATTTAAATTATCAACCATCTTTTTTTATCAGCTTTATTGAGGTAAAAAAATTACATGTAATAAAATACACACATTGTAAGTTTATAGCTTGAGGAGTTTGACAAATGTATACCCCATCTAACCACTAACTCAGTCAAGATATAGACAATTTCCATCACCACAGAGATATTTGTCATGCCTTTTGCAGTCAGTCCCCCTTGTCCCACTGATTCCTGCATCAAGCAATGACTAATCAAATTTGTATCATTAGAGCTTATTTTGCCAATTCTAGGGCTAGAATAAATCATATAGTACAAACTCTTTAGAATTTGGTTGATTTCACTCAGCACAATATTTGAAATTCATTCATGCTGTTGTGTGTATCAGTAGTTTCTCCTTTTTTATTGCCGAGTAGTATTCAGTTATATAGATATATTATAATTTGTTTATTCATTCACCCACTGATAGACCATTTGGTCACTTCCAGTTTGGGTTATTTATTTATTTGTTTTTTGCAGTACGCAGGCCTCTCACTGTTGTGGCCTCTCCCGTTGCGGAACACAGGCTCCGGACACGCAGGCTCAGCGGCCATGGCTCACGGGCCCAGCTGCTCCACGGCATGTGGGATCTTCCCGGACCGGGGCACGAACCCGTGTCCCCTGCATCGGCAGGCGGACTCTCAACCACTGCGCCACCAGGGAAGCCCCCAGTTTGGGCTATTTTGAATACAGCTCCAGTGAAGATTTATGTGGATGCCTTTGTGGACAAAAGTTTTTATTTATTTTGTGTAAATACCTCAGGGTAGAAGAGGTGGATTTTATGATAAGCATTGTTTATCTATATAAAATAGATAACATGCTTTTGAAAGTGGTTTTATAATTTATACTCCCACCACCAACGTATGAGAGTTTATTTTTCATTTCTTTGATGACTAAAGATGTTGACCATCTTTTCATGCGCTTACTGCTGTTCCTATATCTTCTTTTGAAAAATATCTATTCAAGTCTTTTGCTCATTTAAAAAATTGGTTTGTTTGTCTTCTTATTGTTGAGTTGTAAGAGTCCTTTCTATATTATTTATACTTATATCAATTTATTTTCTTATGTATTTATATATTCTGGATAGAAGTCATTTATTAGAAATTGCAAATATTTTCTCCCATTGTTGCTTGCCTTTTCATTTTCTTTTTTTTTTTTTTTAACATCTTTATTGGAGTATAATTGCTTTACAATGGTGTGTTAGTCTCTGCTTTATAACAAAGTGAATCAGTCATACATAAACATATGTTCCCATATGTCTTCCCTGTAGCGTCTCCCTCCCTCCCACCCTCCCTATCCCACCCCTCCAGGCTGTCACAAAGCACCGAGCCAATATCCCTGTGCCATGCGGCTGCTTCCCACTAGCTATCTACCTTACTACGTTTGTTAGTGTGTATATGCCCATGACTCTCTCTCGCCCTGTCACAGCTCACCCTTCCCCCTCCCCATAACCTCAAGTCCGTTCTCTAGGAGGTCTGTATCTTTATTCCTGCTTTACCCCTAGGTTCTTCATGACATTTTTTTCTTAAATTCCATATATATGTGTTAGCATACGGTATTTGTCTTTTTCTTTCTGACTTACTTCACTCTGTATGACAGACTCTAGGTCTATCCACCTCATTACAAATAGTTCAATTTCGTTTCTTTTTATGGCTGAGTAATATTCCATTGTATATATGTGCCACATCTTCTTTATCCATTCATCCGATGACGGGCACTTAGGTTGTTTCCATCTCCGGGCTATTGTAAATAGAGCTGCAATGAACATTTTGGTACATGACTCTTTTTGAATTTTGGTTTTCTCAGGGTATATGCCCAGTAGTGGGATTGCTGGGTCATATGGTAGTTCTATTTGTAGTTTTTAAAGGAACCTCCATACTGTTCTCCATAGTGGCTGAACCAATTCACATTCCCACCAGCAGTGCAAGAGTGTTCCCTTTTCTCCACACCCTCTCCAGCATTTATTGTTTCTAGATTTTTTGATGATGGCCATTCTGACTGGTGTGAGATGATATCTCATTGTAGTTTTGATTTGCATTTCTCTAATGATTAATGATGTTGAGCATCTTTTCATGTGTTTGTTGGCAGTCTGTATATCTTCTTTGGAGAAATGTCTATTTAGGTCTTCTGCCCATTTTTGGATTGGGTTGTTTGTTTTCTTGTTATTGAGCTGCATGAGCTGCTTGTAAATTTTGGAGATTACTCCTTTGTCAGTTGCTTCATTTGCAAATATTTTCTCCCATTCTGAGGGTTGTCTTTTGGTCTTGTTTATGGTTTCCTTTGCTGTGCAAAAGCTTTGGAGTTTCATTAGGTCCCATTTGTTTATTTTTGTTTTTATTTCCATTACTCTAGGAGGTGGGTCAGAAAGGATCTTGCTGTGATTTATGTCATAGAGTGTTCTGCCTATGTTTTCCTCTAAGAGTTTGATAGTTTCTGGCCTTACATTTAGGTCTTTAATCCATTTTGAGCTTATTTTTGTGTATGGTGTTAGGGAGTGATCTAATCTCATACTTTTACATGTACCTGTCCAGTTTTCCCAGCACCACTTATTGAAGAGGCTGTCCTTTCTCCATTGTACATTACTGCCACCTTTATCAAAGATAAGGTGTCCATATGTGCATGGGTTTATCTCTGGGCTTTCTATCCTGTTCCATTGATCTATCTTTCTGTTTCTGTGCCAGTACCATACCGTCTTGATAACTGTAGCTTTGTAGTATAGTCTGAAGTCAGGGAGCCTGATTTCTCCAGTTCCTTCTTTCGTTCTCAAGATTGCTTTGGCTATTCGGGGTCTTTTGCGTTTCCATAGAAATTGTGAAATTTTTTGTTCTAGTTCTGTGAAAAATGCCAGTGGTAGTTTGATAGGGATTGCATTGAATCTATAGATTGCTTTGGGTAGTAGAGTCATTTTCACAATGTTGATTCTTCCAATCCAAGAACATGGTATAGCTCTCCATCTATTTGTATCATCTTTAATTTCTTTCATCAGTGTCTTATAATTTTCTTCATACAGGTCTTTTGTCTCCTTAGGTAGGTTTATTCCTAGGTATTTTATTCTTTTTGTTGCAATGGTAAATGGGAGTGTTTTCTTGATTTCACTTTCAGATTTTTCATCATTAGTATATAGGAATGCCAGAGATTTCTGTGCATTCATTTTGTATCCTGCCACTTTACCAAATTCATTGATTAGCTCTAGTAGTTTTCTGGTAGCATCTTTAGGGTTCTCTATGTATAGGATCATGTCATCTGCAAACAGTGACAGCTTTACTTCTTCTTTTCCGATTTGGATTCCTTTTATTTCCTTTTCTTCTCTGATTGCTGTGGCTAAAACTTCCAAAACTATGTTGAATAAGAGTGGTGAGAGTGGGCAACCTTGTCTTGTTCCTGATCTTAGTGGAAATGCTTTCAGTTTTTCACCATTGAGGATGATGTTTGCTTTGGGCTTGTCATATATGGCCTTTATTATGTTGAGGAAAGTTCCCTCTATGCCTACTTTCTGCAGGGTTTTTATCATAAATGGGTGTTGAATTTTGTCAAAAGCTTTCTCTGCATCTATTGAGATGATCATATGGTTTTTCTCCTTCAATTTGTTAATATGGTTTATCACATTGATAGATTTGCGTATATTGAAGAATCCTTGCATTCCTGGAATAAACCCCACTTGATCATGGTGTATGATCCTTTTAATGTGCTGTTGGATTCTGTTTGCTAGTATTTTGTTGAGGATTTTTGCATCTATGTTCATCAGTAATATTGGCCTGTAGTTTTCTTTCTTTGTGACATCCTTGTCTGGTTTTGGTATCAAGGTGATGGTGGCCTCGTAGAAGGAGTTTGGGAGTGTTCCTCCCTCTGCTATATTTTGGAAGAGTTTGAGAAGGATAGGTGTTAGCTCTTCTCTAAATGTTTGATAGAATTCGCCTGTGAAGCCATCTGGTCCTGGGCTTTTCTTTGTTGGAAGATTTTTAATCACAGTTTCAATTTCAGTGCTTGTGATTGGTCTGTTCATATTTTCTATTTCTTCCTGATTCAGTCTTGGCAGGTTGTGCATTTCTAAGAATTTGTCCATTTCTTCCAGATTGTCCATTTTATTGGCATAGAGTTGCTTGTAGTAATCTCTCATGATCTCTTTTATCTCTGCAGTGTCAGTTGTTACCTCTCCTTTTTCATTTCTAATTCTATTGATTTGAGTCTTCTCCCTTTTTTTCTTGATGAGTCTGGCTAGTGGTTTATCTATTTTGTTTATCTTCTCAAAGAACCAGCTTTTAGTTTTATTGATCTTTGCTATTGTTTCCTTCATTTCTTTTTCATTTATTTCTGATCTGATTTTTATGATTTCTTTCCTTCTGCTAGCTTTGGAGTTTTTTTGTTCTTCTTTCTCTAATTGCTTGAGGTGCAAGGTTAGGTTGTTTATTCGAGATGTTTCCTGCTTCTTAAGGTGGGCTTGTATTGCTATAAACTTCCCCCTTAGAACTGCTTTTGCTGCATCCCACAGGTTTTGGGTCGTTGTGTCTCCATTGTCATTTGTTTCTAGGTATTTTTTGATTTCCTCTTTGATTTCTTCATTGATCTCTTCATTATTAAGTAGTGTATTGTTTAGCCTCCATGTGTTTGTATTTTTTACAGATCTTTTCCTGTAATTGATATCTAGTCTCATGGCGTTGTGGTCAGAAAAGATACTTGATACAATTTCAATTTTCTTAAATTTACCAAGGCTTGATTTGTGACCTAAGATATGATCTATCCTGGAGAATGTTCCATGAGCACTTGAGAAAAATGTGTATTCTGTTGTTTTTGGATGGAGTGTCCTATAAATATCAATTAAGTCCATCTTGTTTAATGTATCATTTAAGGCTTGTGTTTCCTTATTTATTTTCATTTTGGATGATCTGTCCATGGGTGAAAGTGGGGTGTTTAAGTCCCCTACTATGAATGTGTTACTGTCCATTTCCCCTTTTATGGCTGTTAGTATTTGCCTTATGTATTGAGGTGCTCCTATGTTGGGTGCATAAATATTTACAATTGTTATATCTTCTTCTTGGATTGATCCCTTGATCATTATGTAGTGTCCTTCTTTGTCTCTTTTAATAGTCCTTATTTTAAAGTCTATTTTGTCTGATATGAGAATTGCTACTCCAGCTTTCTTTTGGCTTCCATTTGCATGGAATATCTTTTTCCATCCCCTTACTTTCAGTCTGTATGTGTCTCTAGGTCTGAAGTGGGTCTCTTGTAGACAGCATATATAAGGGTCTTGTTTTTGTATCCATTCAGCTAATCTGTGTCTTTTGGTGGGAGCATTTAGTCCATTTACATTTAAGGTAATTATCGATATGTATGTTCCTATTCCCATTTTCTAAATTGTTTTGGGTTCGTTATTATAGGTCTTTTCCTTCTCTTGTGTTTCTTGCCTAGAGAAGATCCTTTAGCATTTGTTGTAAAGCTGGTTTGGTGGTGCTGAACTCTCTCAGCTTTTGCTTGTCTGTAAAGGTTTTAATTTCTCCATCAAATCTGAATGAGATCCTTGCTGGGTAGAGTAGTCTTGGCTGCATGTTTTTCTCCTTCATCACTTTCAGTATGTCCTGCCACTCCCTTCTGGCTTGTAGGGTTTCTGCTGAGAGATCAGCTGTTAACCTTATGGGGATTCCCTTATGTGTTATTTGTTGTTTTTCCCTTGCTGCTTTTAATATGCTTTCTTTGTATTTAATTTTTGACAGTTTGATTAATATGTGTCTTGGCGTATTTCTCCTTGTATTTATCTTGTATTGGACTCTCTGTGCTTCCTGGACTTGATTAACTATTTCCTTTCCCATATTAGGGAAGTTTTCAACTATAATCTCTTCAAATATTTTCTCAGTCCCTTTCTTTTTCTCTTCTTCTTCTGGAACCCCTATAATTCGAATGTTGGTGCGTTTAATGTTGTCCCAGAGGTCTCTGAGACTGTCCTCAGTTCTTTTCATTCTTTTTTCTTTATTCTGCTCTGCAGTAGTTATTTCCACTATTTTATCTTCCAGGTCACTTATCCGTCCTTCTGCCTCAGTTATTCTGCTATTGATCCCATCTAGAGTACTTTTAATTTCATTTATTGTGTTGTTCATCGTTGCTTGTTTCATCTTTAGTTCTTCTAGGTCCTTGTTAACTGATTCTTGCATTTTGTCCAATCTATTGTCCGTTCTATCTCCAAGATTTCGGATCAACCTTACTATCATTATTCTGAATTCTCTTTCAGGTAGACTGCCTATTTCCTCTTCATTTGTTAGGTCTGGTGCATTTTTATCTTGCTCCTTTATCTGCTGTGTGTTTTTCTGTCTTCTCATTTTGCTTATCTTACTGTGTTTGGGGTCTCCTTGCTGCAGGTTCGTAGTTCCTCCTGTTTTTGATGTCTGTCTTCAGTGGCTAAGGTTGGTTCAGTGGGTTGTGTAGGCTTCCTGGTGGAGGGGACTAGTGCCTGTGTTGTGGTGGATGAGGCTGGATCTTGTCTCTCTAGTGGGCAGGTTCACGTCTGGTGGTGTGTTTGGGGGTGTCTGTGGCCTTATTATGATTTTAGGCAGCCTCTCTGCTAATGGGTGGGTTTGTGTTCCTGTTTTGCTAGTTGTTTGGCATAGGTTTTCCAGCACTGTGGCTTGCTGGTCGTTGAGTGAAGCTGGGTGCTGGTGTTAAGATGGAGGTCTCTGGGAGATTTTCGCCATTTGATATTATGTGGAGCTGGGAGGTCTCTTGTTGATCAGTGTCCTGAAGTTGGCTGTCCTACCTCAGAGGCAGAGCCCTGCCTCCTGGCTGGAGCACCAAAAGCTTTTCATCCACACGGCTCAGGATAAAAGGGAGAAAAAGTAGAGGGAATTAGTAGAAGTATGAGGAAAGAAAGAAGGAAAGCAGGGTAGGAAGGAAGGAAGAAAGAAAGAAAGAAGCAAAGAAGGAAAGAAGGCAAGAAGGAAAGAAAGGAGGGAGGGAGGGAGGGAGGGAGGAAGGAAGGAGGGAAAGAAGGAAAAAAGACAGAAAGAAAGAAGATACAGTAAAAATAAAATAAAGTATAATAAAGTTATTGAATTAAAAAATTCTTATTTAGAAAAAAAAAAAAAAAGGGACGGAAAGAACCTTAGGACAGATGTTGGAAGCAAAGCTATACAGACAAAATCTTACAGAGAAGCATACACATACACCCTCACTAAAAGAGGTAAATGGGGAAAAATCCTAAATCTTGCTGTCAGAGACCACCTCCTCAATTTGGGATGATTCGTTGTCTAAAGGAGGGAAGGAAGGACGGAAAGAAAGAAAGAAAGAAAGAAAGAAAGAACGAAGGTAAAGTATAATAACGTTATTAAAATTAATTATTAAGAAAAAAAATTAAAAAAAAACATGGACGGATAGAGCCCTAGGACAAATGGTGGAAGCAAGACTATACAGACAAGATCTCACACAGAAGCATACACATACACATTCACAAAAAGAGGAAAGGGGAAAAAATCATAGATCTTGCTCCTAAAGTCCACTTCCTTAATTTGGGATGATCGGTTGTCTATTCAGGTATTCCACAGATGCAGGGTATATAAGTTGATTGTGGAGCTTTAATCCGTTGCTTCTGAGGCTGCTGGGAGAGATTTCCCTTTCTCTTCTTTGTTCTCACAGCTCCCAGGGCTCAGCTTTGGATTTGGCCCTGCCACTGCGTGTAGGTCGCTGGAGGGCGTCTGTTTTTTGCTCAGACAGGATGGGGTTAAAAGAGCCGCTGATTGGGGGCTCTGGCGCACTCAGGCCGGCGGGGACGGAGGGGCACAGAGTGCGGGGCGGGCCTGCGGTGGCAAAGGCCGGCGTGACTTTGCACCAGCCTGAGGCGCGCTGTGCGCTCTCCCGGGGAAGTTGTCCCTGGATCCCGGGAACCTGGCAGTGGCGGGCTGCACAGGCTCCGCGGAAGAGGGGTGTGGAGAGTGACCTGTGCTCGCACACAGGCCCCTCGGTGGCGGCAGCAGCAGCCTTAACGTCTCCCGCCCGCCTCTGGGGTCCGCGCTTTCAGCCGCGGCTCGCGCCCGTCTCTGGATTCCGCGCTTTCAGCCACGGCTCGCGCCCGTCTCTGGGGTCCGCGCTTTCAGCCGCGGCTCCCGCCCGTCTCTGGGGTTCGCGCTTTTAGCCGCGGCTCGCGCTCGTCTCTGGAGTTCCTTTAAGCAGCGTTCTTAAACCCCTCTCCTCACGCCCCAGGAAACAAAGAGGGAAGGAGAAGTCTCCTGCCTCTTCGGCAGGTGCAGGCTTTTCCCCGGACTCCCTCCCGGCTAGCTGTGGTGCACTAACCCCTTCAGGCTATGTTCAAGCCGCCAACCCCAGTCCTCTCCCTGCGCTCCGGCCTCAGCTCGCAGCCCCGCCCGCCCCGGCGGGTGAGCAGACAAGCCTCTCGGGCTGGTGAGTGCCGGTCGGCACCGATCCTCTGTGCGGGAATCTCCCCGCTTTGCCCTCCGCACCCGTTGCTGTGCACTCCTCCGCAGCTTCAAAGCTCCCCCCTCCGCCTCCCGCAGTCTCTGCCCGCGATGGGGCTTCCTAGTGTGTGGAAACTTTTCCTCCTTCACAGCTCCCTCCCACTGGTGCAGGTGCCGTCCCTATTCTTTTGTCTCTGTTTTTTCTTTTGCCCTACCCAGGTACGTGGGGAGTTTCTTGCCTTTTGGGAGGTCTGAGGTCTTCTGCCAGCCTTCAGTAGGTGTTCTGTAGGAGTTGTTCCACGTGTAGATGTATTTCTGGTGTATCTGTGGGGAGGAAGGTGATCTCCGCGTCTTACTCTTCCGCCATCTTCCGCCTTCCCCTCATTTTCTTAAAATTATCTTTTAAAGAGCAGAAGTTTAAATATCTTTTTTCCTTAGTACTATTTATGGCCTAAAAAAATCTTTGCCTACCTATGTCACCATTTTAAAGTCAAGAATTATTTCTAATTCAAGGCACTGTTTGCAGGTATTCAGTGATGTTTATGTGATTGTTGAATCCAAGATTATGAGAGCTGGAAGAGCATGAATCTAATGCAGCTAATTGTCATCCCAGTTGTTTAGTTGATGATTAAACATATGGGTGGTCAGTTCAAGTCATATGTGACACCATCAAAATGGGATTTCATCTGTCATAATGTTCCCACTAACTGTGATCTTAGCAGCTACTCTTCTGTAGGCACCAAAGAAGCATAAATTCCGTATCAGTCACATAGCTTCAAGAAACAGGAACCAGATCTGCTTGAAGAAAAAATGGATTTATAGAAAGGATATTGAGTAGCTCACAAGACTTGGGAGAGTCTGCTAAAGCAGGATTTGAGAACAGGCAGGAACCCAGAGGTCTTTGGAAGCTGAAAGGCAGGTGGGTTCTAGCATGACTCTTCCTCTGCTAGTGCAGTGGTTCTGCGGACATAATCTCTGTTGAGTACCTCCACCAAACACCTTGACTTCTATGGTCCACCAGCTGGAATAAATTTTAACTCCCTTAATTTCTGCGTTATTTGTTCATAACTCAATATTGTAGACAGAAGCATCAAATCCACTGAGGTCTTTTTTGCGTGTCAAGTTGCATTCCATGTGCTGGGGATATACTCACAAACAAAATATATAAAAGTGCTCTCCCTTATGAAGCTTATGGTATTGAAGAAAGTGCAGACAGTAATGATAAATATGATAAATAAACAAATATATAGTAGGATGATGTGCCTGTTACTGGTTTTCTGGAAGTAAGTAGAGGGCATATCTCCTATTTCAGCTTCTGTAATAATCAAAGTGGGCACTTCATCACATATATGCAGATGGGCAGTTCCCAATGTGGGGAAGAAATGGGATGTTGGAGAGGCAAAAAGAAAGAAAGAAAAATATTATAATATGGATATCATTTAATTTAAAGAACGGATGAATACTTATTATTATTTCACACTTACCCAGTAATATTTATTGACCTCTTTGTTCCAGGTACCATACAAGTCAGCTTCACATATATTATTATTTCATTTTATTCTCTAACTATCTTATAATATCTAAATTACTATCCACCTTTTCTTGAGATAAGGCAACTGGGAGTTCAGAGTAGTTGTCTAGCTTATTTGAGGTTGGACAACAGAATTAATTCCCAAGTCCTTTCATTCTATACTCTGTGTTTCTTTCATTATGCTGTTCTTCTGGTTAAGAGAGGTTTGGTTACTGGAACCTCCAATGATAGGAAGTTTATTGTGTGTTCTACTACCTTCACGTGGTTCCCGTTCCTGACCCTCACACATGATAAAATCCAGAAATGTCCCTAATCCACAGAATGAGCCTTAACCATAGCCTTACCTATGGCCTTCACCAATATTTCAAAATAATAACTGGCCTCTACTGCAGTTCAGGGCTGATTATTTCTACTTCTGGGGATAAGATATCAGAGGAAGAAAAGCAATTATTGCATCTTGCACTGACTGAGGAAGTGCTTCTCAGCCATATCAAGTCAGATCAAAAAGTACATAAAACTGCAAAAAAAAATTACCAGCAAGTAGGAAAGTGTTTCCACTGACCTCAAAAGCACTCAAAGTGTCACTTATCTGGGGGTCACAAGAAGGACCATTATCATTCCTTGCTTTCTTTCATTAAGTGTTTACACTTGGCATTCTATTTGGCAATAAGCTCAAGGTTATGCTGTCAGTGCAAGATCATTAGCTTTACAATTTTTCAAAAAGCGTTTACCTTAGCAAATGTTCATCCCAACCTCAGTGAACATGTTTATGTCCAGGTGTAAATCCTGTTGCTGGAAGATCTGCTTGCTAATTACACTGGCTGCTGTTCTTTATTTCTCTGTGCATGAATTGGGCAGCAGAAATTCATCAGAAACCTTCTCTTCCTGAACGACATTAGCTGAAGATTTTAACATAAGCATGAGTTGTTGTGCCTTGGTAAGCAATTTCCTCCTGCCAGCTGTCCAGGGCCAGGTCTGAGGAGCTGTACCTCTTTCACCGCAGCATCATCAAGGCAACTAGAAAAGGTGACAAACGTCTAGTTATTTTTGGTTAAAGCGGTATCAGTTTGATGTCAGAAAATGTTCAGGCTGATAAATATCTTCCTTTTTTTTTTTTTCTTTCTCTGAATGCTCTTTGAAAAGGAAAGGGGATGTGATTTAGAGGGGAGGTAGAAGGGGTTGGTAGATGAAAATGAGACTTCGAAGAGCAACTAGAGTACGGTGGATACTGTGTTCAGGGCTTACGCTACAAGGGTGACACTGCCCCTACCTTCAAAAAAACCCCCCAAACCACAAAACCCTCAGTCTAGGGGACAGAAGACCATGTAACAACGTAGTTGCAATATATTGCAATACATGTTTATTACTCGGATTGGCTCAGGTGATTATAGAGGCCAACCAGGAAAGCTGATGTAAGGCAGTGGAATAAGGAAAACGGTTAGACTTTGAGTATGTTGGAGTGGCTGCAATGGGGCGTGTGTTAGAAGGTATGGCAAGATGAGAGGGAGGAAGAGTTAAAAAATGTTTCTAGAGTTCCAGGAATAAGAGGGAGGGTCTGAATTACGGCACATTTATCAAGGATGTAGTTGAAGAAACGTATGGATGTAGAGACTAGGTATGTGGACTGATTGAATGGGTGAAGTTAGGGAAAGCAAATAATCTAGGATAACTTCTACCTTCAAGACTTGAGCATCTGGGTGAACTGTAGGGCCAGTTAACAAATAAAAAATAGATGCAAACTGTTCTAAAGCCAATTTGGCAGATCAGAAGACATCAGCTTATTTGGTAAATATGGTAGCCTCTCGTGGAGCAGAGGTAGGTGGGGTCTAAGCTTTCTCTTCCCCACAACCTTGCTACTAGATGGTGTGCCACTGTGAAAGCCAGTCTTAGGCCAAGTTCTACTAAAAGCCCAAACGTGCTTAGCCAGAAGTCACAAAAACAGTGCCACACTCTGCACAAACCACCTGACTAAGCACCTTGCGGAAAAGGCTTAGGAGAAGTGATTCCAGAACTTTCTGAGAAAAGGGGCAGCCAGGCTTCTGGCCTGGTTGGGTTACAAAGTTCTGTGTGGAGTGGGGGGTTGCCCCACCACTGGCATGTTAGCCTCAGGCTCTTGTCGTGTTCTTACTCCATGTTTGTGCAAATGAAGACTGTAGAACATAGCCAGTCATTTTTCTTGAACACATTCATATCTTTAATAATTTTTTTTTAAGGTTCTAATAGCACTTAGGCTAATTACTTACTCGAGGGTCTTAGATTTTGATAATGGTAATTCAAATATTTAGTTAAAAACCCTCGGAGCTTGATTTCTGTTGGGGTACTTGTAATACTAACTAAACCCCCCTGGGGGTGTAGCATGAAATTAACTTGTATAATTGTTTAAAACTTAAAAATACTCCACACTGTTTATGAAGTAAAATTTTAAGTAAATTATCAATATAATAGGAAGGCCTGTGGGAAAGTCTTAGATACAGTAAATGTACAATGTCTTTGGTGACTAAGTGTATACATTTGGCAGGTATTTACACATTTAAATCTAAAGTTAAGGAGCGAGATCTTAGAAATGTAGAATTAGGCATCACTAATACAAAGAGAATTGCTGGAAAATGAGGGACAAAATGAATTGGTCTGAGTAGTATACATATAAGTTAAAAATTCATTTGCATAATAAACCCTGGGTAGATTGATTGATTTCCGTTCCTCATGGATAATAATCAGAATGGTTGCACTCATTGCTTATTTTGACTTATAAATCCTCAAAAGTCCCTGTAAGGTAGGTGTTATCATTGTACCTATTGTAGATGAGGGAACCAAGCCACAAATAAGTTAACTTACTTGCCCAACATCTCATCACTACAAAAAAAGCAATGTGATGCCTGTGCCCTTTGTTACTAAAATAAAAATTAATGTCATTTTAGCAACGGAGACAAGGGAGGAGGTTTTACTAGGTGAGTGAAATGTAGGGATTTTCTTTTATTTGTTTATATCTAAAACAGAAAATCAAGTTACTCTCTCTAAATAAAAGCTGTTTAAATACTCTGTTCCCGGAAGGCCCAGGCCTGTCTCAGAGCTTAATGAAGCTTTTTTCTTTTTTTTAAAGTTAATTAATTTATTTTGTTTACAATAGTCTTTATGTTTCCTTTTTTGAATGATAATTTTACTGAGTAGAGAATTCTAAGTTGATTTTTTTCTTTCAGCTCTTAAATATTTCACTAGCTTCTTGCTTGCATGGTTTCTGACAAGAAGTCCAATGTAACTTCTATCCTTACTCCTTTTTGGGTAAGACATAATTTTTTTCTCTGCCTTCATTTTACAGTTTTCTCTTTTTCTTTGGTTTTTTCGGCCGTTTGAATGTGACATGCCTATGTATTGATTATTTAGTATTAATCATGCTTGGTATTCTCTAAACTTCCTTTACCTGTAGTTTAGTGTCTGTTACTGATTTTGGAAAATTCTCAGACATTATAAATATTAATACTTCTTCTGTGTTGTTTTCTCTTTCTTCTCCTTCTGGTATTTCAATTACAGAAATGTTATACCTTTTGAAATTATCCCACAGTTCTAGATGTTCTAGTTCTTGAATTTTTATTCTTTTTTTTTCTCTCTTTGCATTTCAGTTAGAAAGTTTCTAGTGACATATCTTCAAGTCCACTTCCTTGGCTGTGTTTAGTCTATTGATAAGCCCACCAAGGCATTCTTCATTTTAATTACAGTTTTTAATCTTTAGCATTTTCTGTTTATTTTATTATATTTTTCATCTCTCTGTTTACAGTACATATCTGTTCTTCTATGTTGTCTACTTTTTCGTTAGAGACCTTGGTATATTAATCATAGTGTGTATATTCCCTAACTGATAATTCTAAAATCTATGCCATCTCTGAATCTAGTTATTATGCTTGCTTTTTCTCCTTAGACTGTGTTTTATTCTTGCCTCATAACATGCCTTGTAATATTTTGTTGCAAGCTGGATATGCATAGGATAATAGGAACTAGTGTGAGGTTTTATGTTAATCTGACTGGGACTTGGGCCATGTTTAATATTTATTGTAGTTGTAGGTGACAGAGGCTTCAGTTTCCTTTAATGTCCTTGTTTGTATATCTTCTCATCTTGGGTTTCCCAAAGAACTGCTTCTTAAATAGAATTTCTATCTTGCAGCTCTTTCAGCTGTTATCCACTATTATTATACTGAAGCCCTGTTGATGTGATGGTAGGGTTTGGCGGGGATGAGAAACGTTCTACAATTTTATGATTGAATCTCAGTCTTTTAGTGGGTCTGTGTCCCTGGGCTGTGACTTTTACAGAGGTTCTAAACTTGCTTTTATCTCTCCATAGGTGAGATGGGAGAGCTAGAAGGAACTGGAGTTGGATAATTGCTCTTCCCTCAGGTGGATGAGGGTCTGGCAAAATTGTTTCTCTTAGAGATTGGGCTTTTGTTATAAAGAATGGATATTTCTCAAAATGATTTATTTTGCCCTCTCCCTGCAAGAAATTGGTGAATTTTTTTCTTGGCTGTTCAGCATGAGAACCTGGGGATTACAAGGAAGTGTGTGGGCCCCCCAAAGACTGGGCCCCCAACAGTTCTTACTCTCAAGCTAGTCTGCACTCAGTCTCTAGCCACTCATCAAAATTATCATTTAAGTATTCTTATCAGTTTTGGGCTCCAGTAGCTTCTAATCCAGATAAGCTGATGTCAGCTCTGTTTGGCTGTGATTCTCTGCGTTCACCTGTCTTTCCAACTTTCAGGGTAGCAGTTCACCCCTGTGACCTCAATTTCTCTGACGAGTCTAAGAAACATTGATTTTCAGTTAGTTCAACTTTTTCATGGTGTAAAGATGGGAACCTCCAAGTTCTTTACATGTTGCAGCTGAGACCAGAACTGTTTTACTTATCCTTTTAAATGATCAACTGCTAATTTTTTCATTTATTTATTATAATACAATTGAGCTTAAGCACTTGGATTAATGATTACAGAAGAACTACTACTGATTGGTTACAAATTGTTTCAGCCTACAATGATGGGATTCTATTAGACTTTCCTTCTACCAACCCCACCCCCCAGCCCCCGCGCCACTTCCTGACTTAAATACCAAAGTCTGTTAAATAACTTCCGGTATGCTCTGTTCAAAATAAGGAAATAGTCAACACTGATGTATGCCTGCAGGTGGCCTTTAAGAGTAATTCAACACAAAGAATGTTGCCACAGATCACTTTACTCTTCAGTGAAATCCTACAACATCAATTTGGGTTTATTGGTGCAATATGGAGACAGAGAACCCAGAGAGAATGGCATTCTGCCAACTAGCTCTCCAGGTTTCCTTTCTCAGTGCCAGTGAGTCCTTCTCCCTGGACCCACATTAGTATTTCCTAGTTCATTCCCTGCCACCCACTCATATATCAGGATGTGATCCTGGAATCATCTGCTTCAGAATTACTTGGGCTATGAGTTTAAAAGTGCGTGTTCTAGATCCTGAGTCAGGATCTTGGGGTTTGGGCTGTAGAATCTGAAAATATAATTCCCTCGTCCTCCTGTTCCACCATCACAACCATAGTTTTTATATTCACTTAAATTTGAATGCCACTGCTCTTAGATTAAACATTTAAGAAACCACTAAGTTAAACTGAGTTTGAATGCACTGCATGCAATTCAAAGGTATCAAGTGGGTATATACTATTACTGTGCTATAAAGAACATGAAGGTGTGATCCATGTCTTTAAAACACTCAGATTTAGTAGGGGGTCAGAATAAAATGACTAATTATGATGCTTATCAAACTTACATACATGTAGTACTAGAAGCAGGAAAGATCACTTCTGAGTAAGGGGATCAGGAAAGATTAGTGGAGGAGGTGAAATTTACATTTAAGCTTTGAAAGGTAGAGAAGGAAAGGTGTGTGTTCTAGGCAGAGGGAACCCCAGGAGCAATAGCAAGGACCTTGGCAATGACCAGCGGGTGTGTGGCAACTGTGCGAGAATTGGGAGGAGGAGATGAAACCAGAAAGTAAACTGGTGACAGTCCTTAAATTCCAATGTAAGAAATTCTGTTTTATTCTTATAAAAGGAAAAGAGGGAGGGGAATTATTGAAGGTTTCTGAACAATGGGTGACACTGAAATATTATGGTAGAAATGTGAAAGGGCAGATCAAGAAGAAAGACAGGTGGCAGTAATTCATGTGATAGATGATAAATAGGTAGTCTGCATGGTAGCCGTGGAGGTAGAGAAAGTATTTGAAGTATATTGGAAAGGTTTAGATTTGCTGCTAGTTTCAACTTATTTTTTTAAAAATTGAGTAATATCAAAGTTGATGCTGAGGTTTCTGGCTTGTATAAGTAGATGAATGATAACAATAACCAAATGCAAACAGTCTTAAATTGATTGGGTGATGCACCCCTCTTAGATGCTTTCATAGATAAATACAGTCTCTAAAATCTGAGATGATGAAGATTACCTATTATGCGTTAAGGGTAGCATTTCATAATGAAAGCAGGTTCTTAGACAAAATTCTGCCTCCCCCTTAGACATTTATTATTTTCTAAATAGGCATGAAACAGTGCATACAAACTGTCTTGTAATCTTATTGACATTCCATCTCTCTGTGCTCTTAGGTGACAATGCAACTTGCATGAAAGTTTCACCTGAGACAGATTGAACAATACTTTAGAGGCAGAATTATTATTAATTAATTATCAGGAAACAGGGATTTTCTGATCCAGTGGTTGGACCCCCACGGGTCCTCTAGGGATTAAGTCTTGAGTGAACTAAGAGTACAATTCGCCGGATTTGCCAGGTTCTTATTCTGCGTTCATCCAAAAATGAGAAGTATCATTAAAATAGCCTCATCACTTAAATATTAATTTCACCAATGAGAGCTCATTTCTGGCATTCATCATACTAACCCCCCTAGAAATGAGATTTCCTTCAAGACCACTTACTGCCTAGAACATAGTTTACACAAACATGCACACATTTGTATCACCCTATGTTGAAGAACTTTGAAGTAAATTTTACATATTATAACAGCAAGATCTGGAATACAAGAAGAGGAATGATTTTAAGGAAGGAAAAATAATTTGCTTATGTAAATCCTGACATTTAAAAAAATATATAGCTGTGCATAATAGGTGGATGTTTGATCATTAAAAACAATCTCTTTTCAAATTTACTTATTCTTTGCTTTTCTTTGGCACCATGTAAAATCCTCTGTCAATAGAAGTATACAGCAAAAGCTAAAAGCAGTTTTCCACTAGCATTTTTCCTTGGGATCTGCATTTGAGAAAACTGGTTTTCCAAAGGAGTAAAAAAGAAAGATCATATCATAGCAAAAACTGGACAAAGAAATGACACATTCCAACATGTAGGAATTTTGTGTGTTAATTCTCACAGAATGCTGCAGAAAATGAAGCATACAATATGTTTGTAATCCAATTTGATTCAGTGATACTGAGACTTCCCCACCTTAATGCTACAAGATGTTACAGGGAGGGCATGAAAAATAAATTCTGTTTGTAGGGCCGTGGCAAGGGACCACAACGGCACAGGCAAAAAGACAAAATGAGCTGACCTCTACTGGAAGAATCTCTTTGATCTCTCCCTCCATGCCTCCTGCTGTCTTCCCATCATACTACTGGTATGAAGTCTGGGTGTAAGCACAGAGCAGGGCTATACATATTGTTGGGGAGGAAGGAATTTTCCTCTACCCTTCTAGGTTCTTGCTGATCATAGAATGAAATTGACATGAGACAGGTTAACAGGAGAAAATCAAACAAAAGTTTAATAACATATGTACATGGGAGAGACCCAGGAAAATTGAGTAACTCACCAAAATGGCCAAAGCCCTCACCTTAAATACCACCTTCAGCTAAAGACAAAAGAGGATGTTTGTTAGGGGTAGTGGTTTGAGACCTCAAAGTGGAGGGAGGCAATTCACAAGGAGATGGAAAAGCAAACGTTTGCTGGGCCAGGCAGAGACAATGGGACACAGAGTAGACTCTGATCTCTAGGACCTGCCTAGAGTTTCCTCCACCAAAACTAGCCTATATTCTTTGCAGATATCTCTGGTGATAGCTCTATTCTGGGACAGGCCCTCTATTCTTTCAGGCAGTTAAGGGTTAGGCCAAAGTTTCTTCCCTGAGTCTTTTGGGCCTTCCTAGTGTTTTCATCTCAAAATACTCTGCAAGCCAAAGAGATAATTTAGGGTAGCAAGCTTTGCTCCCCTACCATAACTATATATCTATAGATTACTTATATGTCTATAAATTTGAATCTGGCTGTACTAGTTCTGCAACTTTATCCATGTTTCTGAACTTCTCTTAGCCTCAGTTTCTTAATCTGTAAAAAAGGAGATAATGATTGTGTCTATCACAGAGATTATGTGGGGATCAAGTGAGCTAATGAGTGTGAAGTGCTTAACAAAAGGCCTGGCTCACAGTAAGGGATTCAACACATGTTACTGTCTTCACTGCAGTGCAGTGTTGGGTGAGACTGAACTCAAAACTGTTGTAGCAGCTGTGGTCCTTTGCCATGGCCCTGTTGTTTTTTCCTTTGTTGAGTAGACCCAACAATTTACCCTGTGGCAGCTCTTCTGTGTTTAGGTCATAGGCTGTTGAGTAGTTCTTAGTTACGTAAAGGTAAGGCTGATTTCCCTTGAGGAAGAAGGAGTAGGGCATTGGTCATGGACAAGGGGATTCCCTCTTGGTATGTAGAGGAGAGTAAATATGGGGCCCAGAAGTCTTCTGGGAGGAAGAGAGACCTGCATCACCTCCTTGAGGTTTAATATTATCAGCAACTCTATAACGGATTCCCATGCTTTCAGTTAGTTATCTGGCAAGAAGGAACATCAAGGGCCCCAAAGGAGTGTGCACCATATAGGAAGGGAGGATCTAGGCTCAACACCAAGTTTAAAAATGCTTTGTGGGCAGGGCTGCTTTCAGTGCATCATGATACCGAAGCCAAAGGACTCTCAGGACCCAGCATCCTGTCCATTGCATTGTGCTCTGTATAAAAAAATGGCCCTACACTGAGGATAAATAAACTAAAGAGCTTCATTTTGGGAACTTAAAGCGGGGGTGCGGGGGGGGATTCCTCTTGATCTTATCCCTTTTAAAGGGTATAAATTCTTAAGGGAGTCATCTCAGCAGTGTGAATCAACCCCTGTGACTAAAAGGGACCAATTTCCAACAGCAACCACATATGGCAATGAGGATCAGTAATGATAATGGACTAGCAGACTTGGCATATCTCTCAAATGCAGATGGGCTGAGTGACCTGGGGTTAACAGTTGAAGTGAGAACACTTCAGGGAGGTGTTACTGGATTCTGGATAATTTGGGCAAACAAATTTTAAGAGATTAGTTATGAAAATGAAAGGGATAAAATCATATATTATGTAAAGCTCTCACACCACATACATTGTATTCATCCATCCTTCCATTCATACATTCATCTATTCATTTATTTGTTCATTCATTCATTCATTCATTTATTCATCCATTCAATATGTATTTATTGAAGATGCTATTTAAGGTAGAAAGCTTTATAAGACATGCTTTTTGCTATGAAGGGGCCAATAATCCCATCAACCAGACAGGTTTCATGGAGCAGCTCATGAAGGAATATCATTACATTTAATTTGTTACTATCTTTCCAATGAAACATTGCATACTCAGAAAATCCAAATCATCATCTCATCACAGGTGCTGAAATGGTTCACTTTGTGAGTGTATGTGTGTGTGTGTGTGTGTGTGTGTGTGTGTGCACGCACATGCATGCATGTTTACACAAGCTTTGTGTTTAGAGATTTTGGGGGTGTACAAAATACTTATGCTAATCTACTTGGTTTTAGTGTAGTGACCACTATCTTGGTGTGGAAATTTGTTTTGCAAAACAAAATTAAAGCTCCACAACACACAACTTGGAGAAGAAAACCTCAGAAAGCATGCCATGGTGGGGTCTCCCTCCTCTACCTAGGGAGACAATTCAATATCAGATTTGGCTCCCATGGGAGCACTGCTTGTCTTTTCTTCTGATGCCCACACTGGAAGATGTACTTACAGAGACAGCTTGCCTAATCACCTGGTAATGAATATCCATCCCCTGCCACATCAGCCTTTATGGTTCTAGAATAAGTGAATTCCCACCTGTTGTGGATTATCGGATATTTCTGCATCTGCTCAATAAGGGTGATATTATTTTAGTGCAGTAAAAACAGGACTGCATCTGTGTATCTGTCTTTGTTTCTTTGCCAGTCTTCTATATTTTGCTTTTCGATCTCAAGATGCTGGAATAAACATGTTCTTTGGATGCAAGAAGACATCTGATCCAATATTCCCTAATTAACGTACTCTCTTAAAAAGCATTTCAATATCCTTAGAAAGTCTTTGAGTACCCAGGCAGAATGAGGAAAGAGCTTACTGCACTTATTTAAGAATTCCTATTCATAGCAGCGTCTCGCTGAAGTATTCTAATCAGCTGTCAGGACAGGCAGGTCTCCCCATCGCTTCTGGACAGCCCCAAGGCTCACAGAAAGATGGTGGAGAGGGTCAGGCTGACATATTGTTTTGCTGTTTTAATGAGCACAAAGTAACTGATTTTGCTGAAAAATCTCTCTGGATTATGACAGACAAAACATCTCTCACAACATGATAGGTTTTCAGTGGGCAGCTCTGGTTTCTTCCTGTAGAGGCTGCCCATCCAGCTTGCCTGTTCTAGTTTATCCCTTGTTAATTTTTTTGCCGTGACGACTCAGCCCCAGCAATTCCCCAAAATGCACAAATGCAAGATTAGAAAGCAAAGGCAGAATACCTCATATATATTTTTTTCACCTGGGGTGTCCCGTGGTAGAGGCTGACATCAACTGTTGAGTCATTTTTTCTATTTTGTAGTTTAATTCCTTTTTCATGGTGAATGCTTTCTTGTGAGCATTAACATATGATACAAAGACCTTCACACTTTGTGATCCCTCTCTTTATGTCTTTTCATATGCCTCCACAACCCCTGACTAGCCTGCCAGGCCTCATGCCACAACCTGTAAGTCCATATATATTCCAACCTTGGGTTACTTTTTTCTTCCACACAAAGTATGTGACCAGATAAACCAACCACAGCACTGCCCATTGGGAAGAATTTCTCTTTCCCTTGTCTTTCAAGGTCACCCCTGAATGAGCCATATTAGATTTGCTGTTCATATTTAGCTGACTCTCATATACCAAGTCAAACCATCCATAAACCAAGTTTGGGTTTTTTCCTATTAGTTGGTCATTTGGGATCTGTCCTATGTCCATACAAGAGATGAGAGAAGTATGCTATTATGATAGATATGGATGCTGTCTTAGTCAGTTCAGGCTGCTATAACAAAAATATCATAGACTGAATGGCTTAAACAACAGACATTTATTTCTTACATTTCTGGAGGCTGAGAAGTCCGAGATCAAGGTACCAGCAGATTTGGTGTCTGGTAAGGACCGGCTTCCAGGTTCATAGACAGCTGTCTTCTTGTAAAATCCTCACGTGGCAGAGAGATTCCACTCTGGGTTCTTTATCTCCTTATAAAAGCACATATCCCACCATGGGGTCTCTACTCCCAAAACCTCATCCAAATCTGATAGCCTCCCAGAGTCCCCACCTCCAAATGCCATCATATTGGGGATTAAGCTTCAGTATATGAATTTGAGGAATTCATATGCAGATGCCATGGTGGGGAGGGGTGGGGTCTGGCCTACCTTCTTACGCCCCTTACTTGTGCTCTCTCGTCCTGCTTGTGCTTGATACCAGATGTATCACTTTCATCTTACAACGAACTGTTGCTGGGCCTACCCAACCTATCACTGGACCATAAGCAATGGAGCTGTATGATCAGATGGTGTCCCATCTCTATCACGGCCTAATACCATGTCAGGAGTTGTTTTACACATATAATTCTCTGCTGCAGATAGCATGGCCTTGCTCCAGAAACCCGGGGGTCCGTGTTGTGACTCTTTCAGTGGGGCATGGCACAAACTCCACTCAGCCTCTTTATTCATCACTGACGCCACCAACACTGCAGGGTCTGCAGATCTTATGGTCCAAGTGGTGGCAGAGTTGCTTGCCCCTCATCTTAAACCTGCTTCAGTCCTTTTCTGATCAAGGCTTAAATCCACTTAAATCTAGAAGCCTTTCTCATTGCCTGGTATGTGAACTGGGGCTATATTTCTATATGTGAAATGTAGCTCATCATTAGGCAGTGTTCTTCTTCTCCTTCTCCTTCTCTTCCTTCGCCTCCATCACCGTGTTCTTCTCCTTCTTCCTCTTCTTCTTCTTCTTCTTCTTCAATTCTCTTTTCCTTCTTTTTTTGTGGTAGGAGATGCAAGATACACTAATTTTGAGGAGGATATCTCAGTATGTTCTCAACGACTGGACCCCTGAAAATTTTATGAATGTGTCAGGCCCCTGAATTTTCTCAGGACCCATCATATCTCTTACCAAGACCTTCTGTATGCTAGCCATCTTTTGCTCATTTGGCCCTATAGATATAATATCATTGATAAAATTAGTCAGTGTGAAGTTCTGTAGGATGTCTAGATGATCCAGATTTCTTTGGATGATGTTTTTATTAAGGGCAGGTGAGTTCTCCATGGGTAGCACTGTAAGTAAATATTTTGTTTAATCCATGTGAATGCAAATGGCTTCTGATACTCCTTTCTGACTGAGATAGAAAATAATGTGTTTATGTTGCTGTAGAAAGGGTGTGGCCCTGGGCAGGGTGGTTCTGCAGCTGAGGCTGACCAGAGGAGCTGACAGTTAGAGGTGTCTGCTGACAGCATCCCTTGCAGCTGGGCAGCAAGTCCTTTGTAGGGCAGCACATCTCCATGTTCATCACAAGTCATTAAGAGGCTTTTTATTGGCATTGTTGGTGTTTTTGACAACTATTTGCAGAACCGAGGTGTTTTTGCTGCTGTTGCTTTTTTTCTTTTTTTTTAAGGAGTGGACCAGAGCTAGAACTGAGATACAATGATTACATTTCTACTTGCATGTTATCTGTGTATGTAAACCCAGACACATCTACCTCTTTATTTTCCTATCTCTAGGCTTAGGTTAACTTTCTGAAGAACAGTATATATTTCACTTCATTGTATGAGCTGAAATCTTTCAGTCCTTATGAAGATCTAAGTTACAAGAGCCTCTTCTGGGGTCTTTAAACTGGATGCTCCAACCCACATTTGTTACCATTTCCCTGTTGCAGACAGTGAACTCACAAACTAAGAATCCTAGTTAAAACAAGGCCTGTTTGGTGTGTCATCCTCACACAAGCAGGAGATGAGTAATTTGTCCAATTGTGGAGAAGGGACCTAAAGACAGCAAAGTCAAAGCTAGGTTGATTTAATTATCTTATTGTACTGATGGGGTCTTGACATCCATTCTTTGTCAGAGTGATCTTTTAAAATATGCTATATCTAATGATATTATTTCCTACGTAAAATTCTTTAGAGGTTTCCCATTATCTTGAGAAAAACATGCAAAGTCCTCAACTTGGTCAAGAAGGCCTAAGCATGATCTGCACCACCCACCTCTCCCACCTGAGAGAGGAGCTAGAGATACAGGAGTGAGCCTTAAAAACAACTAGAGAGAGAGAGAGAGAAATATACGGTAAGTACACGATTACACAAATAATAACTTAATCGGGCTTAACAAGAAGCACTACCATTACTTCTGGGTTTTTTTTGAAGGTAGCCTGTTGTAAAAGCTAATGCAATCTTTTCTGCCTCAGCCTGGCATTATTCTCTGGCTTTTGTTTTTGATTTCACAAGAACGTCCTTATATCTGTGGATTCAGCTTTGTTCAGTCACTGTGTGACTCCTACCAACATTTCTCAGTGTCCCGGAAGAGCCATCCTTAGCAGTGAGGTCTGTTCTCATAAGCCAGCTCCTGTTTGGAGTGCGGTGGGCGTTAAGATATTTCTTTTCCCCCTCCTACTTGGTGTGTCTGGTGGGCAGGGCTAAAACCCAGCCTGGGCTCTTGTCTGCCTTCCAGCTCTACTGGTATCCTTCCCTGAATCCCACACCACTTAAATATAAGCCAAGTGCCCCAGAAATTGCAAACTGGTCCATCTCCCAGCTCTGGGCCATCCCTGTGCCCCTCCTTGGACCTCTCCCAGGAATGCTTCTTGCATCAAGCTGGACAGATTACTCTGGAACCATGACCACACCGTGACAGATCCAGCAGTGTCTGCTGCCACCCCTCCCCCTCACTGGATCCCTTGGATACAGAGCATTTTCTGCCTTTTTGGACAGCTGCTCCTCGGCCTTTTCAAATGGATGAACCATGCAGGGAAATGAAACCCTTGGCCCTGACTCTTGTTTTCCTCAACGCGCAGACTCATTACCCTGTTTTTTCAGGTTGGGCTGTGACACATATGTAAGCCCTTGGGTTTTAGAAAAACACTTCTCTGCTCTGTCCTTTAGAAAGGACATCAAGGAGTGAGGCTGGTGGTAGAGTGGAGTAGGATACGGCGTACATCCACTGCCTGGAATTAAGAGGTGACTGATGATAAAATGCCAAGGAGGCAGAAGAAGAGGACATGAGGCATCTCCTCCCTGACATTTTGCTCTCCACCACAGCCATCATTCTGCTGGATCTTAGGCTGGTGAGGCTGGCTGGGATACTCACACTTAGACCCCACCCTATTGATTCAGTTAGCGCTGTGTGCCAGTTTTCTCTTCCAGCCCATACAAAACTAATCAAATTAATGGATGCCGCTGCTGGTTCTCACCAAAGGCCATTAAAATATAACTCTTTCATGAATAATTCTGAACATTGACTCAAAGCAGTTGATTACAAGGACTACGTATTTCAAATGGGAGGAATAATTGATGTTTTCAATATGTAAATGGCTTCTAAGGAATTCTGAGATACAAGTTATAGGAGTACTGCTATAATCACAGTTCATCTGAGTTTCAGAGCTCCTGACTTGTGTTTATTTCCCAATTTTGGCTTCCAGAGAACAACACGTAAAATCCCGCAAACTGTTCCATCATCTCTCTTCACTCTGTGGTGCCCTGCCCCTGGATTCCCTGAGTGCTTTGGGTCTGCAGAGAGCTATGAACTGCTCACAAAGTTACATAGAATGAAGTAGTGTATTTCCTTTCTTCTAAGAGACAGCGTCTCAGGATACACAGTCAGTCATCATGTCACTGCCTACCCAATATCACAGTAACCTCACCCATGCTAATCTGTAGTAGAAGCAGCTGACCCGTCAGGTGAGGATCTAGAACCTCTGTCTCAGGATTAGAACATAGACTTCCAGTTGCCGCTCTGATTTGTTTCTCTTCGCTCATGCTTTGTCCTGGTTTGGTTCTTAGCTCCTATCTTGAGCCTCCTTTACTTGAGGAAGAGTTTGTACACATTTTTTGGCTCAACTGTGACGCTCCCTTTCAATTAGATTTTGGTTAACTTTATGTGTCAAGTTGAGGGGGCCTGGGATGCTCAGGTTAAATATTGTATCTGGGTGTGTCTGTAGGAGCGTATCCAGAGGGTATAAGCCCTTGAGTTGGTGGACTCAGTAGATTGCCTTCCCCAGCGTGGTTCGGTATCATCCAATCCACTGACGGCCTGAAGAGAATGGAAGGGCAGAGGAAGGAGGAATCTGTCCCTCCTTCCTTGCTTTACTGATTGAGCTGGAATGTCTCATTTCGTCTTCTCCTGTCCTCAGACTGAGATTTGTAGCATCAGCTCCATTGGTTCTCAGGCCTTCAGACTCACACTGAATTACATCACCACTTTCCTGGGTCTCCAGCTTGCAGAGAGCAGCTGTGGGACTTCTTTGCCTCTATTATCTTTTGAACCAATTCCTCATGATAAATCTTCATATCTGTATGTACATATCTGTAGCGCTTACATCTATATCTCTATATTCTATTGGTTCTGTTTCTCTAGAGTACCCTCACTCCCCAGATCAAATGTAAATAATGACTCTGCCTCCTACCTAACTGAAAGGGTTTGTTTGGCAGAGTTCACACCCCTACAATATTTATCATCAAGGGGATCAGAGAATTTGAGAATATTATGCTACACAAATGAGTCAGTTCTAAGTACGTTGCTTCACTACATAGTTATTTAATCAAATTTTACCTCACGTCATCATTATATGCAAGATCAAGGAGTTTATAATTGAACAGGAGGTACAGACATGCAAACCTAAAAAGGAAGAGAATGTTAAAGACGCTTTGATAGATAAAAGGTAGGTCATGTAGGAATACTATGGACGGGCAGTAATTTTCACTTTGGAAGGGGAAGAAAGACTTAAAAGAGATGATAGTTGAGTTAATCCTAGGGGTCATGGTGGAAAAGGGGATTCCAAACAGGAGACACTGTGACAATAGCAGAGTTGAGTGGTACGGTGGCTCATTAGGAAAGTAGTAAGTAGTTCAACATGGATGGATGATCAGAACCCTCTGGGCATGGAAGAGTCAGAGAGGGTCCTTAGTGCCAGAGAGGATTCTGCATTTTATCAATGATCCCCAAATTGATGTTTGTGAGACAGTCACCTATGGAACTTTTAAAACTCAGCTCAGCTGCTGTTGTATCCTAAAGCCACTGAGTATGAACTTGCAGACGTGAGACTTGGCTGAGTTTATATTTTGTAAATGCTGCTCTGACTAGAAATTACCCCAATTGTCCCTGTCCTTCGTGGGCAGAGAGCTGAAGGTGTTTCCTAGCATCCCGTGCAGTTAGGCAGACCCTGCAAAAGAGTTCTGGCTAACAGCATGCAGAAAGTGATGTATGTCACTTCCAGGTCTCTTTCTAAAACTTTCTGTAAGATTTTCCTCACCCTCTCTCTTTCCTCACCAGCCAACTAGATACACAGAAAACTTAGAGTCAAGGAACTGCTTGTTGGAATAGGTTGGATCCCCACATGGCTGAATGGAAGGCCAGTCAGTGGACACCCAGTTCAATGGCAACATGAATAAGAAATGAAATCTTACTGCGTGAAGGCATTGGGAATGTGGAATTGTGCACAATAATATTAAAAACCACTACTGAGCAATCAGTGGTAACTGAAAAGGCAAAGTAATATGATCAGACTCTGGAAAGATTGTTCTGGTAAATGTGTGGAAAATGGATTACACTAGATAAGGGGAGCATTGGGAAGACCAGTTAAGACAACACTGCAGCTATCCTGCAGAGAGACGATGAGATCTCTGCATGGCACTAAGTGATAATGACAGACAGTAGGAAAGAAGACCTGTGAGACACAAAGTAAATACAATCTATTCCCACTGGAAGCCATTTGGATATGTAAACGGCAGGATCTCCCAGCTTTCTGGCATATTTCAAGCTCTAAATACTGCTCTTAAAATTAAGAAACATTATAATTCGTTCAAGGATAATTTTATAGTAATTTCATCGTTATCAAATCTGAATAGTAAGTGTTAGAGTTCCTGATGTGGCCATTGCTCTTTCTCCGATCTTACACATTTTGTTTCAGTCAAGAGTGACTATTTTAAACTGCAGATCTTTTCTGGTGTTGGTTAGATTGAAGTCAACAGGGCTATCCAGATAAAATAATGAATTCAAGGCAAATAAGCCTATAAACTGAATGGAAAACCACCATCCTGTTTGAAAATATCATTCTATAAAGCACCATGGCTTGGCCAAGGTGTCAGCTCGATGCCCTGGGATATGGAGGTGGGGTCTTCCTAAAAGGCAAGGCTGGGGTGACACCCTGATTCAGAAATGGCTACCTCAACTGCATCCAAATACAGCCGGAAGATGCTGAAGGGCAGGGGCCCAGGTGTGTGTGTTGGCTCTCATTTAAATGCGAAGACACAAGCACTTTCACGTCAGGATTTATGAAAGGTGGTGGATTACTGGCATGGTGAGAAAGTCCCTATAAGAGAAGCTGGTAAAGCAATGATAAAAGGAAGGAAATAATTGAAGAACTGTAGAGCAGAGGAAACCTTGAGGAATAAGTTTGGCCCAGCAGCTCCAAGGGAATATGGCCATTGATTTCAAACAATTTAGTCACTTGCTTTAAACGAAGGAACATGGACTTCTGTTAAAAGTGAAAAGGGATTACATTGCAGTTTGTAGACTTCAAAACAACTACAGAGAGAGAGAAAATTGGGAACAAACTGCCTAACCATATTCAAGGGTGTCTGGAGCTGTTGGTGAAGGCAAGCCCAGTGGGCTCCCTGGAAAGGGGGGCACTGGAGGGAACTGGAGCTCACGTCTGTGATATTACCTTCCAACTGCACGGCTCACTGCAGTTCACAGAATGCGTTCACATACAGTCTAAGCTGATTCTCTTAAAAAACTCTGTGCGCTATTCACATTTTGGGGATGAGAAACTAAGGTTCATAGTGTTCAAGGGACATGTTTTCAATATCAGTGCTTGTTTATACCACAGTATAGTTTGCTCACCTTGGTAAAGATTTTAAAAGATAAATTATGGACGATTACTTCAAAATATAGTTGTTTCCAGAGCCCATATTCAAATTATGCTTTCTAAAACTGGCCAATCTCTAATCAATTTTTCCCTAATTTAAATATTCATACCTACCTATTACTCTTCTGACATCTGCCTGGGAATGTATTCAAAACGTGCAGAGGTCCATTCTTTCCCCTCCCCCCAGGAAAGTGAAACCATGAAAGAAACCAATGCCAATGCTGGAAATTGTATTAGGACAAATCTGTGCTGTGGTTTTATAAATGTAGCTTAAATCAGAACACCTGGCAATGAACGGAATGCTTCTGCCATTTAATTCAGACTTATCTTTTCGATCATATGATTTAACTTGTAAATTGCTTCCAGACAGCTGTTAGAAATTATTTAACTTAGATTCTTGAGAGATAAAAATGGCTAGAAATCAAGCATCTTATGATTTTACAACTGCTCCTCAGGTTATTCTCAGCAAAGATCCTGTTTGAAACGGACACTCTAGTTTGGCTGGATCTTTAAGAAGGATTGTCATGGAAAATAATGGGGCTTTGGAGTCAGACAAACGCGTTCAAACACTAACTCTGCATTTGCCAGCTTCGTGACCTTGAGCAAGTTAAGAAACCTCTTTGAATCTCAGTTTCATCATCTATAAGGTGAAATTAAGCATACTTACCTTTAATGGTTAATGTGAGGATTAAGTGGGGTAATTTGTTTGCACATAGAAAATACTCAAAACGGTATAATATTAATGAGGGTTGAATAAAGATCTAGATAGAGCAAGATATTTATTAAGATGAGGAACATCTATAAATTTGTTTTATTACTGTAGTTCTCAGTTATAAATTATAGTGGTCCTTCTCAATCATGCAGGTTAAGTCCTCAAAATGCCCAATAGCACAATTATTTGGTGTTAAAAAACTTAAGACCTTATGAAAAACTGTGTTAGAGGACAGAGCTTTAGAATAAACCTATGAAATACATTGTATGTGTTTTATATTCTCTGAAGTAAAATAACTGATACTTCACACACAATTAAAATAATATCGGTGGTATTTTACACGTGTTAAATTAGTAATAATACTATCTAATTTTGTTTCTCACTAAAATTTTTCAGAATGTCTATTGCAAAATATTTTTATTTACAAGATGTCGGCTTTTATTTGCTGATAATATGTTAACAGACAGACTCTGCCCTCGTGTGTGTTCTCCCGTTAAGGATGCTTCAGTCTCTCTGAAATGTTGTGTTGATTTTGTCCTTCTCTTCTCGTGTCGCCCACTCTCCCCACACCTACTTCTGTAGTTTGTCTCCCAGGTCCCACACCTCCTCTCCCCGGTCTCACCACACTCCCTGGGGCAGAAGTGGCATAACTTGAGTGCAAGCAAGGATGCTTAAGAAACCAACCAACCAACCTTTTGTGTAACCCCCTCAGTTGTGTTGAACATATGTTTTGAGTCTCCTGCCTAACAGGTAGGAGTACTGCACTCATGACAACTTTACGTTGAAGCTCCTTTGACAGCGTCTCCCTCCTCTCCCTGAAGTTTTAAAGCTCATTTGCACTACAGCTGCCATTTTTCGTTTCCAAGTCTTCCTTGCTGCTGCTTCCATCCATTCTCCACCATCTGCCTTACCTTGTCTTGCCATTATAAATATCCACAGCTTTTTCCAATTATCTTCAACAAGAGTGACTTGTGAGCTACAAATACTACATCTCAACTTCTCTAATTGTTCAAATTATAGTACAGTTCTGGTCCAGCCGAAATGGTAGTAAGCCAAACATGTATGACCTCGAGTCTCTTATCTATTTTTGTTCTCATTAATCACAACCCCATGCACACAAACATCTTTAAAAATGAAAATAGGGATCAAGGAGAAAAGTGCCAGTTTATCTGTTGTGAAATGAATTCAATTGCTCTACCCCTCTTAAGGGCAGGGCTGGCTAATACGCTAGAGTTGTGTCCTGAAACACAAAGCTGGAGGAAATCAGGCCAGCTAGAGTGAGAAGCCATTTCACTGTCTGAGGGAAGAAAAGACAATAAAAGCACAAGACCCAGACTGGGGTTGAGTATCCAAGAGTGTTAATTTAAAATAAGGGTCAGTTCACAGTGAGGACAGATAGGTGACAAGCAATGGTGGGGTGCTGAGATTTTGGGTGAATGTCAGATAATACAGTGGCATCATAAACCATTAGTTATAGGGGCAGCTAAGAGTGGTTTATTAGCATTACCTTTCTTTTTTAATTTTTGAATTTTATTTATTTTTTTATACAGCATGTTCATATTAGTCATCAATTTTTTCCACATCAGTGTATACATGTCAATCCCAATCTCCCAATTCATCACACCCCCACCCCCTGCCACTTTCCCCCCTTGGTGTCCATACGTTTGTTCTCTACATCTGTGTCTCAATTTCTGCCCTGCAAACCGGTTCATCTGTACCATTTTTCTAGGTTCCACATATATACATTAATATACAATATTTGTTTCTCTCTTTCTGACTTACTTCACTCTGTATGACAGTCTCTAGATCCATCCACGTCTCTACAAATAACCCAATTTCATGCCTTTTTCTGGCTGAGTAATATTCCATTGTATACATGTACTACATCTTCTTTATCCATTTGTCTGTTAATGGGCATTTAGGTTGTGTCCATGACCTGGCTATTGTAAATAGTGCTGCAATGAATATTGGGGTGCATGTGTTTTTTTGAATTATGGTTTTCTCTGGGTATATGCTCAGTAGTGGGATTGCTGGGTCATATGGTAATTCTATTTTTAGATTTTTAAGGAACCTCCATGCTACTCTCCATAGTGGCTGTATCAACTTACATTCCCACCAACAGTGCAAGAGGGTTCCCTTTCCTCCACACCCTCTCCAGCTTTTGTTGTTTGTAGATTTTCTGATGATGCCCATTCTAACTGGTGTGAGATGGTATCTCATTGTAGTTTTGATTTGCATTTCTCTAATAGTTACAGATGTTGAGCAGCTTTTCATGTGCTTCTTGGCCATCTGTATGTCTTCTTTGGAGAAATGTCTATTTAGGTCTTCTGCCCATTTTTGGATTGGGTTCTTTGTTTTTTAAATATTGAGCTGCATGAGCTGTTTATATATTTTGGAGATTAATCCTTTGTCCATTGCTTCGTTTGCAAATATGTTCTCCCTTTCTGAGGGTTGTCTTTTCATCTTGTTTGTAGTTTCCTTTGCTGTGCAAAAGCTTTAAAGTTTAATTAGGTCCCATTTGTTTATTTTTGTTTTTATTTCCATTACTCTAGGAGGTGGATCAAAAAGATCTTGCTGTGATTTATGTCAAAGAGTGTTCTTCCTATGTTTTCCTGTAAGAGTTTTACAGTGTCTGGTCTTACATTTAGGTCTCTAATCCATTTTGAGTTTATTTTTGTGTTTGGTGTTAGAGAGTGTTCTAATTTCATTCCTTTACATGTAGCTGTCCAGTTTTCCCAGTACAACTTATTGAAGAGACTGTCTTTTCTCCATTGTATATCCTTGCCTCTTTTGTCATAGATTAGTTAACCATAGGTGCATGGATTTATCTCTGAAGTTTCTATCCTCTTCCATTGATCTGTATTTCTGTTTTTGTGGCAGTACCATATTGTCTTGATTACTGTAGTTTTGTAGTATGGTCTGAAGTCAGGGAGTCTG
Source organism: Orcinus orca (assembly GCF_937001465.1). Taxonomy (NCBI): domain Eukaryota; kingdom Metazoa; phylum Chordata; class Mammalia; order Artiodactyla; family Delphinidae; genus Orcinus; species Orcinus orca. The sequence goes on along the minus strand of NC_064569.1, from coordinate 35,493,824 downwards.
ATTCCTCCAGCTCTGTTTTTTCCCTCAAGACTGCTTTGGCTATTCAGGGTCTATTGTGTTTCCATACAAATTTTAAGATTTTTTGTTCTAGTTCTGGAAAAATGCCATTGGTAGTTTGATAGGGATTGCATTGAATCTGTAGATTGCTTTGGGTAATATAGTCGTTTTCACAATATTGATTCTTCCAATCCAAGAACATGGTATATCTCTCCATCTGCTGGTATCATCTTTAATTTCTTTCATCAGTGTCTGTTTTCTGCATACAAGTCTTTTGTCTCCCTAGGTAGGTTTATTCCTAGGTATTTTATTCTTTTTGTTGCAGTGGAAAATGGGAGTGTTTCCGTAAACTCTCTTTCAGATTTTTCATCATTAGTGTATAGGAATGCAAGAGATTTCTGTGCTTTAATTTTGTATCCTGCAACTTTACCAAATTCATTGATTAGCTCTAGTAGTTTTCTGGTGGCATCTTGAGGATTCTGTATGTAGAGTAACATGTCATCTGCGAACAGTGACAGTTTTACTTCTTCTTTTCCAATTTGTATTCCTTTTATTTCTTCTTCTTCTCTGATTCCTGTGGCTAGGACTTCCAAAACTATGTTGAATAGTGCTGAGAGTGGACATCCTTGTCTTGTTCCTGATCTTAGAGGAAATGCTTTCAGATTTTCACCATTGAGAATGATGTTTGCTGTGGGTTTGTCATATATGTCCTTTAGTATGTTGAGGAAGATTCCCTCTATGTCCACTTTCTGGAGAGTTTTTATCATAAATGGGTGCTGAATTTTGTCAAAAGCTTTTTCTACATGTATTGAGATGAGTATATGGTTTTTCTTCTTCAATTTGTTAATATGGTGTATCAGATTGATTGATTTGCATATACTGAAGAATCCTTGCATCCCTTGGATAAATCCCACTTGATCATGGTGTATGATCCTTTTAATGTGTTTTTGGATTCTGTTTGCTAGTATTTTGTCGAGGTTTTTTGCATCTATATTCATGAGTGATATTGGTCTATAATTTTCTTTTTTTGTAGTATCTATGTCTGGGTTGGTATCAGGGTGATGGTGGCCTCATAGAATGAGTTTGGGAGTTTTCCTTCCTCTGCAATTTTTTGGAAGAGTTTGAGAAGGATAGGTGCTAGTTCTTCTCTAAATGTTTGATACAATTCACCTCTGAAGCCATCTGATCCTCGACTTTTGTTTGTTGGAAGATTTTTAATCACAGTTTCAACTTCATTACTTGTGATTGGTCTGTTCATGTTTTCTATTTCTTCCTGGCTAGGTCGTGGAATGTTATACCTTTCTAAGAATTTGTCCATTTCTTCCAGGTTGTCCATTTTATTGGCATAGAGTTGCTTGTAGTAGTCTCTTAGGGTGCTTTGTATTTCTGCGGTTGTAATCTCCCCTTTTTCGTTTCTAATTTTACTGATTTGAGTCCTCTCCCTCTTTCTCTTGATGAGAATGGCTAATGGTTTATCAATTTTGTTTATCTTCTCAAAGAACCAGCTTTTAGTTTCATTGATCTCTGCTATTTTTTTCTTTGTTTCTATTTCATTTATTTCTGCTCTGTTCTTTGTGATTTCTTTCTTTCTACTAACTTTGGGTTTTGTTTGTTCTCCTTTCTCTAGTTCCTTTAGGTGTAAGGTTAGATTGTTTATTTGAGATGTTTGTTGTTTCTTGAGGTAGGCTTGTATTGCTATAAACTTCCCTCTTAGAACTGCTTCTGCTGCATCCCATAAGTTTTGGATCGTCGTTTTTCATTGTCATTTGTCTCTAGGTATTTTTTGATTTCTGTTTGATTTCTTCAGTGATCTCTTGGTTATTTAGCAACATATTGTTTAGTCTCCATGTCTTTGTGTTTTTTACGTTTTTTTCCCCTGTAATTGATTTCTAATCTCCTAGCCTTGTGGTCAGAAAAGATGTTTGATATGATTTCAATTTTCTTAAATTTACTGAGGCTTTATTTGTGACCCAAGATGTGATCCATCCTGGAGAATGTTCTGTGAGCACTTGAGAAGAAAGTGTAATCTGCTGTTTTTGGATGGAACGTTCTATAAATATCAATTAAATCTATCTTTTCTATTATGTTATTTAAAGCTTGTGTTTCCTTATTAATTTTCTGTTTGGATGATCTGTGCATTGGTGTAAGTGAGGTATTAAAGTTCCCCACTATTATTGTGTTACTGTCAATTTCCTTTTTTGTAGCTGTTAGCAGTTGCTTTATGTATTGAGGTGCTCCCATGTTGGGTGCATATATATTTATAATTGTTATGTCTTCTTCCTGGATTGATCCCTTGATTGTTATGTAGTCTCCTTCCTTGTCTCTTGTAACATTCTTTATTTTAAAGTCTATTTTATCTGATATGAGTATTGCTACACCAGCTTTCTTTTGATTTCCATTTGCATGGAATATCTTTTTCCATCTCCTCACTTTCAGTCTGCATGTGTCCCTAGGTCTGAAGTAGGTCTCTTGTAGACAGCATATGTATGGGTCTTATTTTTGTATCCAATCAGTGAGCCTGTGTCTTTTGGGTAGAGCATTTAATCCACTCATGTTTAAGGTAATTATCGATATGTATGTTCCTATTACCATTTTCTTAATTGTTTTTTGTTTGTTTTTGTAAGTCCTTTTCTTCTCTTGTGTTTCCCACTTAGAGAAGTTCCTTTAGCCTTTGTTGTAGAGCTGTTTGGTGGTGCTGAATTCTCTTAGCTTTTGCTTGCCTGTAAAGCTTTTGATTTCTCCATCAAATATGAATGAGATCCTTTCCAGGTAGAGGAATGTTGGTTGTAGGTTCTTCCCTTTCATCACTTTAAATATGTCATACCACTCCCTTCTGGCTTGTAGAGTTTCTGCTGAGAAATCAGCTGTTAACCTTATGGGAGTTCTCTTGTACGTTATTTGTCATTTTTCCCTTGTTGCTTTCAATAATTTTTCTTTGTCTTTTATTTTTGCCAGTTTGATTACTCTGTGTCTCATTGTGTTTCTCCTTGGATTTATCCTGTATGGGACTCTCTGTGCTTCCTGGACTTGGGTGGCTATTTCCCTTCCCATGTTAGGGAAGTTTTTGAGTATAATCTCTTCAAATATTTTCTCTGGTCCTTCCTCTCTCTCTTCTCCTTCGGGGACCCCTATAATGTGAATGTTGTCACGTTTAATGTTGTCCCAGAGGTCTCTTAGTCTGTCTTCGTTTCTTTTCATTCTCTTTTTTAAATTCTGTCCCACAGCAGTGAATTCCACGATTCTGTCTTCCAGGTCACTTATCTGTTCTTCTGCCTCAGTTATTCTGCTATTGATTCCTTCTGGTGTAGTTTTCATTTCTGTTATTGCATTGTTCATCTCTGTTTGTTTGTTCTTTAATTCTTCTAGGTCTTTGTTAAACATTTCTTGCATTTTCTCGATGTTTGCCTCCATTCTTTTTCCAAGGTCCTGGATCATCTTCACTGTCATTATTCTGAATTCTTTTTCTGGAAGGTTGCCTATCTCCACTTCATTTAGTTTTTTTTCTGGGGTTTTATCTTGTTCCTTCATCTGGTACATAGCCCTTTGCCTTTTCATCTTGTCTATCTTTATATGAATGTGATTTTTGTTCCACAGGCTGCAGGATTGTAGTTCTTCTTGCTTCTGCTGTCTGCCGTCTGGTGGAAGAGGCTATATAAGAGGCTTGTCAGCATTACCTTTCTCATGTTTTGTTTTGGGTTGTGCTGGGACTCACAGGACAGCCAAAGAATGTAACAGAATTGCTCCAGAGCCCAGTGGTGAGACATGACAGTGCTACTCACACCTTCAAATCTGAGTGTCTGTGTGGAATAACTTCTTTCCTTGTACTGTCAGCTTGTAGTGCTATTGGACACTACTTGTGAAATCCGATGGTATAAAAGTGACAGGAGATTTTTATGCCTGGCTGACTCTTAGGACAAATGAGGAAGAAATAATTCTTAGCATTTCTAATAGGATTCACTGATGATTTTAGATGTGCTAGAAGATAAGTGGACAGGATAAGGAACCACCATGGGGAGATGGGATAACTGTGGCTATATAATTTAAATGAGCATGTGGTGATAAGATTTTTGTCTAGGCATATATTATCAGGCATAAACTTATAGAGTTTATTTAATTTTCAATTTATACTACTAATGAAGTTCTCTATGATGCCAGATACTAAAATTGTGTCAAATAAGTACAGATTCTGAACTGCATGAAAGGAAATACTATAATTACTGAACAGTAGATATATAATTGTTTATAGTCTTTAAGCATCACTTCAATTAAGGTATCATATTTGTTATGCTTTCTTTAGAATTTTGGTTAGTAATTTTTTAATTCTCCTTTTAAACTCACCATTTTTCTGAATTTTTAAAATGTTTCTGAATTTACTACACATTTTTAAAGTGTCCTCCATAGTCCAAAAGTTTTGGTATTCATAAAGCTCTGCAGGGTCATAGTCCAGTGACATATGACTCAGGATCTGAGACTAAACATGGATGGGTGAGATTTTGACTTAGATTTTATTTCATTTTCTAATCTTTAGTTGGAATAGGTGCAAAAGGAATGTGCAATACACAAAAGAGGGAGCAAAAGAAGGAGGGAGACCCACACATAGATAAAAAGGTCAAGATTGGTCTATACAATTGAATATTGGAAGCCTTTGAAGGATCAAATCTTGTTTGACTATTAAAGTGTCAGCCCTGGATATTATTCTATTTGATACTAAACTCATGGAAACTTTAAAGACAAATATTCATATCAGCTGATAGCCAATTTCTCTAGTCAATCCTTTGAAATGTATAAGCATAGTGCTCTAAGATTGGTTGGTTGGTTTGTTTTCTATCTTACTTCTGCTGACTAGAATCCTTCATTGAAGCACTTTTTCCTTAAAAGCCACATAAAGATTCTCAAATAATATTTTCATAAGGACTACATACTGATAATAACACCAATTTCTAATTCAACTTTCATCTTCATCTACAAGACAATGACTTTCAGAATAAATAAAAATATAGTCCTAAGTGGCATTATTTACTTGTCCCAGAGTCAAAAGTTGAATCGTCCACTATGCAAATCTGGTCATGGTCAATGTTCCTACATGTCAGGGATAACATTGTAAGTTTCTTTGTACAGAACGGTCAGTGGGTTACTATAGTGAGCTTGATCTCTGCAATTTTAGTGTCAGAGATCCTTACGATTCTAAGTACCCCATGTGTGGCTATTAAAGGTAAAATAAACAGCAGGGGTATGGTTCCAATTGCCTAGTAAACAATCATAGAAAGATGTTTATTAAAGCTGACTCTCAAGTGACAGATAAATGCACAGTTCTATTATGTATGCTAAATTTAACATGCTGCAAGCTTAAAAGCAGATAGATCAAAACAAAAGAGGTTTTAAAAAATCATAAAGACAAAATACAGCTATGTCAGTATGTGACAGGAAAATAATTTTGCCTTAAAATTTGTCTTCCCCAACCCCCTCAAGGAACATGTAACCACAATTTATGGAACAAAATTAAAGCAAGTTGGGAGCATTCCATTTCTTAGCCTGCTTGGCTCTGAGTTAAAAAAAAAAAATTAATGAACTGTTGTTAAACTAAGATACAATTGATCTCTTCTACTATAAACAAAAAACTACAATACATAATTACTGATGTATAATTCTGATTTATTAATGTGTGATGTTTAGTTCTTAAAAAAAGAAAACAAAAACAACAAAACACACACAAAACAAGCCAGTAAACAGACTCTTTCATGCACATCCTTTTTTCTACCTTACATAGTTCCACAGCATGATTTTTTAGAGGAGTTCCCTTGCTCAGGGTTGGCATATGTTTTTCAATTTTCACTGTCAACAACCATATTTACAGAAAGATGTACAAATATTGTGAATGGTAGGCTGTGCAACCCTCACATAATTAAAACCTCAGTTTCTTGGTTTTCTAGGGCTTTGTGTAAATGCCAATAAATTTGAGAGTTCACCTAACTGTGCATCTTAACCTTTGTTCCCCAAGGTGAAGGGCAGGATTTTTAATCAGGTAGCAATTTACCTTAATTGGGAAAACATAATTAGGTATTATTATCTAATTGCAATTACTGGTTGGAGAAAGTCACATTTCACAAGTAGTGACCCATGATGGATTATCACTCTCCTATTACTGAATTCTGCATCTGTATTTGTGTTTGGCAGACAGCCAATAAAAATTCAAAGGTAATCACAATGCTTCTCTGCAGTCCAGCTGTCAAAGTCACCAGCTCCGCTGCTGAATAAGAAACCGAGACATACTTCCTGAGCCACATCTTGGCTATATCTGTTTCCTGCTCAGACATCAAGTGGAGATCAAAATAATTGTATAAAAAAAACCCATGTGAAGCAGGTTAGAGAACTGTTCCATACTTCGTTTCTGGTACAGTTAAAAAGTTTAATGTCTCAAGGCACCACTATGGTTGAACATCAGATACATGGGTAACCAGCTAATCTACTAGGCTGTAAAGTCAGTAAGTAGCTTGTACAACTGTGAAAAAGCAATCTCTAGAGGACTGTTAGATATACTGTAGGCACAGGTATCATAATACAAATAGAAAACAATGAGTCCTAGAAAAAGCATGTTGAGCACCGTTGTGGCATCATTTGTATTTCTTTACCTAACGCTATGTAAACCTTAACATTTACAAAAGGAAAGACTAACTTTTGAAAGTTACACCCAGGGTTGCTCTTTGTGCTATCCCCCAATAATCGGTTCTAGTTCGTTGGTGTACTTTTAGAAGTCGTTGGATCTGGGTCGCCTCCCCCTGTGGCGCTGGTCGATTCATTTAAGTGCGAGCTCAAGTTCTCCGACGTTAGGTGGGAAGACTTGTAGACGATCTCGTTGAAGTCAGACCTGATGCACACCAAGGGGGGATCATTCAACGGGTCTTCCACTGAGGCCTGGGTGTTTTCTCGCGTGATTCCCATGTCCTTGCTTTGTTCTGATGGGGATTTTCTTTTCATGCGTGTGTAAGTATTGTCTTGATTCTCCATGCCTTGCTCATTTTTCAAAAACCGTCCAAAGAACCAAATGAAGAATCCAAACCACACAAAAGCTATCAGACTTGGCACAAAAGCCAGACACTTGACATCAAGACTTGCCCCTATGAACCTGCTGTGTAAGAACATGTCTCCCTCAACATAGGTTTTATTAGTCTGAGGGTTGGTGTGATTGGACCGCCATTCCCAGGATAGCTTGGTTCTGTTCAAATCCTTTAGACTCTCTGAGTCTTTCACTGTATATATCTTCTGCCCTGGGCCAATATACTGTCCATATTCATGAGGCTTATAAAATATCTGATTCTTCCACATATTAAGATCCAAAATCAAGACGAGAAAGATAATCCCATAGTTAAACCATTTACCTGCATTAAAAAAGAAATACTGCATATTAGTCAAAGACCTATAAAACTGCAATAGAGTTTTCTCCTACAAAATGGAGATACTGGTATTATAGCATAAACTGTTAATATTTTAGACCTGCTAAAAATTTTTTGAGAGTGTTATGCTGCCATTAAGTGAATTGGCAATGGGGATTTCCTAAATGGATTCTAGGCATGTGAAAATGTAACTGTAGATCCCAGAGCCAGTAATTTATGGTAACTACACTTTCTAAATTAAGTCTCCTGGTTTTTAAGGCACCACAGTTATACTCAAATTTGGTTCCATGTAGGTTATTCTATAGAACAATTTAATTAAGGTTTAAAAACAAAGTTCTGATGAAATTCTTAAGAAAAGTCCAACGTATGATTGACTATCTCTTACAGTTTTATAATTAAGCCAGGGAAAGAAATAAATCATTTTGCAGTGCAAGCACAGCAGTATATCAATTGAATTCACATTGCTCTTTGTAGGTGACCTGTTGATTAAACTATTAGTTGATGTGATTCAGATCAATAATCCTTGAGCATTCATTTCAAGACTTTAAAAATAATTGCATCAAATTCTCATTGAACAGAATCCATTTATCAGACATATAAATATAACCATAGCTGTAGAAGACATGATTTGGAGAGACTGTAATTATTATGACTTCTTTGTAGTATTTAAAAATCTTACATAAATAAGGTATTATTTAGAGACATACTACCTAGTGAAACCTTTGCATCTTTAAATGGAAAGAATGTTGAAAAAATTTCAAGGGATACTAGATTCCATTATAATTTTTATTATAATTTATTCCAAGTTTTAGTGTGTCATAATAATATAGTAATACTCAGCTCATAGTTTTGCAAAATTATGTGATATTTATAACAGGTTCTAAGAGTTTTAGTTATAACTATATGTGTTATGTCAAAATTATTTTATTTTGTATTTAAAAATAGTGATAGTGAACATTATTAAGTTACTGCTTCACATGAGAGACAGGATCTTGGGCAAACTTCTTAAACTAAGATTGGTAAAAATGTATTTTTAAATATGTACTCCAATAGAACACATAGCTCTATAAAAATATAACTTTGTAAGGAGTTTAAGAAAGTATTTTATCATCGTCATTACACATTTTCAATCTCCTATTATATGCAAGGTTGAAGAACTTTAATCCGGGACTGGCTCCCAAACCTACTGGCTATGTGACCTTGGGTTAGTTGTTTAACTTCTC